>NC_031770.1:88825573-89190674 GCF_001522545.3 Parus major
GCGGGGGAGGGTGGGCTGCATCCCTGCGGAGCTGCATCCCTGCGGGGCTCCCCGTCGCTGCAGGGACAGCCGGGGACGGGGACAGCCGGGCCAGGCGCGGGCAGGTGCAGCCCCGGGCACCGCTCCGCAGCCGCGGGAGCCGGGGGGACCGTGGATGCCGGGGGGCTGAGATAGGGAAACTTGTGCCTCCTGCTTAGCAGGGAGCTGACAGCCGACTGTGTCACTGATGCGGGGTTGAGTTTGTGTTTTTTTCTCTTTTGGAACGTGACTGCGGTGCGTGCGGCACATTGGACTAGCATGACACCCTCGCTTAATTTACTGGCACGAGGTGAAATTATTTATGCGCTGCTATGTCCTTCTGTGCCGTACAGAAACCTGCTTTATTCTCGCATTGTAATCAGCACCGGGTTACTGGTTAACTTCTGACATAGGTTGTGGCATGGGAGTATGGACTTTATAAGAATTAGTAAAGTAGAAGGGTTCATAATAACTGCAATTATACTTGTTTCTGTACCTGAAAAGAAAAATTTGCTCTGTGGGCCACTTCTGATTATTGCTATTTAGCTGTGTAATGCTTAGATGGTATTTACTGTGCTGAAAGGATCTGGTCTTCGAGGATTAAGAGGCTGGGAAGCAAGTCCACTGGTTGATTCTGAAAGTCTTCCAGTTTACAGGCACCTGAGGAAGCCTTGTGAATCTGTTAGAGTTAGTAAACTTACTTGCAAGTTTTCTCCAACCCTTATTGGTTGTGGTGGTTCTTATTATATATGTATCACTCAAATATTTATTCGTATACATAACACTGAACTAAAGCATGAACACAAAATCTTTCTCTGAAGACTTGTGCTAAGTAGTCTCCTTAGGAAATTTAGTTTTCAGCACGAAGACTTTGACAGGATACATACAACATATTAAAGATGTGCAAAATCAAGACTCATTTCATTTGGGGATGCATCACAGGATTGTTGCAGATGTGTGATGGCATCTCCTGGTAGTTGTGACTTTGGGGTTTATATCTGGTGTCAGTATTATCTGGGATTCTGGACACCAAAGTTCTAGCAGGGTCTTACTAGTTCAGCAGGAGATGAGTAGCAAAGGTGGTCAGAGATCTGGGAAGCGTAATCTTTGGGAAAGCAGTGAAAAAACTGGAATGTTGCGGTGTAGGGAAGCAAAAACTGATGAGAGATGTGATAGTGATCTTAACTGTGTAATAGGTTGTTGTAGAGTGGTGGGAAGCTAATTCTTCTCCACATTCAGTGGAGACGTGACAAGAGCCAGCTTGCTGAGCTGTTGCAGGAGAGATTAGGTTAACTTGGTAGGAAAAGTTCTGTCTAATTGTACAGGCAATTGAGCATTTAATGTCCAACCAATCACCAGACATCCTTCAGATAAATGTCATCCTGTCTTCCTGTTGTCAGAGACACTAAATGACATCTCCAGGTCCATTAAAACTTCCAGGGGTGGCAGAGGCAACTAGAAGGCCAGTCTGTGTATTCATATGCTCTTGATGATGAACAAAGAACCATCTTTGTGAGGTAAACACAGCTCAGGGATCCATTTGTAATATTTCACTCACATGCCTAACTTTTATACTAGATTTTGTGATTCTTCTCTCTTCTGCTCAAACTGCATTTGCCATTGAAGTCTTAAGAGCAGTGGTGTGTGATCTGCTGATGAACATCATATCTTGGTTTGGTACCATCACAGCCAGTAAATTGACTTATTGGTCAATGTTAGAAATTTCAGCTTAGTTTGGCTATCACATTGTTTCCTTCAAGTCCTCAATAGTTCCCATACTGTCTCAGGAAGTCTATGAGGCAGAAGTACATTGGTTTAGTTAATGTCTATATTGGTTATGATTATCATTGTGGAAAGTACTCAGAATATAATTCAGTTCTTAAAAATACTTTGAAATTTGTAGTTTGTCCTACTACATTTAACAAATTTTTGCCGGGTGCAGTTATTAGCCAAACTAATTACAGAAATAGCTGAATGAAATGAGTCTGGGTGGTTTTCTCCTCTTACCTCCATTACCTAGATTTTTTTCCTGCTTTGTTCAATGTTTATTCTTTTATTGGGTTATTCTTTGTATTGTTCTTACGAATTTCAATGCTAATTATATTAAAAATTCTACCACATCCTTTGCTTCCAGAAATTAGCTTCCCAGTCCAAAAAAGGATCACTTTTGTTTTTTGAACGTCCCTATTTTATAAGAGTGGGAACAGACAAGGTCTAACCTGTCTTTCTAGATTTTTACTATTTTATGTCCTATGTTTTGCCCTTAGTATTTGGAGAGGCATTGAATAAAGCTGATTCAATCTTTCCAGTGTCTCTTTATAAAAAAAGAGACCCTTTCAATGCTCTTAGTAATCTGTTTTATTAAGATGTTTCTGCCTTTTTTTCTCTTCTTTGAGCTGACATGACCAGAGCTGAGCCCAGTAACCCTGCTGAAGACATGCTGTTCCTGAGGCATCTTCTGCTCCTTGCTTCTCAGCTGCTTTCCATCACACCCGCGGTGGCGTGACAGGCTGGAGTGCTTGAAGTAACCAAGATGTGCCTTATAAAATGTCTTTCATTTGTTTTTTCTGGTTTGTTGCTCTGGACCCTGTCAGAGTTTCTCTGAATCATCTCAAGCATGAATTTTGTCAGGGCACAGCAGTGGGGGCTCCCCATGGAGGGGTGACTGGGACGAGCCTGGCCTATCCCACAGCCCCAGCACAGAGCTGAGTCTCTGGGGGGCACCAGGGCAGCCCGAGCTCTGCACATCTGTGCACATCTGCACATCTGGTACCTCTCTGGGAATGGGCTGAGGCCAGGCTGGGACTTGGGCCTGTGCTGAGACCTGGCTCGATGAGGCCCATGGCCAGGCTGGACTGGGCTGTGGCATCGCTGGGACAGGGGCTGATGGCCCCAGGGGGCTGACATGGGGTCTCGAGGTATGGGATGGGCTGGTGAAGGCCTGTTGGTGCTGTGGGGCTTTGACACATTTCAGAGATTCACTGATACAAATTTTGTGTTGAAAACGTGTGAAATCTACGAATTAGCACAGTAGGGGTGTTTGAAATATCTGAAAATGTTGGGCTTTAGGGAGGGTGGGCCTACAGAGACTGGAAGGCCAACTTTGCCAGGATGACAGTCACTAAGAGACTGCCTGAGAGTGTAGCTCCCCCTGTTACACAAACCTCTAGAACCAGTATTTTGTGATAGAGATGTGTGTGCTTGAGCACCCCTGGCTTGCCTGTCCTGCCATGTGTCGGCCGCAGGGTTTGCTGCCTGCTGTCCATTCTCTGCCTGGAGAATCCAGAGCACCTCCTTCACCACTGGTGCTGGCAAGGCTCAGATCTTTGGATTGAAGGTTGTTCCATCAGCCAGGTCTGCTGCTGGGTATCCAGTGCTGCTCATCTGGAGTAAAATGTTAGGTTAGCAAAAAATTTTCAAGAAGATTGCTGCACCATGGCAATGTTTATTGATTTGCTGGGTAATAACAACCCCTTAACAATCAAGGCTTTGCGTTTCTTCCCTGCTTTTGCCCATGAAAATAGGCTGAGCCCTGCAGAGCTTCTGTGTTTCTTCATTTAGGACTAGTCTGGCTGTGGAAAAACACAATATATAGAAGAAAACTTAGGCCTGTGGGAGCATAGAAAAAAATGTCTTGAGGGACTTTTTTCTTCTCTCTGGTTTCTGTGGTACTGGGGTACTGTGAGACTTAAAAAAGAAACTTTTCCAAGTTACTATTAATCTGCACAGGCATTATTTTAAAGCAAGGCTGACTGATTTAGCCTTCAAGAGTAGATGTCATGCACACTATTCATAATTAACAACAGATAGAGACCAGGGAGATAAGCAATGTTGATCATGCTGAATGAGTGGAAAGGAGACTACAAGGTAAATATGTGTCAACCTTCTGGAATTTTTTGAGATTTATGTAATTCCAGTGTTGACTAATTTATATAATTTCAGTGTTGAATAATTGATCTTTTTATCAGTGTGCTTCATGCTGTAGTAAAACAGGATTTAAATAGTGAGAAGTTAATAGCTCTAAGTAAAACACACAGGCACTGGAATGAGACCCAAACTCTATAACTAAGAACATGCAAAAATTGCAGGGAAGTTTGTTGGAACTTGATGTGGTACTAAATAAAACTATTATTCATGCCAGTGAGATTTGCATTTTTCCTCGAATTTTCCATCAGTTCAAAACAAGCTGGTTAAGTGTACTGTATTAGCACAGAGGAAATTTATATTTCTGCCTTGTATATTTGTATTTTAAGGCTATTTCATAATTCCAATTTTTATATTCCAAGATTTTTCTCTCTGCTGTGGTTAGTTTTGGTAGCTTGCTCTGAAGCTCTAGTTTGAGCTAGTAACAAAGAGGGGCTGGAGGCTTCTTAGTAATGACAGAAATGAATATAAATGTGGCAAAATGAGAAGGTTATGGAGATCACAGAGGGTTAGACAAGGAGGGACTGGGATGAATTGCAGGTCCTCTAGGGCAGGAAGGGTTGAGAAGTGGCTGCAAGGGCCCTTTGGCTGTGGTACTTGTGGTGAGGGTCTTCTGGCAGCACACAAGGGGACAGAGACATGAGTAGTGCCCAGGGCATTTTTAGGACAGGGGAGGTCTGGCAGAGATTTGTGGCAGCAGGGTCTCTTTTATTCCCTTATACTTTCCATCTAGACCAGTTCTTCTCATTGTCTTTTTTACTGTCCCACGTTGTGGGGTGCCTTTTATCACCTCTGCAGTCATACATTTTTACTCCAGCTAACATTTTTCTCTTTCCCTCTTCATTGCCCCTTGCCAATCCCTCCCAGACCTTGGGAAAAGGGCTGGGATCTCAGGGTCACTTGTCCTGGCTGACAGGAAGATGATAAAGGGAGGTATAAAGAGAGGTGAGGGGCCCATATAGTGCTGAAGATAGCACATCAGTAATCTTCTAAAGAGAGATTTACTCCTTCTGGAGCCCTGCATGACACGGAGGATGCCTGGCAGAGAGGTACAGCAAGTCTGCCTCACATACACTCAATCTCTGTCCTCAGAGATAGTGGTACTGTATAAATAGGTGATAATCAGCCATTCAGGAGGTAGCTCTGCCAGTCCCATCTTCTTTAGCACAGGCAAAATCTGCTGCAGAAAGTGGACTACTTGCTTACAAGTGTGTAGGTTTGTGGGTGTAAAAGATTTTGAATGAAGAAGTTATCATTGGGTTGGTTGAAGGTTTTAGTTAAGAAGTTAATCTTATCTGGGGGGCTTTAAGTGTGGAATATACACAGCTGTATATGTGCTGTGCGATAAAACTTGTAGAATATTTAAAAAATATTTTTATCTGTTGAATGTGCTAGAAAAGTATCTTTAACCCAGCTGTCTTTAAAAGGGAGAAATTGAGTTGTTGGGATGAAGAGTGCCCCATCTTCTGTGTTTGGAGTGCACATTAACAGTGCCATTTGATTAGCTTAGAACTTTTTTATACATTTTACAGACCACTTACTCTACCCAAAGCTCTGTATATTTTTTTGCATTTAATCCAGTTTAACAAATACACAACATTGATTTGCATTATCCAAACTGAAAGTTCTTTTTCTTTTTGTGTAAATCTTCAGAACCATGGTGATGATAAAACATGTTCTAACTTGCTCGAACTCATTTTTATCCTACATCAACAGAAAATGGAAAAAAAACCCCCACACTCTGAGCTCTAGTTTGAAATTACGCCAACAATTTCTAAAGCATGCCAGCTTGTATTTTCCAAAATACGTTATAACAATCTGTACTTTCTTCATTAAGTAAAGTTAATGATTTCCAAAAGTTTTCTTTTTAGTCAGAACTGCTTCAGCATATAAAAACGAGTCCAATTAAGGTGACTTGAAGACATAAATGAAGAGTGCTGCAGCAGGTATTACAGCAGGAGTACATCTAGGTGTAGCCTATAATAGACACTTGGGAAGTCTTGCCAAAAGTACCTTCTGCTTCTTTTGGTCTCTGTAGGTAATTTCAATTCCCACCTCCTTAGGAGCTCCCTAATTCCACAAGAGTTTCCAAGATCATGTGTCTAGAGGTCTAGCTAAATTTGCATAGTTGCATTAAGAGTACAGTTTGTAAAAGTATCTGATTATTGAGCTCAGTTTAAAATTTGTGGTATAACCCATGTTTCACTAAGGGGTGCAGACTTTTGCCAGACTGGAAGTGGAGCTGCCAGCAAGCATGATGGGCTTTCTAGAGTGTCAGTGCAATGCATACATTTGAGGGAAGATGTATAAAGTATAATTCTTTTCCTGATATTGGACATGGAGAAGGTTCAAATTATAGGTGCAATTAGAAAAGTACTGCCCTCAGTGTCTTCAAATGTATTTTTTTTTTTTTTCTTAGTCTTTTAACCACCTGGGATACCCTGGGTGGCTCCCTTGGAGCTGTGGCCCCAATGTCTCTCCATTAGACAGAGATCTAAGCAAGGCTATTTAAACCTCTTTAGATGCAACCTTCCTTGACCAGATCACTGGTTCTCCTTACTTGCACTTGGGATCTGACTCTGGTTTTCTACAGATTCCCCTTTCTTCATTGCACATAGGAAAGATAGAATAATATTCCCAGTTGATTAAAAAGGCACAAGAGAAAATAAACAGTGGAAGCATAGCTGCAGTGTCCCATGTGGAGACGAGAAGGCAGACATGCCTTGATAATTGGCACAATGACTTACAGGGTGGGTGAATTATGCAGAACATGGCTTGATAGAAGAAATGGAAATGGACCATGCAGAACTGTTTGTATTGTGAATTCACTCGTTTCTCAGCTGTGGGAAATGTTTCAAACTAGCATTCTTTGGGAACTGGCTCTGAGATTAGACTTTATGCCCAAAACAAAAACCTGGGGAAAGTTACATAATGCTGGACTTCTATTTTATCAGAGGTTTGATTACCCATGGAAACTGGACATGGGAGTTTAATTTCTTAATTAAAGAAATTAATGGGGTCTTAATTTCTTGGGCTTAATAGCACAGGACTGTAAAGGGTAAAGTAGATCACTCCTGGCAAAATAGAAGCTGTGCTGAATGTCAGTGTCTTATTAAGAAGCTATATGCCTTCTTTTCCCAAGTGGAATGGTATCTGCCTAGGGATCACATTTTGCTTAAAAGGTTTCCATTAGGAGGGAGCAGAACTGGGTGGGTGAAAGTGAGAGAACTTTTGAGTTATATCATGACTTTCTCTGTCAACTCCTGGGGCAGCACATTGTGGAAAAGTACAGTCAGGAACATCTGAGTTAAAGTGCAGGCCTTCATAGCGACTTTAATGAAACTCTGTGTGGAACTATAATACTACAAAGTGTTACTATGTGGAGGGGAATTTTCAAAGACAAGTCCCCTAATTATCTTTCCTACTGAGAAGAAGTTGAAATTCTCACCTACTGAAAAAAAGTCCTCTTTGTCTTTCAGAAACTGTCATTTGCAGAGAAAATGATCATCAAATGGCAAGCCTAAGCAAAACAACCAAATTAATTAAATGTCTTTTTCAAATGCTCTGTCTGGAAGTCAATAGAGAAAGAAAAATGGGGAAATAGTGGCAATTAGGAGACCTGGAGGCATTTTTTCCTATCCCTGAAAAGTAGAATTGAGAATTCTACAGGCCCTATGTAGATGACACCAGTCATGAGAAATCTGATGATAAAATGTATCTAAATGCTGGCTATATATTAAACTATGAAAAACATGCCCTTGCAGTACAATAGCAGATAAAATGATAAAGGAGTGTTTTACTACCATGGAGAAGAATAAGGGGTAGGGAAGGGGAGGAAGATTTGCCGAATAGGAACAACAGCAAATTCTTTTTAAAGGTCCTAGACAATGGAGGTTTATGTTTGTTATTCCCTGGTGAATTTTCAATGAGGAGGAAGGAATGTAATTGTATGGCCCTGTGATTAAGTCCATTTGCTGTGCAAAGGGGCCCACATGGCCATGGCGTGCTCATGACTGGGCTGAAATGAACATTGACGAGTTTTGCCAAAAAGGGGCGGGAAGCCGGAACGCAGAGGATTTTATTAAAGAGCTCAAAGAGAAGACAGCTGCACCTAATTTTCAGAAGCACATAGTTGTCTTCGAGGAAGCTAGGCAGCACCAAGAAGAAAGATTAATTTTTATTTCCTAAAGAGCAAAGACATTCCATTTATTTTATCTCTTGGTTTCTTTTCTGATCTGTATTTGAATAAGGTATCTGCCCTCAGAAGAGGTGTTTCTAGCAAAGGAGAATTTCTTCTCTGTGCATGCATAAGTATACCTACTAAGTAGTCTCTGTAATTACCAGTAGTTCATGGTTTGATGGTTCTCAGTGGTAAGGAAAATGCATTCAACAAAATCAACCTGGAGCTGTCCAATACAGAGCATTTCCTTTGAAGAAGACCTGGTTTTCTCTGTTCTTCAACACTTGATGACATGCAGTTTTGGATTTGTTTCATGGTCACTGTATGTGATTTTTAAATAGATTTGGGTGATACATGTCTCCTGCTCCTGCAAAATTACTTATAGGATGTCTTTGAAAAGTTGGGCAACTGCAGGTGATGAAATCTTACTCAGAAGTCAGAGAGCTGTGAAAATTCTGTTACATGGTGATTTCATTCTGAAAACTCTTCTACATTAATACTACAATAGAACTCAGGCACTGATGATTGACGCCTGAAGTAAATATGTAATCACTTTAAATCATTAACATGTTTTCTTCTTTGAATAAACAGTAAGTAGCTTTTCTTTCCTGAAAATGAATAGGTCAAGACATTAAGAACATTTTGATACAATGGAAAATATTAATAATTATTACAACAATTGTTATGAAATACTCCTATATCCTTTTGTGACACAGACATTTTCGTACTTTTTTGTGAAGTAGTTATTTTTTAGTTTTTGTTGCTTATACCTTTTTCACTAATCGATATTTTAGTATGACTTAACAGTATGACTGAAAAGAAACTGGCTTTCTGTATTTGTATATGCACTTTTTTCTCCTTTAATACTATCTGCAAACCAATTATCATGTACATAGATAGAGTTCATCTTCAGCAAGTTCATTTCAAAACATACATGACAGTATTTGATTTTAAAGTGCTAAAATATAAAGCAATGCTTATGTATTATAATATAGTTGCTAGTTGTTGTGGCTAAATTATAGCTACATTGTGTGAATTCTCATGAATTATGTAGCCCAAATAAGAACCAAGAATGTAGTCACACATTTTGCTCAGAGACAAGAAAATCCATTTTAGTAAGACTAGATCTATTTCTTATGGTTTAAGTAAGAGAACAGCATATGATAGTATATGCACCATCCTTGGCTCTTGATACTATACCAAAGATTCCTCCAAAAAGACTTTTTTTTAAGGATATGACCATTATACAAAATGAGTTTGTAAATAACCATATTAAATTATTTAGCCTATTGTGTGGATTATCTTACATAATTATTGAGGTCTTGAAATACCTTCAAATACCAGAATTTTTGCATTGGCAAATATACCTTCTATAATATTACCTTGAATTAATTAAGTTAGCATTCTCATAGGATCAATATCTCAGTAATTTTATATTTTGTAAACATATTATGAAAATTGGAGGAATAGAATTTGAAAGAATACTTCTTTCTGTGTCTTTGACATGAAAGGCAATGTTTGGTGGAGGTTTGAGCATTGCATATCATTCTGTAACTGGAAATAGAATAGCTGGTATTTAAAGTTTCAAATTATATGGTGTAATGTGTATGCTTAATTATTTTGATGACTTCCTGGTCTGTTTTGTTTGCAGGCCCAGTTGTACAGATAATACTTTGTTTATTCACACCTTAACGCAAAAAATTACAGTCCAGGTGCAGATTTTATGATCCATTGAGATCACTATTCTATTTTTTTTTTTTGTTTTGAGTGGAAACTGCAGTCTATCCAGTCATTTGAAGTTGAAGAAGTCACACTCTGTTTGTATGATAAGTGGTTTTGTCGAAACCCACAGATGTTAGTTTTACAACTTGCAGGTGAATTCTATATATATTTTTACATGTCTGTGTTAAAATTTATGTATTTTTTATACTTCAGCACAGAATGTAGGCAGTAACATACTTTATTAAGAATGAATTTGTCCATCTCTCCCTTAGTATTAAATTCTGTAAAAAATTCTCTATATTCTTTGGCAGAAGTAAGGTAACATTATTATTTGCTTGTAGCCAATAGCACATTTAACAGCCTCTGTAGTATTTTCCTCTTCAGGATGTCTCTGAGCAGAATGTGAAAAGTGTCTCTGTGCACTCACTCAGTGATGCTCTGTAGCACTGACATCCACAACATGTGGCAGAGGCTGTACCTAACTCCAGACTACCTTCACCACCATGAGGTCACCCTCTGGTACAGAGGTTTCAACACCTCTTGATCATACTTGGCCATGTGTTCTTAGCTCTTATCTTACTAGAGGATGCAAATATACAAATAAATCTTGATTGCATATTTGTTCCTTTTTAAAATTAATTTTAATTAAGTCTACTAACATTTTTTCCACAAAGCAAACTTTATAAACCAGGAACATCATATAAAAAAGACTATGTTTAGAAATTCTTCATCTGGATACACGTTGATTTATTTTTGTGTATGTTGTCTAACATAAATTATTTTTTGCTATACGTTGGATAAGTTGGGCATATAACTTTTTTATCTGTATTTTTTTCCATGTGTATTAAATGGTTGTTCATGCTGAAGTGTTACTTTATTTTCAACAGTTTATCAATCCCACAATTTGCAAGTTAATAGATATTTTCTAATAAGACTCTAAAAATGATTATGAATCTCATCATCACGGTGAACAAATATAAACCAAATTACTTTATGTTGGTTCTCCATAGCAGAAATACAGTCACTGATGAATCTCTAGATTTGGGTTGTACCACAAGAACCAACAGCACCTCATTTTGTAACTAACTGCTTTATAACTACTACTTATACATTAACAGGAGCAAAAAATGTAAAAAAAAATGCTATTATTACCTCCAGTGTCTTTTGTGTTCTGATGAAAAATGGTCAGACTGTTGGGAATGTTGGCAGACAGCACTGGATATAATTAAAAAAGATCATTCCCAGAAGGGAGGCTGCAGAACCATGGTCTGAAGGATCTGTGCTGGTAATGCTGTTAAACCATGGCTTTTCATTTACTGTGGGAAATACAAATTGACATTTAACACATGCATTTATCTCCATAAGCCTTCTTTTTATGAAGTCACTAAGACTGCATGCATAGTGCTTTTGTCCACCTGTATAATCCTTAGCTTCCAGTGCCACAATAAGCCCTGAAAACACTGCAGGTGTTTGCTCTGAATTGCTGTAAGTGATGCTCAAGATGTATTCTTAGGTGCACAAAATATATCAGTACATAAATTCATGTTTTTAAGCAAAAAAACAAACAAACCTGAAATCTACTACTTTCCTAAGAGCATGAGTTTTATATTATAAAGAAAATCTCATCTCAAGTTGAACAGCTCTGGAATATGTCTGAAAATGCATTTGGCATATTTTGAAATGTCAAATTTCTGGCATAAATAATAATTTATTCCTTTCAATTTTTCTTAAGTTTGTATTAAAGCTTACCATAATATAAAATCTGGTTTGGTTTTGTTTTGTTTTTAATTTGTAGTATGAATTTGGATTTTTAATATGTAGTATGAATTGCATTCCTTTGAAAGCCAAGTTGTACACCTGGTTATAAAAGAAAGCATGACCTGTACTTTGTTCAGGCCTGTCTGTTATCATCAACATACTGAGTAACCAACTTGCCATAAGTTCTAGTAAGTGTGCCATGTTGCTTTTATTCATCCTTTCACAAACTACATTGGTGACATTTCTTAATGGACTCTATGGAAAATAAATTGCTCATGTCTTGTATATTTTGAGATATGGGAACTACTTTGGAAAAATTAATCTGTGTTTCTGAAAGAAAAGTCATTCTTTATACTGCTCTAACCTCTACTGGCCATTTAATTCACCAGTGGGTAATTTAGGTCAAGTTGGTTTGAAAATGCCAGAAATGTGACACTCTTGAATTATTAAGAAATTCTAGGACCCTTCATGTCAAAAAGAAGCAAAAAGCAGAACTACTTGCACTGTTCTCTTGAACAGAAAAGTTGCAAGTGGAATGACATTGAAAGAGACAGAATAGAATCATAAAATTCTTAAGGCTGAAAAAGACCTTTAAGAAAATCAAGTCCAACTGTCAACCCAGCAGTTGACCATTAAACCATGTTGTCAAGGGAAGGTCTTTGGCTGTTTACTGTATGGGTTATAATATATAACCCATATAATAAAATATGTAGTCTCTCAGAATAGTGTGTGGTAGGTCTTCTGGTAAATAATATTTAACTGTTGCTCAAAAGAGGGAGAAAAGTGCCTGATTTATTTTGTTTCCCTGGTGGGAACCTAAGAGATGTGTGGGTGATGAGTGGTAATGACTGTTTGGGATCACTGCTGAGTATAGTAGCAAGTCTCATGGCCAGATGACTCTTTAACCCATGTGTTGAAGATTTCTTCATAGATGTGGAGTGGGAGGAAGGAATTTGCCTTCTTCCCATGAATAAACTGGCAAGATGGAACAGGATGCAGCCTTCCACCCCCACTCCATCCTTGCAGTGCCAGCTTGTAGGGAATTGCCTGCTATGGCAGAGAAATGATTTTCTGCAGTTTTGAACACTGAGATTTCTAAGAACTTCCAAGTGCAGAACAAACTTGCATGCCCCTGTCTGTTGTTATTGTGAAATCAAACAAGTCTCAGTGTTGAAGGTAGTTCTCCTCACAATATCCTGGAGATTTAGTGTTGCACTCCCACTTAGACTCTCTCAGCCCCAAGACACTGACCAGGACTGCATGCAGCTTCTGTACCCTCACTCCCCACGCCCCAAGACTCCTCTAGTGTCCTTCAGACACCTTATCTTCCTCTAGGTTCTCTCTCAGTGACCTGTAGCAATGCTGACAGCCCTACAAGGAGCTAAATTACTTTCTTAAAGGCCATTCTTCATATAATCAGAAACAGGTTTATTAGTTGACACTGAGGAATATCTAAAAAAATGCATCACTTCCTAGATCATCCAGAATAATAATTTTCGTCAGTTTATTCTATGTTGGTTAATTCAGCAATGTTTTTTGGGTTTTTTTAACTATTCCATAGACAATCACCTCAGTATGTCCTGTTGCTCCAAGAGTGGGATAAAATCAAGCAGGATGTTTGGATGTGTGAAGTTGTGTTGGGTTTGTGTTGCCAGGTTTTGGTATCAGTGGAGGTTCCGTAGTGGCTTCTCTGAGAAGCTGCCAGAAGGTTCTCCTGTTGTCCTAGTTTAGGGCAAATTAGGGAGGAAAACTCCAAATGGGGGTTTCCCCAGGGAAATGCCCCCTCCCCACCAACTGGTCCGGGAAAAGGAAAAAAAAAAAAAAATCCTTGGAGAGAAGTGGAAAAAGCTGTTTATTTAACAGAAATTGAGTAATATTAAATAATAAAACCTCTTGCTGTTCGATGGGATGGCAAATCTAGGAAGAAAAAGTCCTTTTCATGTGGTGTAGCTCGGCTCGCTCAGGTTCTTATCAGTCCCTCCGGCACTGGAAAGTGCCGAGGCCCAGGCCCCGGTGGGCCACAGGCCTGAGCTCCCGGGGTTAGGCTGGGTGTTCAGTCCAGAGCAGGCTTGCACAGATCCAAGAAAAAAGGGAAAAAACAAAGGTCCAGGGAACTCCTCTGCCTCAGCTAGCTAAAGCTAACTAAAAGCCAGAGAAAAGCTCTGTCCCGCTGTCTGTCCGTGCTGCAGACACCACAGTCCAAGAGCGAGATGTGTGGGAGTGATGTTTTCCTTAACACACTGTGCGCTTCTTCTTCCCCCTCTCTTGCTCTCAAAGCCAGTCTTAAAGGTGCAGAACTTAATATATAACATAAACCAGACGATTGGGGATACCAGTATCATAAAGCCACCCCAGGACACCTGTGTCTACAGGGTCAATTCCAGCCAGCTCCAAGATGGGTCTGCAGTTGCTGTTGGCCAAGGCTGAGCCCAGCACTGATGGTGGTAGTGCCTCTGGGAAAATTTAAATAAGAAGGAGGAAAAAACTTGTGCAATAGCAACTGTTGCCAGAGAGAGGCCTGAGCACATGTGAGAAGAGCACCTCTGCAGACACAGGGTCAGTGCAGGAGGGGCAGGGGGTGCTCCAGGTGCCACAGCACAGATTCCCTTGTAGCCCATGGTGAAGACCGTGGTGAAGACCACAGTGAAGCAGCTGTGCCCCTGCAGCCCATGGAGGACAGGCAAGCAGAGATCCACTCTCCTGGAGGACCCCACTCTGCAGCAGGTGGATGCCTGAAGAAGGCTGTGACCCCATGGGAAGCCTGCTGAAGCGAGCTCCTGGCAATGCTTGTGACCCTACAACTCATAAGCAGTTCATAAAGAATTTTAACATGTGCAAAGGACTCTTGGAGGAGTTTGTGGAGCACTGTATCCCATGGGAGGGACCCCATGCCAAAGCATGGGAGTCTTCCCCCGATGAGCAACAGAGAAAACCTGTGATGAACTGATTGCAACCCCCATTCCCCATCCCCCTGTGCTGCTGGGAGAAGGAAATAGAAAATGTGTGACTAAAGTTGAGGCTAGAAAGAAGGAAGGGGTATGCGGAAGGTGTTTTTGAGACATGCTTTTATTTTTTGTGATTTTATTCTGATTTGATTGGTGATAAATTAAAATAATTTTCTCCCTAGTAGAGTCTGTTTTGATTATAATGGCAACAGTGATCTACCCCTGACCTCATCTCAACCCACAAAGCCTTTGTTGTATTTTCTTTCTTCCTTTCAGCTGGGGTAGGAAGTGATAGAGCAGCTTTGGTGAGCACTTGGCCTCTAGCTGGGGTCATCCCACAGCAGAAGTACAAGGCTTTTAAGTAGAAATAGGGAATTAGTCTGGAATCTTAGAATAAAAAGCATGCTGAAATTAAAAAAACAACTTCCTGTTTCTTGCCTACCTGGGACATCGGGAAATATTGGTGTTCTTTCTATGTGAGAAAGTGATTTACAGCATCCAGGGAGAACTTGGTATGGGATCTGTTAGCTTACTTAATATTTTTCTTAATGCTATTTATCTTTGTGAAGGTGAAAGCAGAGAAATACACAGGAATCTTCTACAAGAGGAGTACCCAGAGACAGGGGTTGTATAGTGCAGGACTGCTGCCCATCCTGCATCTTTGCAAAACCTTCTTGATGTAGCTTGTCCACTCATTTGTTGCTCAACTCTGTAGCTACTTTGTCCTTAGTTGCTTGGTGGAATGAATGAAACCATATGGTAGGACTAGGAAGGAATTTTATACTTTATAGAAGTAATAGAAATAATTGTCTACATGTAACAGCCTGTAAGAGCCATCACAGTTCAAAGAAAGTCAGCTGGATTACTTGCTGGAATATCTTTAGTCTTTTTGCAGGTGTAAAGCAGCTGGGTGTGGAAGTTCTGTATGGTTTTAATTTTTGCTTAGGATCATATTGTTCTGGAAATGTGAGTATTTCTCAAAGTACCAAATTTTGGATATACTTGAAGCAGCAAATATTTGTTTTCCTTTTTGAGTATGCATGTGCTAAAGTTCTTTTTTCTTCCCTCAAAAAAACTGTTTAAAATCTTAAGGGTTTGATTTAGCTCTACTGAATACAACTGTAATTCTTTCAAAGTTTTACTAATTCAGGTCCTAAATTCCTTTAGAATTTCCACTATTTCCATTCCTTCAGCCATCATAGCCTCCTTTGAATAAATTGTCAGTATTTTCAGTGAAAATGAGACTAAGTAAAAATAACACTATCATTTAAAAACAAAAGAATTGGAAAACCTAAAAATCTTTTTTATCTATTTATCCTATATGATTCTTCTTGGTTTGATGTCATTGAGTTTGTATATTGTGAAAATACTAATGTATAATCAAATATTTTAGAGGGCAGTCTACTTCATGATACCTTTATATATAAAGGACTACATTAAATTGAATAAGCAGTTCATTCTACAGTGTAAAACAATGACATTAGGTTTTGAAGCTTGAACAGGTAGTTTAATCAGCTTATCCTGTGGCTATAGATTTTTTTTTTTTTAAAGTAGTCTGTTTTGCCTTTAATTGAGTTTTTCCAGAAATGATGGGAAAAGAGATAGGACAGTTAAAGAATTGCAAAGGACGAAGCTTTCAAATGAAGTTTTGATGCCTTTGGCTAAAGCAGGCATCCACAGCATTATTCTTATTCTCTCTGGCCTTTGGCATTATTTATACTAAAACAAATAATAGCATTAAGTATAATTTGTGGGAAAACACAATGAATTACACTAATGGGCTTGCTGTTGGAATCCAAACCTGTTTGGAGGACAAAAAGGAGACAGAAAAATATAATTTCTGTTTCTGATGCTGGTCCTTATTTGCAGGAGGCAAACAAAGCTCGCAGACTTAATCTTTCCTTTACACAGTAAACTTACTTTAAATCCCTTTCTGTGTATTTCTTACTGCATCTCTCTTGTTTTCTTGGCAAATGTTGCAGTCATCACATTGCAAATATCTTAGCTAAGCCAGCCCTAGCCTCCCTTTCTAAATGTGGAGAACTAAAATAAAAAGATGAAAAGGTAATAATTGTAGCAAGAAAATAAAGAAGTGGGGGAGGAGCTATTAGCAGAAATGTGTCTCTCATATATGAGGACTAGTTGAATCTGGTGGCACTGGCAATGTTTAGGTCCTTGTCTCTCTTGCTTTTCTGGGGACTTTAATACCACAGCAGTAACTGATGAACAGTTCTGTATATCTCTTGTCAAATAGGCATGATCCAAAAGTGGTCTTTTAATTGCATTAGGAGATCTTATTTGGACTGATTCCATTTTCTAGATGCCTTTCTGACTCTTTTTATTAACAGTCATTGTTAGAGATTGTTGTACCTTTCTCTTAGACTTAATTTCTTAGACTTGATTTCTATAGTGGTTTCATTGTTAAATGATATATAATTTTATGTAATTATATATAATTACTTTATATAATTTCTAGTTATTTCCTTATGTGCCTTAATGATTGTTTCTCTTGTCACTGGCTCAATTGAATCTAAATTCCTTAGTACAAACAAAATGTTCTCCCAAGCTATTGCACCAGGTAGTAATTTCTATTAATTTTTTTTCTCTTACCCTGTTTGGTAACATAGATACATGTGCATAGTCAAAGTTTGATGTTTGAGATTTCCTGTAGGAGTCTATTGAAACATTTCTTATGCAGACTCTTATTATCGTGTGCAAGGTTAATTTCAAGTGTACCATTTGAGTGTCAGATTTTATCCTATTGATTAGCTGTTTTGTTTTTCTTGGGTCCATCCAAGGAGGGAAAGTTCTGTGGAATGTCAAGATGCTTGATAAGAGAGAAGTAACAGCACAGGCTTTTCACAGACAGGATTAAATCATGGTTTTCAGGGAGACTTCAAGTTCATTTGTTGCAGCCAGAAATCTGAGCTGCCAAGTGTGGTTCCTTAAGTTGCCCATCCTATATTGTTTCCCAGTCAGTCATGTATCAGTCCACTAGCTCAAATGCTGTGGAAAGCCTCCTTTTTCTTTAACCCATAATAGCTGGGTCCTGTCACAGCATCCTCTTGGAGTGGGAATAAATCCAGCAAAGTATGAAGTGCCAGAATAAATTTGATTTAAAAATACAAGACTTTTGTGACTTCAGATGTTGGAGCATGAATACAAGCTATCTATGCTGTGGGTTTCTGTGCTTTGCTGAATCATATGAAAAATAAACAGCCTATATCATTAAAGAGGATTATTTTCTTTCAAAGATACGTATCATCTTACTTGGGTTATAATATGTAGCAACTGCTTACTTTAGTCTTCAATGTATAGCGTGGAAGTTGGTATAAAGCCTTTGTACAGTTGATACAAAGCCTTCTTTCCAAAATCTGCTGAAAAGATGATAAATTATTTAATCCTCTCTGTGCCTTAATAAAATCTGAATAATACTTTGTATGTCAGCATGCAGTACTAATTCCTGTGAGTTTATTTTGCTTATTTTGAATACCTCTAATAGAAAGTGTAATAATGTTGGAGAATGATTGCATTTAAACTATTGGTCCATTCATTTTTTTTTTTTACCCATCCCTAAAATTTCTTCTGGAGTGAAGATTGAAGTGGTTTGCTTTATCAGTAGTTTTGGCAGTGCTCTCTTGACTTTCAAGTCAACTATTTTTAATGAGAGATTTGAATGGTATCTGTAGCACAAATAATTGATATGTCAAACATCATCTTGAAATAGTACTTAATGCGTTTACTGAGTTTTGATGGAGAAACACAAAATAACATTTGAACAGCAAAACAGACCATGCTGATGTGTACTTGAGGAACAACAGATATATATGCAGAGGCAGGTGAGATTTATTTTGGAAAATGCAGATGAGATGTGATAATGTTTCTTTGAGGTCTCCAATATTCATTCATATTCTTCACCTGCTTGGACATTCATCTTCAGCTAACTAGTTGCTTTGCCATCAACTCTGCACAGCTCTCGTTGCTGCAGCTGTAGACTTGAGCAAGAGGTCTTTGTCTGCATCCCTTCTCAATTTTCCATGTGTTTCTCCAGCTCTGATTGGAGATGTCTGTTTTTCAGTCTGTCTGCCAGGTAGGCTTTAGATTCATAGAGGAAAAGCAAACAAAACTATACCTCTTAACCTTGCTTGCTGTTGTAAAAAGACAGATAGCAAGGGTGGTGGAAATGGGTCAGGTTGCCCAAGCAATGCCTGCATTAGGCTTTTCTTTTCAAGGTAGTCCAGGCATTGCTTTCTGCTTGATTTCAGGGTTAGGAAATAAAATATCTGAAACTGTGCACTGTGTGTACTTTATATTTCCTTTATACTCTATATATGTATTCATACATAGACTTAGTACAGCTAAGAATTAGCCAGAATTGAACCATTTTATAATGGCTTTTTATCCTTGCTGCACTAATACTTACTATTAAAAACCACAAAACTCATAATATGTGTAACTTAAACACATAATTTTCTTTCTTGACCCCTCTTCATAAAACCACATCCTTAATTATGTATTTAATGTTGTAGAAAACTCCTGGCATGAATGTAGTTATACTGCTGATTATGCCAAAATCTTTTGTTCCAACATAGAAAGAAATGGTGTGAGGCATACTGATGTACTTGTCACTTTTGGAGATTTTATCTATTTATAGACAATCTTGCATTTATGTACATGTATGTAAGTGTCAACCAAGTCCAAATTAATTATATCCTTACAGCCTCACCCTTCCCAGGAAATGCTGTTATTTTAAATGTTTGCAAGTATAACAACCTCATCAGTTGTGCCCACCAAGAAAAACAAATGAATAGGAACAATATGTGGAAAATGTGAATGTAGAATGGGACTGAAATCCAAGTGGAAGTAAATACAGATTCAGATGAATTACTTGATGAAAGAAACTGATTTAGAATAGTCTCATAGACTTTTTGAATGCATAGGACTGGACTAATACTTTAGGTAGAGATAGAAATAAATAGTTAAATGTAAACTGCCCTAACATTTTATTTGCAAATCCCATTAATTCTGAAAATGGAGGGAGCAAATATAAAAATATGATGATGCAATATTGCATTACTTTTCCACATTACTTTATGCATATTAATCAGGATTTTCAGGAGTCCTTTTTCTTGCTGTGCAGTTCCTGTAGTATTGAGTAAATTTTGAAAATGCAAAGAATCTGCTGTATGTCCTTTCAGTCATTATTGTTGTAATGTCTTCATACTTGTCTCTTTGTATGCCAAACTTAATGATCTCTAGTTGAATTATGAGATGTTTATGCAGTGATGCAATATGAGAGAAGTGTTAACTTATACTTGGAAAGCTAGCTAATATATATAACCTTTAGTCTGGTTATTTTCTCAGAATTCTGGAAAAGGTTAAAACCATACCCTTCCTGACTTTCTTCTTATGCAGTAACTAGCAGTGGGAAGAAGTGAAGGAAGAAGCTCCTCCTTTCAGTGTAGTTCTTCAGCAAGAAATCTTCATGCAGCAGAGAAGGCAGGGTTTTTGGAGAAATCTATGAATTTGAAGAGTGACAAAACTGCACTGAAGAGCAAATATAATTGATTCTATAAGATTGGTATAAATTGAAAGTTTCCTCAGAGAGTATTCTTGGAAAAAATAAAATTATATATTTGTCTGGGCACTGGAAAAATTGCTATGGAAAGACTGCATCAGTAAACTGCCCTTTGAGATGCAGAAGGTGCTGCTTTTAGGCATCATAAATGCAAGGTGGAAATAATGCCTAACCTGCTTAGATGCATAAATTTTCTACTGAAAACTTAAATTGGATGTGAAATTATTTTGCTGTGCGTGCAGAGAAGATGTCATTTGAACCTCTGTGCACTTGTGTGCAGCAAAGCTGTTCTGGGAATTGCATGCCTTTACCATCTGTGACACACTGACAATCTTGAATCTATTCAAAAATCAAGTAGATGCTGTTGCTTTCAGTAATGGCTGTACCACGTTTCCACTGGATAGGAAACCTGAGTTCCCTTTCCAGTCAGCAGAGTTCAGTGGTCCTGTTGGTGCAAATGCTGCTGCACAGCAAAATTGCACTGCCCAGAAGAAAGCAAGAGATAAGTTGCAGGAATTGTCCAATTGGCTAAGGCTCCCTAAAATGACAGCATGTGGGTGGGTTGCTGTGTCACCAGTTTCCAAACTTCATTGAGTTCTCCTGTGCACAACAGTGCATGTGCATGGGGGAGGCTATCACCTCATGCCCTCATAGGGTATGGCTGATGCAGCCAGGTTTTATTGTACCACCTTTCTCCTCTGCCTTTGGTGAAGACAGAAATAATACTTTGTGAACTCTACTCTTGAGAACAGGGTCTTACACTACTACCCCATTGGTTCAGGGGTATGATGTTTAGTAGCAGTGCTAGGACCTTAACTTTTGTGTACTCTCAGATGCAGAGAAATTTGCCTGAGTCTAGATGCAAATTACTCTGAAATATTGTGTGTGCTCTACAACCTCTCATTTTGGGAGCTCAGAGCAGAAGCCTTTACATAAGCTGTTTGTTTTCCCTCTGTCTGAGATAGGCTGTTTTTCCTTAGAAGACTGTTTCTGTTCACTCTACTATCCCTCTTGCTATCAAACTGGCATGTAAAATACCAAGATAAAAAGCCTACAGTGAAAAGAATGGCCATAATGAGTCACACTAAAAGGTCCACCCAACCCAGTATCCTGTCTCAGTTAATACCTCATTAAACCTTGTGGCTTTAATTTAAACAATTTTGTGGAGCTGGGAGATAGCCAAAGGTTTGTTCCTGCCACCCTATACATCACCAGACTTACAAAGCCTGAAGTTGGTTGGGGAACTCTGTCCTTTTTAAAGTGGAGAAAGTAAACAACTATGAGGATGCCTTGAAAAATACAGTAACACGTGTGCTATTTCTCCATTAATACTCTCTCAGTCTACCACCCTTTACTTGAGCTGGATGTAACATCTGAGTATTTATTAAGTAACCCTGTGTGAATTTCTCCTACATCAACTTGCTTATATTAAAAGTGCGTTGGTATAACTGAGAAGTGGGAAAGCAGTTCTTTGTGTTTTCCTGGTTATGTTTGGTACAACCACAAACTAATAACTAGGAATAATTTGGAAAAAGAGGCCAAAAGTTTTATTTTAAATATTCATTCCTGGATTGAGTGGTTTTTATGTAAGTTTCAAGTACCCTTTTGTTGCCTGTTCAATAATTACAGTGTTGACAAGATACAGCAGCTGGGTCTCTGGAGTTATTGGTTTGGCATCTCTTTTGACTGTTAAAAGTGCTGTGCTATAATATTATTTAATTTCTAGTAAATTGTGCATTGGAATCCTCATTATCTGGTTGGTTAAGCTCTGGTTTTATCCTTTTAATTCTGATTTCTATTAATAAGTCCATTTTGGCCTGTAAAACATTTATTTTGGTTTATACTTAAAATGAACTTCTCAAGTACAGGCTTTGTTGAAAATTAAATAGAGCATTCTCACAAATGGAAAAAAAATGATCTGTCAGTGTAATACAGTTTGATTCTGTGAATCAGATAAGCTTTTTAAGACAATTATTTTACTAATTCCTTTTAAGAAGTGTAAGTTGGACCATGGTTTTCTCCAAAAGAAATCGTGCTGTGATGTGATGTTTTTCAACATTAAGAACGTGCACTGAAGGCTGCTGTAGTATTCCTGATGTCTCTCTGTACCCCAGGACAGGCAGCAAATGCTGCTTTCACATGAACTCTCCCACGACGAACTATTAGGGTTTCTGTGTGTTTCTGTGGAGCAGCTCCTTCCCTGGAGGCACAGAGCTTCCTCGCACTCCCCTGCTTTCCCCTTCCCCTTCTGAGCATCTTCCTGTTCCTGTAGCTTGTGTCATTCCTGCAGATCTGGGAGGCTCATCCCGGCAGGTACCAGTGGGTAAGTGCTTGCTGAAGGATGAGCAGAGAGGAAAGGGCGTGGTGCAGTTTAAGGAAGGCATTTGTGGTTTCTGCAGGGTTGGTGAAAGGAGAGCAGAGCCAGCGAGTAGGATCCCAGTGTCCACACCTGACCTGATCTGTGCTCATGACTCAGAACACATTCAGTTCACATTCAAGGCAGTGTGTTGTAAATATATATATATAATTTAGCGTGCTGTTTTAATTTAATTAAAAAGTTACAGCATTTAAGGAAGCTGGCCCTGTACTCACATTTTAGTGAAGGCTGATAGCAGGGAAGCCACTAAGTTTCTTGTTTTCTCTTTTCCTTTTACATAAATTCTGTGGGTGTTACATAAGGAGACATTTAGACAATCACATAGTTGACAAATAGCAAAACTTAGTTGATGTTCTGTTTTGTAATCAGTTAATGTGTTCATTAACTATTTTGTTCAACCTTCTTTTTCAAAACTGTTCCTTATAATTTGTTTGTTTCTTTTGGGTTGTTGGTTGAAGGGATTAAAAGGATTTTATGTTTTTTAGGGTCAGCCTTGTGCTTTTTTATATCAGCTCTCTGTATTATAGTTTATCTGGGGTTTTTTTTCAGTTATAGGCTGACATTCTTCTGATATTCTAAAAGTATGCAGTTGTCCTTCAGGCCCCTGCTGTTCAAGTTCCCACATAGATTTAATTTAATGTCTTATTCTTTGATATTGCTCAATTTGGACTTATGAGAGACGTGTTTTACCCTACAGTAAATACATGCCACGGAAAAGTCTGGAATAGATTTTAGAGTGATCAATTGTACAAACCACTACCAAACCAAATAATCTGTGTGAATTGTCTACCTCTACTATGGTAATATTTTTTCACATATTGCAAGCCTAATACTTATACACAGTTTCATAGTTTAAAGTAGATCCTTTTCCAAATAGCTGGAATAAAAAACTGCCACTTAATCTGTTTGAAGGAAGGTGATATCCTAGTATTTGTGTAGCAGAACTGGAAAAGCAGATCTTACATCCTATCCCATAGACCCCAAGGTGTTTCTGATTTCTTACCCATTTTGACACAAGGTAATATGAATAACAAAATACTGCTCTACTTTGCAATTATCTGTAATCTGAAGGAGAGATTTAATAGCAGAATAATTGCAGTTTTGCTTTATTAACTTTGGGGAATTACAATAGGTGGGAGTAGCATTTCCTGGAAGTTGACTGCTCTGCAGTGAAATTAATTTACCCTGAAAATTCCATTTTACATTGAAGGATGAAATGAGAGAATACAAAAGACATTCAGTATGCTTTCTTTCACAGTCTTGAAATTAATGGATCTCTAATACAGTTCTCCAAAAATGTGTCTTTTACTGCTACGATATGTTTTTTTCAATAAACATAATGAATAAATATTTTTTAATTAAAATAAATTAGTCAAATAATATTTTTAACAGCAATATGAGATGAAAATTGCATGTTTGCTTGACAGGGGTTATAGTTCATTAACCATGATAGCAAAGGAGACATAAACAGGAAAATAAAGCATAAATTGAAGATGTTTGTCATTTATGTAATCCTGGATGTTACAATACGCAGTCTGCAGGGCTTGGCTCTGCTGGGGGAGGGCTGAGGCTTGCTGAGACTCTGACTGCTGGTGTCAGTCCTGGGGTAGAGGAGTGGGAATTGTCCCCGACTCCGTGAAGTAGCCAGGTGTGTGGGTTGAGACTGAAGTAGCCCCTCCCCACCAGTACTGATACATAAACACTTGCCATATTTTGGATATGTTGGTCATGTCTCTTGATAATGGCCACAGAGTTGATAGTGGGATAGCGTCTGGACAAGTGTGACTAGGAATATAACCTACTCATGAATATGCCTAGAAGGAGAAGTGTATAAATGCACCTTGAGGGAAAACTGAGCTTCCACAAAAAAGTGTGGTGAGTGTTGTTGATTTGAGAATCTCAGTTTTGGGCTTACATGGCTGACTTGTACTTTTGAGTTCATTGCAGGTTGGCCACATCTGATCTTACTGATTTGATTCAGTGATGTTCCTCTGACACAGTTTTTAAACTGCAGAAGCTTGGAATTTTTTTTTTTTAATATAATAACACTGTATTTTCTTTTTATTTTTCTCTATCTAGTTTTGTATCAAGACTTTGAGAATAAAATACACATGGCACAGATTGTAACATTTTTTCAGATGCTGTTAGTTCTGCTACTTCCTGATTATATCTCAGCTGAAGATGGTGAAACAAGAGCAAGTATGTCTTAATTTTTGCATTTCAGATAAGTGCAACTTCAAAGCATGCCTTGAATTTTTGGTATCCGTTTTGGTGTTCAGATGTACCCTTCTGTTGATGGTGATTTTATTCCAATATAGTTTTCCTGGTGAAAATCCCATAATATATGAAAAATTGGTTAAATACCTTATTTCTTCATCAGGAAGGGAATGTGTTTATTTATGTCTTGGAAATGCCCAAGGGGGCAGATGGAACCATAAAGCTCCAGTCTTGATTTAATATTGAGTTCTGAGTATTTATATTTTCATTGCTTGAGAAGTC
Organism: Parus major; assembly: GCF_001522545.3. Lineage (NCBI taxonomy): Eukaryota > Metazoa > Chordata > Aves > Passeriformes > Paridae > Parus > Parus major. The sequence continues at coordinate 88,850,575 of NC_031770.1, forward strand.
ATATTCTGAATAGCTTAGTGTTATGTGAGAAACTAAATAAGGAGGAATAAAGGTTCCGTGAGAGGAAGCTAACTCCAGTTCTGGGACATACCTTCTTGCACATTCTTCAAAATTAGCATCTCAAACCCCACCAAACCATTTTTATACTCTAAATCTGGTTTATAGGAAAGAAAACATTAAAACAAAGCAGCTTTCTTAAAGACAAAGTGACTGAATAAAAAAAGTGTAGAAGACTTGCCTCTAGCCACAGTGATACTTCCAGGGTAGATCTTTTTCCTCTAGTTTTGCTCTCAATCCATCAATTTTCAATATTTTACAACAAACCCCATTAAATTCCTCTTGGTCTTCAGAAAGACTTTAATTTTCAGTCTACCTGGTCTAGGAGTGAATGAATACTCTGCTTTTAGCAGAGTCTAATGATAATGAGTCCCTCCCAACAGAAATTCCTCTGTGATTCATGTCCCTGGACCACTGAGCAATGAATTCAGTGTGCCCTTTGATCCTTCTCCCAGTATCTTTTCTCTTCAGCACCACCTGCATTGCAAAAGCATTTCTCCAGCAGATTGTGGCCACTTGCTTTCAGGGAATGTGAAATCTTGTCTTGACCAGAAGTGTCTGTAAGCAGATTTCAGGGTAAGGCAAAGCTCTCCTTCCTGTGGTGGAGCTGCAGACTTTGAAAAAACAAAAGACAGTAAGCCCCATGACCTCATGTGCCATAAGATCAAAATAATACCTCCTGCTTTTGGCCATGTCCTTGACACCTCATGTGTTAGTTATCAAATCTTCTTTCACAATCAATGGAAGGCGATTCCCTCCTTTAGAAAGTTATTCCTTCCATCTGAGAATGGGCATGTAGCATGGATAGGATTTTTCTATGCTTGTATCTATCCATCCCCTGTAATTGGCAAAAACTCAGTTTATGAGTACAGCTAGGAGAGCTGAATCCATGCCTAAGTCATCATGCAGTTACACTACAGTTATTAAATGCTTACGAGATTCTATATTCTGGAGGTTGAGCTCATTCACTGAATACTTTTCATCTGTAAAAATCAGAATATGTGACCAGAAACATTCAATTGAGACTCAGGATTTTATAAAACTAGTTCTGTAAAAACCATGCAGCAATGTCTAAGTCAATTAAAATGTATTTTTAAGAGGATTCTGGAGTATTCAGGCTATAGTCTTCCTCTGCAGTGTGCTTGGTTTGCTAATGAAAAGGAGTTTTTATGTTTATCATCTCTGCAGATGAGATATGAAAAGACCTGATTCCTCTCTGTTTATTGAATGGAATGCAATTGCCAGCTAAGGAACTGAATTCCAGAATTTTTCATAGTTGTTTTTGATGCTAATGTAAAAACCAGAAAATGGTGTGGCTTTCAGATAGCAAGCTGGGTCTGTGTAGCTTACACAAACAATCTTACACAAATTTGCCTTCATGAACTCTGCTAATTTTTTTTTCAGCTGGAATGTATTTGTCAATATAGATCCTAATATAAACACTAATTGATAAGAAAAACGTTTCCTGTGGAGTAAGAAAGTGAAAGTGTTCATTAAAATATTTGTTTGGTTTTATTCTTTTTCTTTTTAAGGTTGCAGAACTGCTCCAGCAGATTTAGTTTTTATCTTAGATGGCTCTTACAGTGTTGGCCCAGAAAACTTTGAAATAATAAAAAGTTGGCTTGTCAATATTACAAGAAATTTTGACATAGGGCCAAAGTTTATTCAAGTTGGAGTTGTCCAGTACAGTGATTACCCTGTACTTGAAATTCCCCTCGGAACTCATGAATCCACTGAGAACCTCATCAGGGAAATGGACTCCATACACTATCTGGGAGGAAATACAAGAACAGGAAGAGCTATTCAGTTTGCCTTTGACCATCTTTTTGCAAAATCTTCACGATTTTTAACAAAAATAGCAGTTGTTCTCACTGATGGAAAGTCCCAAGATGAAGTCAAAGATGTAGCAGCAGAAGCAAGGAAAAATAAGATCACTTTGTTTGCAATTGGTGTTGGCTCAGAAATTGAGGAGGATGAACTTAAAGCTATTGCCAATAAACCTTCATCAACTTATGTATTTTATGTTGAAGACTATATTGCAATATCAAGAATTAAAGAAGTTATAAAACAAAAACTCTGTGAAGGTAAGTTATTATAAAATATTTTAGGTTTGCGAAATGTAGTTTTGTACATATATTTTTTAATTTCACAGGCAGAAATGTAAGTAATGTAAGATAAGGGACCTGATACTCTTTACTATGATCTTTATTTTTGATCTTGTTTGTGGAAATTTCTCCCAAAATGTTATTTTCTCTGTTAAGCAAAGAGGTATATTTGGGAAAGATACACTGTTTTAACATAGTATGTGTTTGATTTCAATATGTATCCTTTTGCACTAAGCCAAATTTTTTTCATTGATAAAGTTTAAAAACACTTAAATATTTTAGCAATTCTCATAGTGCTGAGAATATAGTTTACTTGATTGATTTCCTAGTTGCAACTGATACTCATGCACAATCCAGCATTTCTTCTAGAGAGGTGAGAGGACAGCCTGTCATTACAACAGGAATTCTTCTGAATATGTACTTCTAGTATTTACTGAAAAACCCAGAAGAAAGACTCCTGGCAGGAATCATAGAATTGTAGAGTGGTTTGGATTGTAGGAGACCTTAAAGATGACCTAGTTCCAGCCCCCTTGCCATGGGCAGGGACACCTTTCACTAGATCAGGTTGCTTAGAGCCCCATATGGCCTGGTCTTGAACACTTCCAGGGATGGGGCATCCATAACTTCTCTGGGAAACCTGTTCCAGTGCATCACTGCCCTGAGGGTAAAGATTTTCTTCCTAATATCTAATCCAAACCTACCCTACTTCAGTTTAAAGCCATTCTCTCTTGTCCTGTGACTACAAACCCATATAAAAAGTCTTTCTCCAGCTCTCTTGTAAGGTTGTTCCTTTAGGTACTGGAAGGATGTCCTAAGGTCTCCCCACACCCTTCCCTTCTCTAGGCTGAACAACCCAAACTTTCTCAGCCTTTTCCCACAGGAGAGAGGCTCCAGCCTTCTAATTAACTTTGTGGCTTCTTCTGGACTTGCTCCAGCAGATCCACATCCTTCTTATGCTGAGGCCTCAGAGCTGGACACAGCACTCCAGGTAGGGGACTCATGAGAGTGGAGTAGATGTCTGGAGTTGTAGCAAGTAGTTATGATGTTTCTTAGAATAATTTATAGAAGAGTTAGCCAAGACCAACATTGCAAGGCAATTCTTTGATTTTAGAATGCTAACAGCATTACTGCAGAGTTTTCTGAAATTTTGTAAAACAATGGCTTTTTTTTAAGCATAAAAAAGACAGCAGGTTGCTTCTGAAATGTATCACTCAGACTCTAGTATGTCAGTAATATTTTGTGAATGTTTTATTATCAAGAATTCATGCAAGTCCTATTTCAGTTGTACCATTTCTGTACTTACTAAGAGTGAAAAATAGATTTTGTTTGCTCTCACTTTGAGTATCAACTTCATTGAAAAAATATGGTGATACTTTTGTTGAGGATATTAGTGTTTATTTCTTGCTACATTAAATGAAAATCATAGTAATTCCTTGTGGCTGGTGTAGTAAGGTGGTCAGTCCAAAAATTAAATCAGCTAAGTAGAGCAAAATTCTTTAACAGAACTTCATGCAGGGAGAAATTCCCCTAAATAAATATTAAGTAAATGCCATATTTTATTTTTGCTAAAGTTTTAGAAGAAGTTTTAGAGTTTAAAGTTTTAGAAGAATCATCAAGATGGATTTTCAGCTTTCAGCATCAAGTTAACTAGTTTCCTTTAAATTTCTTCTGTGGTATTTCACATGATTTATTAGCAGTAATCTGTCAATGTTGACTATTTATATAAAGTGTACTTACTCTTTCACTTTAAGTGACCCTTTGCTTTATCTCCCTTATGTCGTGCACTTCCCTTGTTTTAGCATTTAGATGCTTCACTTGCAGAGCAATCAATGCCACTTGGCAGCTTCATTTCTAACCACAATGTCTTTAGCAGCTGAACTCCAGGACTGATAAACTGGAATTTGTATAGCTAAATTGTGCGTTATTTTATCTATTTATTTATTGATTTATTTAATGTTTATCATCTTGTTAAGATTCACTTTGAGGAAGAGGAAGTTTCATGAGGGATGAGCAGCAATGGTTTGGCTGTGATCAACCATGTGAAACTGTCCAAAAATTTTGCAATTCTCTCTTTGTGGTCTTTGTGTCAATGCCTAAAAAAATGCTAGCTTTGACTCTATGGAGTTTTAAAATCTGTTCCTAAGTTAACATATAAAAGACCACAGGGGCAGTATCTCCTTTCTGGACAATGGAGGCTGAGGTCTGGGGGTTCTTGGAGCAAATATTGCTCTTAGGAACAGGCTTGCAGGTGGCAGGATCTACTGTGCCTTTTGGGGACTCTAGTGTTTGTTTTAGAGTACATCAGGGGGAAAAAAAAGACTTCCTGAACCTGTCATCCAGAATTGAACCAAATATTTTAGGAATATTTAATATTTATTGTTCATTCAATAAGTCAAATGGTCCTGTACTATCAATATGCTATAGGAAAAAAAAAATAGTGTGTCAGGAATGCATTTAGAAAGAAAAACCAATGCAGACCTCAGAATTTTGTCTGGAGGAATCAGAGAAAAGTTGCTTTCTCAAAGATACTTAGATTTAACATCATGAAGTTATTGTATTCTTTAGGAAGGAAAGCATCTAAAAACTATGTAAAAATACTAAAAGGCAACAAGATTTAAGAAAAAGCTAGAGAGTTGAAGTGACTGGTACTATGGACTGGAAATACAGTGCCATTTCCAATGGAAGACATCTCTTAATTTTACCACTGATTTCTGCATGCTGTATTATGGCTCAGTTATCAAAATAGTTCTGCCAGAATGTTATCCACAAGACCCAGACTGGATCTACCTGACTGGGAATTTTTCATGTAATTCACCAGTGTGCCACTGGAAAGGAAAAATAATTTCTTAATGTGTGATTTTACACATGCTTAATTTGTTTGGTTGGTATTGGTTTGGAACACTTATTTTGGCCCTGATCCGTAATAATGGCCCTTTGACATAAAGTATTCCTATTTTATACTATCATATATACTATCATATAGTATTCTATTTCTGCCTTTAGATTTTGATTTTACACCAAATAAGAGACTGTATACTTATCAGTGTATATGTATGTGATTATCTGTAATCTGTTAATTGTGATATGTCCATTGTCCAGCTTTGCAAAAAATTAATTGAGAAAATATTTCCATGATAACAATGCACACCTGAATAAAACTGAAAAAAAGTGCTATTACTCTTACTTAATAGCCTAAGTATGTTGACTTAAATCTGTGTTTTGAGAAGAATGGGAAGTTTTGTTGAACTTAGTATTTCTTTTATTTTTAAGTATTCAGGGAGTAGACATCTTAATTTCCAAAATGTGGACAGTGTAATTCTTTCTTGCAGAACAGACAGATAACTTATTTTTAATTTGGAAGTCAGTTGTCATTTTGCTGTGGGAAGGAAAATAAAACTAAGGGGAGTTTAGGTGGCTTCTTGCTGCTGCCCTGAGTACCTGTGACATGTCCCCTTAGGATGGATTGTCCTTTCCAGCGACAGGCTGCACAGAAAATTAGCAGAATTTTCTTGGAGCATATATATCCTGTCTCCTTCACCAGAATGGGGTAGCTTCTGACTGCCCTGGGGTTGGCTAGAAAGGGAAGTCATGCAGTGTTGCTCATATTATGAAAAGAAGCCAGTCTAGACCTTTGAGCTGATAATTCCCTGGAACAGAGACAGGAGTTTTGCAGCCCATGGCTGGTCCAGATGGTGATAGAACTCACCACCCTTTCTTTGGAACGTATTCCTAACCATTTCTCTGTCTATGAACTGTTGCTTTTCTGAAGAAACAGTGGGAAATTAATAATGATATTTATTGTAAACAGTTTAGCATAATTTTAATAAAACAAAAAGTTTTTTTTCATTGATTTGTTACTCTAATGTTTGTTTTAGTATTAAGTTTCACTGTCCTATCTCTTTTTTTTTTTGTTTGTTTGAGACAACTTAGGTCCACTGTTTTTGTGTGGATTATTTTGTTTAAAGATTATTAACCAAAACAACATGCAGCTAACTTACGCTTCCACAGAAAATATATCACACACTGTTTTTCCAGTGAGAATAACTTCAAGCAGATTTCAGTGTAACAGACAAAGCAACACAGAGTCCATTTTGAATTAAATAAAATGAAAATAAAAGAGATAATTTTAACTTTGTTCATTTTCCGACTGATTTTATAGTAGGGAGGGGTTCAAGTTGTTAGTGCATTTTGGAAATTAACATCTATAATTTTATATAATTTTGGAACCATGCAATTTTAGAAATGAAATTCAATATATTTATTAACCAGATGTTGCAATACACTTTAACTACAATTAGTAAAAATTCAAAATAGCATGTGAGTGTAATTGCACTAAAATATGACATCTTAATATTCTTGCTTCCAAGTCCCTGAGGATCCTGCATACCACTTCTCTCATGTTGTACTTAACTGACAGTTCTCAGTTCTCTTTTCTTTCTTGAAAGGCAGATAAAAAAAATTGGGTGGGAGGCTAATTTTCTTGGAAGTTTTAAGTCATATTTTGGACTGTACTTGCCTTTATTACTTTGCAGAATCTGTTTGTCCAACAAGAATTCCAGTGGCAGCTCGAGATGAAAAAGGATTTGACATTCTTGTAGGATTAGGTGTGAAGAAAAAAGTTAAAAAGAGAATTCAAATATCAACTACTAATGCAAAAGCTTATGAAGTTACCTCACGTGTTGATCTCTCAGAATTAACAAGGTATTGAATTTTATAAATATGCTTCTATATCCAGTAAGTTTGTTTTTGTTTCTTTAAGTGAGAAGGTTTACATGAATGTTCAAGTACTGTCTTGTTTTTTCTACCCTTCACCCTTATTTAGGAATGTGTTTCCAGAAGGTCTCCCTCCATCCTATGTGTTTGTTTCCACTCAAAGATTTAAAGTAAAAAAGACATGGGATTTGTGGAGAATCCTGAGTCTAGATAAGAGACCACAGATAGCAGTCACTGTTAATGGAGAAGAGAAAACACTATCATTCACTACAACAAGTTTAATAAATGGCACACAAGTTATTACATTTGCTGCACCTCATGTAAAGGTAAGGAGTATGCCCCTATCATGCTGGAGTACATCTTTAAGTACCCATTATTCCAGAATTCTCCTCTTTGAGAAAACTAGTTTTATTGTTTTCTTGTACAATCGGAAGGTTGTCTTTCAGTCTTTCTTCAATAATTTCCTGTGAAGTATTCCACTCTTCTAAGAAAGATTGCTTTAGCTGCAGATGAGACAGAGGAATGGAGATTGAATGACCCTATTCTTGCATTTGTAGCAGGAATATCTGCAGAGATTGTCCTTTCTGCCACAGGGAGTATTATTTGAGTATTGAGTATTATTATCACTTGAACAGAGTGGGCTAATTCAGCAGACAAAGACTGGGAAAGATTTGCTGCTGGAGCACTTCATGGCCAAGGGAGTTCAACTTTTCTGGGAAGCAGAGGCCTGCATTCAAATCCCTACTCCAAATCAGGCTGAAGGAATTTTAAATATAAATCCTTATAGAAGGAAGGACTCCTATCCAAGGAATATGTCTTAACTACTAAGCTTTTTCTAGGGAGAGGAATTTTAGTCTTCTGTTACTGGATGGAGAGTTTTTGCTTTTTCTTTCCAAATTTCCTCTGCCTTTTAATAATTATTAGTAGGCAAAATATTTTTTTTTGTTTTTTTAAGAAGCTATGTTAAACTTGATTTACTGGAAATTGTTGGGAAATTCAGTTTCAAGTTGATAATCAATTTGTATTTATCTATTCCTTGGAGCTGCACAGACAAATCAATCTTATTCATGAAGTTCCAGTTATCCATGAACTTCACCATGAAAACACAACTTTTATGGGTTATTTTGTTTGTTTGTTTGTTTGTTTTTTGTTCCTCCATGCTTGACTTGCTGTTATGGAGAACAATAATGTAATGGATTTTTTAGACCTGTGTGTCTCTAAACACAGTATAAATATTAATACACTCTTAATGAACATTTTTCTTTAATAAACCTTTATGATAATTTATCACTTATCAATTTATCACAAGTACCAATTTTATTTCACCATGATGATCTGAAGTGTTTGAGACATTATACCACTGCTGATAAACAGACTTCTGGATGCATATGTTTAACAAATACAGGTTTGTGCATGTTCAAGGTCATAGATTAAAAAAAATCATCTATGTGAGTTATAAAATAATTCTGAAATAGGGATTAATTATTACCAATTGTAATATTTTAAATTACAATATTATTTGGCAATACTTTATTTGCCTATATAGTTTAGAATTATTTGTATATAAAACCTGCAACCTTGATCATCTCGACTATTAACAACAATTTGATTATAGAAGTGCAATTTTATCATTTATTTAAATTGTAGTCATTTTGTTTTCAACAGTGCTGTTTTCTTTGTTTTTCTTAGACATTGTTTGATGAAGGCTGGCATCAAATTCGTCTCTTAGTAACAGAAGACTTTGTAACTTTGTATATAGATGGCCAAGAAATTGAAACAAAGCCATTACATCCTGTTTTAGGTATTTACATCAGCGGCCTAACCCAAGTAGGAAAGTATTCTGGAAAGGAGGAAACGGTACAGGTAGGCATATGCTAATACTACAATAATTCAGTAATTCTGTTGTAGGTTAACATTGCATTGGTGGCTTCTTTTTTCTTGAGCTTACTCTTCTAACTTAGAGAAGATTGAGATTTAGTGTACAAAATTGTAATAGTTAAGAGAGAATAGAGATCAGGAGGACTTCGCACAAGTGATGTATTCTGTGACATGGATGCTTAACTGGTCTCACTGATTCCAAGGAAAATATTGATGCAATGTGGTTGCCTGAATTTGGGAAACAGTGTCTCAAAGTACGGAATTTCCTCTGCTTGACATTTGCATCTGCTGTCCTTCCATCAGTGTATGTATGGGTGATGCTGGTAAAAGAGGAAAATTTTGGTCGAGTTTCTTTCTCCTTGCTTTGCAGTCATGATAGATTATGCTAGAAAACCTGACAGTGGTTTAATTTTGTTTTGGAATGTAGTGACAAAGCAGAATGGCAAAACCTTTCGTTTACCTGATGCCAGTGTTTTTATTCAATGTTTTTTAAAGATTTATACTGTATACTAAACATGTAAGTGTTAGGGATGCCATCAGATGCTTCGCCAGAATTTACTAATGCTATATCTAATACGAGCAGGTCTGTGTTGAAGTATCTTCCCACATCTGTTAAGGTAAAAAGAAAGGTTGGGCTTGCCTGTGCTATTATCTTGTTTCCTTTATGATTTTGGCAGCCAGTGTAATTGGAAGCCATTTGTGTTTCATATGTTTGTATTAACTCCCAGGGAATATGGATGGTGATTTCTGTTATTTTTAAAACATTCTTAGATTGATTATTTTTATTTAAGTAATTCTGTTACAGTATTTTTACTTGCTTGGATATATTAATAATTTTGAGTAGCCTAAAAATATTTCTGTATACTTAATTGATATTTAACTGTAGTGAATGCTAAGAGCTCTAAAGAGTCATTTATGTTTTGAATTACAGTTTGATATACAAAAACTGCGAATCTACTGTGACCCAGAGCAAAATAACCGAGAAACAGTCTGTGAGATCCCAGGATTTGTGAGTATGATAGATGAACTTTTGAGGACTAATTGGCATTTTTTAAAATATCACTGTTTAAAGCTGACTTAATGAAGTTTTAAAATAAATTATACTACATTGATTCAGCTGATGCAAACACGTTTGTTACCTTTGCAATATCAAGTGACACAGACCTTGTCTGTTTTCAGCCTTATTTTCTTACAAAGTTTTTTACAAGTTGTTTTAGTTTAGATATTTAATGGTGTAAATTTGGTATATATGAGTATAGAAGGATCTCAGAATTCTCTCTTAAAATTTCAGATTTTAAGCATTATAGAATAATAAAACTCCTAGGTGTTTTCAGTGTAAAATTCTTTAAACATGACTTTTGAACTTTTCTGATATATTCCTTGCTACTTGTCAGGACATTTAATCTGTGAAATTTTGGTACATAACCAGCAAATCTGTATATCTAAATCATCTTCTCCCATTAGAAATATCTGTGCTGAGAAATATCACTGAGGTCTGTGATAAATATCCCATTATTTGAAATGTTGCCACAATTTCAAGAAGTGTTTTAAGTACAGACAGAAATAAAATCAAGACTTTATGATTCATGTACACAATTAGTAAGTTTATGGGGGCCCTTTGGCCCTCTCTCTGTCCTCTTACAGTTAATTTTGCACTGCAATGTAAAACATGCAAACAGATTTGGAAACCAGTCGTGACTGACAGAGCAGGTTTTAAGGATTCAGTTCCCATCTCAAAGCATAAGCAAGAGATTGATTTAAACATACAGATTCAAAATACTCTCCTTTGTTTGGTGGCTAAAACAAACAGCTAAAGATTATCAGCTGCCACTGTCTTACTATGTAGACCCACATTCTTCATGTCGTGATTTCATTTAGTAGCATTTTGCTGGTTTGACAATAGAACCATTGAACCTCCAGCATCCAGATTTTCTTTTTTTGTCAGACTGGCACATATTGCCGGCAAGTCTGGTTTTTTTTCTTTTTCTTTGGGGCCAGTGTGTTGATTGCATCATTATCAGGGCTTTTTCAACTTTCAATCAAGCAGCAAGTAGGTGGATGGATTATTAACTGTTCTGAACTCTGACTCAAGAACTAATGAGTGCAGGAACGCTTGTAAAATTAGCTTTGAATCTTGAAAAACTAAAGTATATGGCCATTTAGCTGCACCACATATCTTTTTTCTCATTACAAATTAAAAGTAGGATATGAAAAGTAATCAAATGAAAAATATTTTGCATAAAGAAAGCAAGCACTAAAAAGTGTTTCATACCTTATGTTTTCTGCAATTTATTAAGGAGTTGAAGCCAAAAGATTGCTTTTCGCCATTTTAGTTTCACTGTCTGTTTTTGTAAATTAAATTTGGACTTTGTCCATGAAGTTCTGGATTCCTTCAGAAAATAAAAATGTTGGATGATCTTCAAGGAGGAATATGTGGTTTGTGGTTGTATTCTGTCAGAGTATGGTTTTGTCAGAGTTTCTGAAATAAGCAGAGGCTTTTTGTACTAATTACAGCCCAAATTAATTCCCTTTCCCAGAGATATCTAGCTGCATAGTAATTTTAAGATGATCTTTCTATGATCCATAGGAAATGAAAACTTTCTCTGGGGGTTGCTTAAGCTGAAAATTGAACACAGAGGAAACTGGGACAGGAACTGGTGTCTAGAGAGGCTGACCTGGAACAGAGGCTAGACAGATTTAGAGGAATAGAGCAGGTATTTATTAAAAGGCCTTTAAAGGGTACACCATGGGTGGTACAAGAGCCTGGCCGGGGCTCTGCCCAAGGTGGACCCAAGATGGACACAATATGGACTTTGCTGACACGATAAAACTATAAAAAGCCTAGCATGTTCTAACTTCTAAAAATAGTTGTCCTCACATATATGAGATATCTATCAGGCTTGAGTCTAACTTCTTATCAAAGTGTGGGCGCTCTGTTGGCGGGCTGGGCTGTGCTCTTGGGAGTGCCGCATTCGCTCACTGTCTGTGGTCTCTGCCTGGGGCCCGGCGGCTGCGGCCGAGTGGGGCCTCCCCTGGCACCGTGAGCGGTGGCGGGCGGGTGTGCGGCCTGTCCCGGCACAGCCCCAGGGGGACTTCGAGCTCATCCAGCACTTCAGTTCTGGCACGCAGCAAAGGGACTGAAGGCATCTGGAAAACCCCCTGGAGCAGAGGAACACCCGGCTCCTGCCCCCTCACCCCTGCTGGCACTCCCAGAGAGGCCCAGCTGCGGTCCAGGAGGTGTCAGAGCCCGAGAATCCTCGGGTCTGGCACAGAGGCACGCGAGTAAGTGAATAAAGGTGAAATTCTGCTCCAGCACCTGAGTTAGGCGTTAAGAGATCTCTTGTAGTTTTGTTTAGTGTGGGAGGACCCTAGGCGGTCCAGGTGGAGCTGCTTTTGCTCTCCATCTCTTCTGCTGGAGTGGGAGAGGGGTTCTTTGAGGTAGCAGAGCTCCCACACTGGAGCGGTGAGTGTTGGCCTGAGGCCAGCGGTGGTGCAGCGGGTTAGCTCCAGCACTGCTGCTCTCAAGGTTTGGAGCCCTAATCCCATCTCTTACTCATTAGTGCTTGCTCTCTGTCTTTCCCTGGTTACTTACTCCTAAGTGTTAAGGTGGGGTGTGTATTCTCCTGTGAGTATAATAGCAAAATTCCAGCCCTTTAGGGTAAGTATCGAAAAATTGGGGAGGATTGACCAGTGGAGAATTTTTGCTTTTTAAATCGAGACTTACCAGGCTCTCAGAAAATATGTGGCCAATGTATGAACTAGACAATGATGAGACATGGCTTGAATTTCGTAGCTTTGATAAGAAGTTCATATCAAGCCTGATATCTCATATATGTGAGGACAAATATTTTGACGAGTTAGAACATGCTAGGCTTTTTATAGTTTTGTGTCCATCTTGGGTCCACCTTGGGCAGAGCCCCAGCCAGGCTCTTGTACCACCGATGGTGTACCCTTTAAAGGCCTTTTAATAAATACCTACTTTATTCCTTTAACTCTGCCTAACCTCTGTTCCAGGTCAGACTCTCTAGGCATCATTCTGTGTATGAAATCTGCAGTGTCTACATGCATTAGAATATTCCTGTGGACAGTGCAGCTAATGGTGCCTACTAAACTATTAAGACAGACAATTTCATGATTGCACTGCTGAAGTATTTGGAGTTGGATTGTTCTGCGGTGTTGCAGATACTGGAACAAAAATCAGTTGATAGCAGAGTCTAATGCAGTCACAGGAAAGCGAGAAAAAGCCAGCCTTGCCTCTGTGCTGCTCTGTGTTTTCCCAGATGCTGGATTCAGGCAGAGATTTCAGAAATATTTTGGTACATTCTCTGACATGAATGAACAAGCAGAGGATATTTTTGATGAGAAGTTTTCTGGTAAAAGGTTTGACCTAAGTCTAAATATTTAGTGTATAAATACTGACATGGTTTAGTACTAATTCTGCCATTAACTTAAAAAAATTGCTACTCCTATTGATAGACCCTTAAACACAGTTAACTAAATTAATTTCATGTGCATTAATAGCATCTGCACATAAGTCTCAGAAAGTCTAAACATTTGAATTACAATTTCTTGACAGTTACAGCTCAGAAGTTATGATTGGTTTTGATAGTGTTTTGGAATGAATGGATCTTTTTAGAAATATTGCTGTACTCTCAAACTGTGTTTCTTCTTGTTTCAGAATGGAGAGGTAGGCTTGATCCTAAGCTACTCGAACTCAGTTTAAGGTAGTATTTAACTTTTTATAAGCTTCTTACTATTCTAGGTAATATACACTTTGTTTTCAAAAGGGGACAAAGATTTGCTAAGCATAAGAGTGCTGGACTTCTCTTGTTTGAACTCTAGTCAGTAGACAACTTAAAAATAATTTTTCTGAAAAAACACATGTTTATTAGGATAAATGGTCTGATTTTTCCCCCAGTTCAATTCAATTGCTGCTATTTGCAAGGGAATGGGGGATATGCATAGTCAGGTAGCTGTTGCCTGCATTGTGCTGATGGGAACTCCTTGAACAGGAGCTTATCTGAAGGCTTAACCAACTCTTAGGCTTCCCTAACCTTACCTGTAACTCCCAACTAGCACCATTGCAAAGGAAACATGGTTTGTATTTTGATCAATCATTTGACTCTGAGGAATAATTCCATTCAAGAAACATCTTAAAAGGTGTCATTATTCTAGAAAATATGAGTAAAGTACTATGGAAAGTTTTAGATAATTAATAAAAAAACCTCTTTTTTTTTAACTTGGATTATTAATTTTTTGCCATTTAATAGGTCTAAGAACTTTCTGGGTTAGAGTTGATGGGTGAAAAAGAATTTACTGAATCTAATTTCAACATATAGATTTAGTACAGATGTACTTGATTTAGTAGCTCTCCCCTTTCCTGCCTGAATAAAGCACTGAGGTTTCATGTGGGGCCTAATGGTGAGATGTAAATATTACAAAACCAGAAGGAAATTCTAGAGGGTTATGTGATCTGCCACGTTTAGTGTTTAGTGCTGCAGGGAGCATGGTTTGGTGGAGGTTATCTAATGGTTGTTGTAGGATGGGCACTCTTGGTACCAGGACTAGTGGCCTCTAGGAGTCAGTGGTAGCAGCAGAGTCCTGCCTCTCCTCAAGTAGCTTCTTAATGGAAGGAACACATGCCTAGGAGGTAGGAGGTAGGAGACTTGGGGTTTATCTTCTTTTCACTACACATGATAGCATGCCAATGGTTGGGATCTTACGCTATACATATTATGTATTGCATCATTCTACATATTTTTTAATTAAATTGTTATATTTGAGAATTGATCACACTTTAAATTCTGAAAATAGATTAACTAGAAGAAGCAACTTTCATGTTGCAAGATTTAAAATTATCAAACTATTTGGCCAAATATTTATGAAAAAACAAAGTTACAGGTATCAGCCCAATATCAGTACTTTTAAAATTTTTTATTCTGGATAAAATTATTTTGTACATGAAAAGTAGTTGGAGGGCAATATTCAGATGAGCAGAAGTTCCAGCTGAACAAGGGAGTGAATGCCAAGACCTAAGTGAAAGGCAGCCTAAGGAAAGTCAGCATCACGTAGTGTTCCGATGTTTGTTGGCTGCCTTTGGCATGTGTGCTGATGGCTGCTTTCACTCTTGGTAGTGCATGAATGGTCCCAGTGACGTAGGCTCAACACCTGCCCCCTGCATATGCCCACCAGGAAAGCAAGGACCTCCAGGCCCCAAAGTAAGTCTCTGTTCTGTCTTGTTGAGTGTATATGACCTGTGTTTCCCTGCTACTCTTAAGCAAATGATGTTGCACTGTTAATTGTTTGAGGATGAAATGATTTTCTAACAAAAGTCTTTTAATGAAGAGTAGGGTTTCTTCCTTCTTTGTAAAAGAATGAACTAGATGCTTGCTGGGAGAGTTGCACATTAGCTATGCTGATGACCTCCTTTCTGTGTTGATGTAGAACTAAACTGAGAATTAGACTTGAGTTGCAGAAGTCTTATGTGGGAAACTCAAATCCCCAGTATTTGTATTAGTACCTTTCTCAATAACTGTGCTAAGCAGTGTTTACAGAATTTTTTATAAGTGCAGACAAGAAAACCCCAAATCTTTTCTTGCATTAAGCAAATGAATAAAAACCTCTGTTGTCATCATAAAAGAGGTTGGAGCATGCTGTAGCTACCTCAAATCAAAGGGCTTCTTGATACATTGGAAAAAGTTTCTGACCAGGGAAATTAAATCTGCCACACAAAGATTATCGTTATTGTTTCATGTAAATTGAATTTCTGTGGTCTTTGACCTTTTTTTAATTCTCTTTTTACCATATTATAGAAAAAAGGAGGGAGAGAGAATGAAGTATTTATAATTTTAAAAGAACTGAAAACAACTTCTTCTAAAGGAAGAAAGGATTATGAAATTCCAGAACTCAGATGACCTATACCTATTGCCTTATGTGCAGTTTTTCAGCTAAAATACACTGTAATTTTTGTTTGGGATTAATTGAGTAGTACAGGTGACAAGATGGTGCCTAACACAAAAGGCTGCAGAAAGTGAAAAGGAAGCCAATTTATGGTTGAATAGGGTATCTCAGTTATAGTGTTTATTAACTTTTGAATACTGGACTCTAGAACCATATGAATTTAAACTTAATTTTTGTGTTTGTGATATTAATGGAGTAGAAGAAATAGAATTAAATCAAAGAGGTTTCAAAATACAAGTAACTGATATTTTGAGCTTTTCAAGTTAAAAGCACAAAATTTCACAGTTAAATGGTATATTTGAAAATAAATTTCTTTTTTGCTTAAATCCTAAACCTGGACTTCTTAATTTGAACAACAATTATCCTGGGTAACTTACTAGTAATTTAGCAAATGATAACTGTTATGCTTTTCAAAAAATACATTATTCTGTTCACGTTATTCTATTCTATCCACTTAGTTCAGCATTACACTTCTGTGGTTTATATGTGAAACGATATTTTTTCACAGTCACATTAAAAGCTAGTTTCCTGTTTCCCTTCTAATGTTTATTTCCCTATTTATAACAATTCTGCAGTTGTAACTGCCCCACAGGTCTGTTGATGGTTCAGGCTGAAGAAATAAGTACCTGTTTAACACCCCTGCAGAAGTAAAATGATTTAGAGATCAAGTCTTACTGGAATTTGCTGAGTTCAAATCAAAGCTGTTAGTAAAATAAACAGAGACAGTCAATACTCTAGGAGGGTATACTGAGTAGGATGTTCAGTTCCTGCTTTCTCGCCATGAACATGAAGCCCTGGCAAGCAACGTTTCTTTTACTTTAATCTGATTGTAACAGTGATTATCAAAATAATTGCAAAGGACCTTTAAGAAGAAATGTAAAAAGTATCTTTTTTCGACAGCAGTTGATGTGTGGAGAGGAGTTAATTATTTTGCACGTTTTAATCCTGGCTCTTTTCTTTATTGCTTTTATCTTCAGAATTAGGTTCAGCTAAGGCCAGTGAGAGATTTCTTCAGAAAAGAGCTGCTTCATTAATGAAGTTTTATTAAAGATTATTTGATAAAAAGTGTTTCTATTTCTGTTCATTAAAGTGTTAAAGGACTAGAAAGCTTTTAAGTTGATGGGTCAAACTTGTGCTGTAACCAAGTGTGAACTCACTTGTCCAAGTACTGCCCAAGAAGTTGGGGAGAATTTCCCCCCCTGCCAAAATCAGTTCTTTTTCACTGTAGGAATCGCTCCTCAATAGTAGGTCTCTGGACTTGTAGGTAAATATAATAAATATCTATATCTATATCTATATCTATATCTATATCTATCTATCAGATAAAATAATCTTAACAGTTTTAAAATGCTTATGTATTTTGTGTGTTCATGTGTTGCTTCTCCACAGGGTGACCCTGGACAGCCTGGGAATCATGGTTATCCTGGTCTGCCTGGTCCAGATGGTAAGCCTGTGAGTACTAAACCTTAGTCATATATTGTAAATGTAAAACTAACAGGAGAAAAAACATGGAACACTGATACCAGATTTTTGAAATTTAGATGATTTTGTCTACATTTGAAATGGTGAATGTCATTTAAGCACTATCTATATGTAAATGTTGTATGACTATGTCAATCACATAACTTTTGTTTCATGGTAAAATACTGTAAATATTAGAGTTGAGTACTGTTCTAAAGCAGAGAACAGGTTATGAATGCTCCTGTTGGTCTTTGCATTACTTCGCAGCAGTTATGTTGCTACCTTCAGTCTTTACTCCTTAAGAATTTGTTCACTAGAAAGCACTTTGGGTCGCTTGAAATCCTATCCATTTTTTTTAGGGCTTGCTCCTTGGTTCATATAATTTCTCTGTAAGCTACCTACAAGTAGTCCACCAAAATATGTAGGTATGTATGTAAAATGTTAAAAATATAAATATTTTTTAGTTCCAAACTGGTTCATATATCTCGCAATTCCATTTGTAAGCAGAGTTAGTTTAACAGGAAGAAAATAGATGCTAAAAACAAAAAATGTAATAGTTTCTAAAAATTGAAGATTTCCTTGTTTTAAAATATAGGACTTCTAGGAGCATGGTTAACCCTCATGGTCCAGATGAGCAGTGTGTACATGAATTTTCATCAGTCCCACAAGGAAGTGTGATATAAAATGTTTTTATACTTTTGCTCTTAAACAGCTTTTGGTAGCTTTTAAATTTACGGTTTTTTTGAACAAGAGCTAGACAAGATGATCTCTATTGAAATTATCAGTGCTTTAAAATACTGCATTTTGATTTTCAACAATTCTGAAAATACCGGTTTTAAAGTATTCTAAGATGGGGAAGTGTATTTAATCAGAATAACTTTTCAATTGATAATTGGTGGTTCTTAATCTTATGAAGAGCAGTTCTGATCTCCTATAAAAGACAGGTATACAAAGTGAACACAGGCTTGCGTGGGAGAAGGTGTCCATCACAGTCTGACCATGCTGATTTCTGGAAACAGATTTGAAATATTGATAAGCATAGCAGAGCTGCCTTTACTTCAGCTAAGTCTGATACTCTTCAAAGAAAAGTAAAGAGATATCATGTAAGCTTTAATGAAGGCAGATTCTCTTCTCTCTTTAAACAAATAGATTAAGACTTCATTTCATAAGCATCTGGTCAGCTACAAGAGTATTGTTATAGAAATTGTTATGACTCTTTCATACTTTAATGAACAGGTTTCCACTTCAAGGCTATTTATCTTCCCATGAACACTGGCATTTGTAACTGCAGGAATAATGAAGGAGAAATAGATTGATACTGTAGACCTACTATAACTTTGTAATCTGGCAGTTATGGCTTATTTTTTTCTGCAAATGAGTCATAATGTGCATAGATGGGCATTCTCTGAACATAAAAAAGATTACCAGAGTATTTCAGAATGAAAATCAAAAAGCTCCACTACAGGAGAAATTGTATCACTTCGCTGAAGAACTTACTTGAAGTGCTTGCAGCTAAATCCTATAGCTTTATTAACTGAGGAATGTTTCTGAAATATCTGTTGTTGTTTTTGCACTTGTTCTTTGTGAAGACATAATTGCAAAACAATTAGATCATCTGCACCTTTTGCCAGTACATTATTTTTCCTTACAGTCCTTGGGTGCATTCCAGGCAACCTTTTAGCTGTGAATGGTGAGAGACCCTTTAGATACACTGTACAGGAAAACAGATTCTTCTCTCTATCTTTTTCTTTCTATTTTACTTATGTGTTTGATAATATGACTAACACATTTTCTGTACTGTCAGTGATTTTTTTGTTTGAGGAAACTTCGCTCATCTGAATCTTTTTGGTTTCATGTCCTGGGGAGCTCTGAGAAACAAACTTTTAATTCAGACAGCACCATAGGCTTACAGGTAGTTGTGTAGTCAGTCTTGTTTAATCAAATGGCTTTTGCATGAAAAGCTTTTCCTGAAAAGTCAGTCTTTTCTGTTCCCAAGCACATTTTTATGTTCTTCTCTAAAGTCTTTCCAGTTTGCCTATCTGTTATTAATTTTCTTGGAAGAGTGCAACTGGTCAACAAAATGTTTCTTCCTCTGAGAAAGGTTTTAGGCATGCATTTGTATTACTATATGAAACTGATTTTAGAGTAAAACATATAATAAGATTTAGTTTGTTTGTGGGCTGGGTAGATTGTTCTAATACTTAATGTTAGTTTTAGTCCAGAAAAATTGAAAACAATTCCTATTAATACTGTCAGTCTTACCAGAACGTAATTGTTTACCTGGTGTTATCCAGTAAAATTGTTTTCTCTAATATTTGGGGAAGTGAATATAAACATGATGTATTTTCATAATTTCTTAAATGTTATTTTTATTAGTTTTGATTAGAGTAGCTTTGTTTTTTCCTTTAATTGCCACTTCTGTTTATGTTCTGATACATACGGAAAAGATCAATTAAAGGAACTGTAAAAAAGAGTGAAAGGGAGAAGCATAAATAATGAAAATAATTTTTTTCAATAATAAAAAAGAATTTAGAATCTAAAATTATTAAACTGTCTAGTCAAGAGAAAAGCACTGATAAATAAGTGCAAGGATAAAAAACAATATTTGAGTCTCAAATGGAATTAATTTTCATGAACATTATTAATCAGAAAGAAGCAGTTGGATTGATTGCTGGTCCTGGAAGCACTCAGCAGCCTAACTGTGTGGTCACAAAACCATTTTTTTATTCCTAAGGATGCTTTGTATGTAGTGGGGAAAAACTCAATTTAAAAGAAAAAAATAAATTATGAGAATATATGCAGTGATCACTTGTGGTTAATTGAGGTGATAGGTTATCAATCTGTTGACAGAAATTTAAAAAATCCGCCCATTTGTCAATTTTGAACTATGAACCATGCAGCTGGCTAATCTGGACAATTTTCAAGTGTTCCATCTAGTTTCACTCATGAAAGTTTGGAAAAATTTGCCTTGCCTTTACAGTATGTACAAGAAAATAAAATAAGAAATGAGAAAAAATAAGCATTTTACAAAATAATATTGTGAGACTAACTTTACTGATACAAGCAGATATGGAGTTCATAAGGTATCAAAAGCCTCACATAATAAGTAATTTCTGATCATTCCAATATATATTTTAAAATATTATAGAACATTATTACAGCTGTATTACCTAGATTAATATTTGGTGACCAACTGGAGGCCAAATCTTTTATGATGTACTTACTATAGTAGCAATGATGAGCTATTTCAACAATACTTTTGGTAGTTTCACATATACACAGAATTCCCTGTGCTACTGGATGGCTTGACTGGGATTTAAGTTGTTATAAACTCTGCAGCTACTTTTCTCAGAAAATTTTCATAGACAGAGTTGATAATTCAGCTGTGAACTGCTGCTCTCAATTCCAGGAAAATATGTATTCTTCAGTAATACTGTGGCCTTTTTATTGTTAGAGGAAATCTTTCTGCTCTGTTCTGATACAGTCATGTAATGCCTTCCCTGAGACCCACAAGTCTGGAATCAGAGTGATGCCTGGTGCTGGCTTGTGCTGCAGAGACAGCTGTAGAGTTCAGACAAAACACCACATCACTACCTGCAGCAGCTGCCAAAGGCAGAGGATATGATAAGGATGAACATCTAAACAGTTAGCAGGAAGTTAGACTCCCTTGGTACATCATCCTACCTCCCAATAGCCTGAAGCTTGGGAACTTTTAAAGCTGGATTTACAATATTTTATTTAATGATCTTGTTGGTTTTGTTTTTTTTTCTCTGTGCTATTTGAGAACATTGTGTTTAGGTAAAATATACTGCTAAGGGCTCTGAATTATGAAAGCCTTGGCAGATGATGGAGTAGCTAATGGAGGAAAGTGTAATGAAATACAGAAATAATAAACATGGATACGTGTCTGCATAGTTACAACAATTTCTGTTCTTTAAGATGTAATGTATTTTATAAGAAGAGTTTGAAGACTTGTCTTGTAATGCTTTAGGTAGATGTGCTTTAAAAATTTTCTGCAAGATGCTACCACAAGAGGTCTGAAGACTTTTCAGGGTGTTTTCCTAACACCAAGTTAAATTTTCCTTTTGCAGTTGGATTCCATTATGCTTAGTTACATCACTATAAACAGTTCTTTTTACTTAGTATTTACAGTCCTTGAATATCTTTAGGCCATTACTGTTGATTTCTGGTTCCTTCCTAGCCAAATTGAGCTTGCTTACTTCTCCCTTTGTCTTTCCCAAGCAGTCCTGTGTTCATACCTTTGTTGTTGATGTTGTTCATTGACTCCAAAAGCTTTCTATTACAGGAGTGTGCAGTGCAGTTCTCATTACCTTATCCATACATCTTCTCTTTTCATTTTTGTTATGTCCCTATTAGATGGGATATGCTTCTGAAAGCTGTCTGAACTTCTGTCCTTTAGACATGCAAATGATACACTTCTGAGGCTTCCTCTGCTACTGCACCCAGTGTTCTTTGGAACTAATACTCATCATATGTCCTTGCTCAATTTTTTCCCTTATAGGCAAACTAAGTTTCTTTTTCTAATACGGATGATGACAGTGTTGCCAACTGTTGGTGGCTGTTATGTAAGTTCTTTGACCTAAGAAATGTGTTCAATCTTTTGCCTTAGAATTGCCATTTTCTTTAAATTAGTGCTGACTGACAACATTGATGAAATGTTATATGTAGGTGGGATTCACTGTAAGACATACATTTAGTATTTAAACGGGTACAGAGACACAGGGTGTCTGAATTCTCATAATAGTCAACAGGTATTTAACTAATATACCACAAAAAGTATGGGATTTTTTTATGCTGTAAAGGTATTTTGTCTTTCCCACACTGCAAGACAATTAATGCCTCCCAAATATTTTGTTCTACTGTCTTCTAACACTGTGTCTTAGGAGTCTCAAATGGCAGGAGCTGCCTATATTTAGGCAACTGGATTCTAAACTGAGTACCAAACTCAGAGTTAACTATAATACTTCTCATACTATTTGTGTGTCTTCTGAAGAGTTCATGAGAGAAGATTAAGCTCAGATAAAAAATACTTTTGGTGGCAAATTTAGTGTGTTCACCCTATTTGAAAGAGAACCTTCAGTCCTGAACTCATCAGTTGAAAAGGGAATTTTCACTTCTGTCCCCTTTACATAAAATGGCAGCTATGGCACTGCTATTCTTGCAGTTATGTACATATGTCACACAAGTACTCCTACTGAAGGCTTTGTGATTAGGGAAAGAGGATTTGATCTGACTTTAGTGAAAAAAATTTGTTGGCATTACCATGTAGATTGATGATCCATACTGCAAAAAGAGTAGTGATACAAATATAGGAGTATTTTTTATGAAACTTGGGGGTTTTTTTTTTATTTTATAGAAGGTGTTTTTTAACTTGCCCGAACAATTGCTATGTTATTTGTACCAGATAGTGATTCTAACTTTTGTGACTTTCTGTGAATTTCCTTTTGAATCTTCTCCCCTCCAGCTTTCCATTAAAAGAGCACATTGACAATGTGCTTGATTTGTATTGAAATCACATTACAATATTTAGCTCTGAGTTAAATATTCAGTCTTGTAAGCTGGAAACTGTTCTGCTCTCCTCCATTCATCCTGTGATTTTGAAATTCAGTTCAGCCAGGAAATTGTCCTCTTCTACTTCTTCCCCTGCTCAGTTAGAGGGAGAAGGGAAATTGCATTACAGAGATCTAAATTATGAAATAAAGTTTTATTTGTATAGAATTATATCCTACAGAAAAATCATAGCAATTTTTTTTTTTTTTTTGAGAAGAAAAAGATGGATAAACTTTTAGAGGCATTTTTTGATTTGGTGAATTGTTTCAGCTACCCAGGATGCCTGTAAACACTGTAGGGGTACTATACCATTTACAGTTAAAGCTGATTTTGCTAGAATTGCCTTGAGCACTAAAAGTAAAATGCTTGATAAAGGATCCATGTATGACAGAGACCTAGAATTCTGTTTACTTCTATATTAAACATTACCAGCTGGCTCATCGGGCAACTGCTCAAATGTCTTTTGGGAAGAGGGCACAGCAAGGACTCTCTTGTATCTAACCCAGCAAATAATTTTAGCTCTGTTTATTATTCCTAAGAAGCTCTGACTGATTTAAAGAAGAAATCAGACAAAGAGATTGTCTCCCTTGTACTCCTTTTTCTCAGTGTGGAAATCACCTTGAAACCCATTTGGAAATATAATTTATACTTCTTTCAGTTCAAATCAAGATCAGATTTTGGGTATTTGAAATTGGATAGCCCATTTAATGGGATTTATCAAATTTAGTTTTGTCTGCCTATTGAAATGTCTGAACCAAATAGCCTCAGAGTATTATAGAACAATTTCTCTTCCTGTTTTATATGTTTTCTCAAAAAAATCCTCTTGGTATCTCATTTTGTCCACTGCAAGGACATGCTTTTAAATGAGCTATGTAAAATTCTTATTTTTAAGTAACTTGCCTCTCTTAAGGGATTCTTTAAAGCCCGTACAAATTTTGCATGAAAACTGTCTGTCTTTGCTGTACTAATTGAATCAAATCTACCAAAACATAGACATATATTTCAGTTTCTGTAAAGGTTCTCTTGTTCTGCCAATGTTGATTTCTATTAAAGCATTCCTGAGATTCTCTTTCTAACTCATGAATTATTTAGTATTTCTTTCTGTAGTCCTGATCATTCAAATTATTTTTCTGTTTGTATAGACTGTTACATACATTCTAGTTCATAGCTAAGTGCTTAGTATCAAGAATGGAATTTTTGTTATGTAGAAATATTATAAAACTAGCTGCATAATGTATTAGAATATACTTTGTTTGTTAAATCTTATTTCTGTAACTGGATAAAAGCCTTTAAAAGTCTTGGCCTATTTCAGATATTTTTCTTAAGAGAGAGAGAGAGAAAAAATGTGTCTACATATGTGGATTAATTTTTTTTTTCCAGTGGAAAATAAAACAATATGCTTGTTATGCTTTTGTGTAACAATTCTAAAATAACTGGTTTTAGCTAAAGTCTGGAGGCTGAGAACTTCAGCTGCAGATATGAAAGCTTTGAAAGCTGAAATCTAAATCCAAAATGTATGATTGTGATAGCTAAAGTTGATAAAATCTGTGACCTAAAATTGTAGGGCTGTGACAAAGTTCTCTAGTAAGCAGGAGTTTTGTTTTTTTTTAAATAGATGTTTGGAAATTTGTGTATGTTGTTTCTGAAAAGTCACAAGTCCTGGTTCTTTTCTTTAGGGATACCAGGGATCAGCAGGAACTCCAGGTATCCCAGGAACTCCAGGGATTCAAGTGAGTTTCTGTTTCATTCCTAGAATTTGAATATCTGACACAAATCCTGCCAAGTCTCTCTCTTTGTCATTGAGAGTTGAGGTGTGGGGAATGAAGAGGGCTCAAGGGGTGTCATGAAATCAGGGGCCATCCTTGGGTGAATTGCTTTGAAATTCACATGGCTTTGGGGTTTGCAGGTGGGCTGACAATTAGACTACAAATCTAAGCCATGCTAGGTAAGGCCTCTATAAGATGGATTCAGCTGCAGCTTAGACATTTTTATCCCAATCCAGAAGCCAAACAGTAGTTTCTTCAGTTTTTCTATGTACCACTAGCAGTGATCTGAACTCTTGTCATGGTGAAGGATTGCCCACAATTCACACATCCAAAACAAGATTTCACATAAAGCCCAGATTCATGGAGGAGAATTCTTTTTCTTTGTTGTATTAATTTAGTAGTCCTTACTGAGACAGTTGTTGGAAATCTGTGCTGTATTTTACTTTTGGCATGACCCAGTCTGAATGACAGTCAAGGATTTACTCATTTGTGGAATTAAATATCTGAGAACCTGCTGGGTCCAAGAGCAAGCCTGCAAAATGGCATTTGTGGAGGCTGTCTGGTGGGCTATTGAAGGAGACATCTCTGGGCTCACATGTTGACAGGTTGTGATTTTGAACAGGCTAGTATGGTTGTGTGACGTTCTTTTTTTTCCTTGGGTGGTCCTTGGTTAGAGCAAAAGATTGTTTCAGTGTTCCTCAGTCATGGATTATGATAGTGTGCTGTGTTCATCCATGCTGGGTACAGATTACACTTAGTTCTGCTTTTGTGTCCAGTCATCAAAATGTTGGAACCAGGCAGCTGACACATTGTTCTTTGGCCCATGTTGTGTCACATTTCTGTGTCTAATTCTGGATCAGATTGTATTAGTATTAGTATTTCAACTTGTGTTCATTTCTTTCTCAATCTAGGGACCTCGTGGCTTGCCAGGTATCAAGGGAGAACCAGGAAAAGATGGGGCAAAGGTAAAAGAACCCAAACAAGAATAATAGATAGAAAGGTTTTACTCTTACCTTTTATAATTTTTGGTTGTACAGGTATACAGAATATACATTTATACAAAATAGTATTTTCACATGAGTGTTCTGTGAGAATTGTTCACTAAAAGGGTAATATGGAAGGACTAAATTCCCAACAAATTTAAATTCCGACTCTGTCTTTCTTTATTTAATAAAGTTTATGTAGGCTTTAGCACTGCCAGTAACAATTTTATTTTACTGAATAACATATACTTAGAAAGTATATCTAAATATGGGTACCTTTAAGCACAATACAGACATATGTCAGAATGGTTTCTTTTTAACTCTTCTCAATCTTTTTCTTTTTAAGTGTGTATCCAGATAACTTAGGTAGGAATTCCTGGATGACAATTTTCATCAGAAAACACTGACTAATTGAACCCAAAATTTTTGTAGGAAATTCTAGCTGAGGTGTAGCCAGTAGCTTGGAGATACAGACAGATGTAGAAGCTTATATGTAATTGTCTTCTGGTAATCAGGATAAACTTGACTCTGGATCTTCTTTATATGCAGTAAATAAACTGCCCTTGGCTATGGCCTTCTCTCACATTTCTGCCCTATGTCTAGAAAAGTTCTAAGCTGATTTTGATGTACAATTATTTTGGTTTTGATTCATTACAACTTCAAAGCTCTTTCTGTGAAACAAGCACTTGTTTTCCCAGTTAATCTTAGAATTTCTTTCTAAAGTTCCCAATAAGCAAGTCCTTAAATTCATCACTGTTCAGCAGAATTCTCAAATTCATGGTTAGAACTGAAAAAATTATGTGTTCTGTGCTTTATTCATCTCAATCAAATTGATTTTAGAAGTTAATCTAACCAATCAATCAGTATTGGGCTATGTGTAGAAATTAAGATGCTGCAGATGAAAAACTGATTGCCTTGCAGTGCAGGGTTGTGACAGACAGAATATTTCCTGTTACTCAGTCTAGCCTTGTTTAAAATGTGCCAAGAAATAGGGCTTCCACCACTGTTTCAGAGAAAATTTCCATTGTAAAATAGGTCTTGCCATTAGAATTTTTTTTCCTGGAAATCCTGGCAAAATTTTCATCTCTTTATTTCACTCCATTGCTTGTGAAGTTTCTCTAGTAGCTAATTTAAAATTGTTTTAATTTCCAAATATTTTAGTTCAATAATTGAACCACCACTTCTGAGTAGAAACCAAGACTCGACTCTTTTTCATTAAAAAGCAATGGATATATGAAGTGTTAGTTTTATACCCTTTGCTGATTTTTGAACTCCATTCCATTGTCTGCTTTTAATATTTATTTGTTGAGAGATATTTTGATAGCATTTACCCACAAGCTGTCATTCCTGTGGTCATGTTCCTGCCTACCTCAAATATATGAGAGACCTTTCCAAATCTGCTTAGGCATGAATGGCTTTGATAAACAGCATTGAGACATGTTGTCCTGGTTTAACCCTTGTCTTAGAATTTGAAATATTATATTAAATAACTTTCTGAGCATAGTTTACTGTAACTTCTATCTGACTGAAATATATTAAACAAACTGAAATCTATGGTTCAATATAAAAGTAGGTATTAACAGAAAGGAAACATTCTGATTGTCCAAAAATGATTTTATGATTAGCTGTTTTCTCAAGTGAAGTAATCTATTGAACCAAGCAACTAGGATAGGTTTTATTGTTTTAAGTCAAGTAGTGACAAGTTTTAATTTAGGATTTTGTTGTTATTGCCCAAGGGAACTTGCAGACAAATTGTCAGTTAAATATCTTCAGTAGTAATAGCAAAAGTTTGGAATTCCTGATACCTGACACCTCTGAGAACAATAAAGAGAACTGGTATTTTGCCTTGTTTTTTCAATTGCCAACTGCTTTTACTTAAGTGGATTCTCTTTCTCTGAAATGAAAACTCATTTGTCAATTTGCCAATGTTGTTTTATAAGTGTATTTTGTTTTAATTTAGTTTCTTTTTTAGAGCACATACTTAATATCTTACTTTTAATGCTTCACTTATCCAGAGTAAGTAGTAAAATCTCATAAAGTCATGAATTGCTGCTTTCGAACCTCCATAAGACTTACTAAAAGATTACTGTAAATTTAGTTTAAAATTGAGTAAGGTTTTTTTTATGTAAAGAATTTTGTTTAAAGATGAAAAAACTCTTATCAGTCATACCAATATTATGAAGTTGATACAGTGAAAATTATCTTTCTACTATTTGTTGGTCATGACAATATGAGTGTTGTAGTATATTTCCAGTATTTTCATTCAAGAATTTAAAATATATTTGTTGTTTCAGGGTGACAGTGGACTACCTGGTTTTCCTGGATTACATGGCATGCCAGCACCAAAGGTTGGAATTAAATATTTCTTGTTTCAATATTCCTGTGTTTCAGCTTGCCATGTAGTTTTAATTTAAAGGCTAAACAAGTCTATACACAATACTGTTTCAGAGCATTTGCTAAATTGCTCAAAATGAATAGATATGAAGGTGATATTTAAGGAAGATACATGCCATGGAACTTCATTACATAGATATCAAACAATAGAAACCATCTGTTATTTAATTTCATTTTGCTCTATGGGATTTTATATTAATTTGATTTTACTACTACTTAGAGGATTCTTCATCACAAATAATATGTTAGAAAAAACTTCCTATAGAAAGTAGAAGCCTTAGCCTGTGAGCTGTGGCTTGTCTCACCATCAGTGCTGGACATTCTGGCCTTCTCTTGGAAAGGTGGGAAAATTCAGGATTTGCATTTAAGTCCTGGGCATATTTTCTCTATCACAGGGAGCTCTTTGCCTTCTTTATGTCTGTTACACATGTACACTTTATATATATATATAAAAATATATCTTGATGTAACTACTTCTATTTTAAAAATTAACTTGCTCCATGTGCATTTTGTCTAGGGAGAAAGAGGTCCTAAAGGAGATCAAGGAGTGCCAGGAATATATGGAAAAAAGGCAAGTGACTTTATAGGCATAAATTGAAACAAAATGCTCTTGGTATCTGTGATGGGGTCACTTAGACTGGCTGCCTGGTGCAAACCCTCAAGCACCTCTCTCAATCTCCCTTCTCAACACTATGAGGGAGAAAATAAGAAAGAAAAGCTTGATGGTCCAGATAGGAGAGATTACCTTCCAGTTACTGTCACAGGCAAAACAGTTGCTACCCAGGGAAAATTAATTTAATTTATTGACAACTAAAATAAGTTTTGACAGTGAGAAAAAAACCAAACCGAATAATAAAACCCCTTTCTCCTCCACCCTGCCATTTCCCAAGCTCAGCTTCCCTCCTTCATGGGATAGGAAATAGGGAGCAAGGTAGGGTGGTATTTAACAGCTTCTCCCCACTCTTCCTCCTCACACTCCTCCCCTGCTCCAGTGCAGGTCTTTCAGGGCCATCTGGGCAAACCTGGTCTTGAGGGATTCTCTCTCCATGGGTTGCACCGTGGCTACCACAGCTCCTCCATGGCCCCCTCCAAAGGCCACAGGGGCATCACTGCTCCAGCACCCACTTCTTGGTGTCCGCTTTTCTCCTCTTCCCTTACTTTGTTGGTGTCATGTTTCTGTCCCTTGTTAAACACATTCCCCACTCCTGCCCTGGCCGTGGCCCAGCTGCACCCTGTTGGGGGCAGCTGTGTCCAGCTGAAACCGGCTGTGTCCGGCTGTGTCCGCATGGAACCGGCTGTGTCCGCATGGAACCGGCTCTGTCCGCATGGAACTGGCTGTGTCCGGCTGTGTCCGGCTGGAACCGGCTGTGTCTGCATGGAACTGGCTGTGTCCGACTGAAACCGGTTGTGTCCGGCTCTGTCTGGCTGGGGCAACCCCAGCCTCCCCTCATGGAGCCCCTGCATTCCCGCTGGGAGCCTGGGCATGAGAACCCCAGATAGCATAATTAACATTTTTATAACATGCATCTTCACAGAAAATATAATTCTTTATTTACAGCTCAGAAAAATGTTCACGTTTTTACTGGAAGTATCTACATTTAGTAATGTCAAACTCACACTCTGCTTATTTGGATATTTTGAGAACCTTTTCATTCTCTTAATGGAGTGGTGTAATTAATTTCCACATAGCACGAAATGCATGCATTTTTTTTGTAAATATGGGGCCATATACGGGGCATAAGTAATAATTACAATTATAATAATTATTATAATAATATAATATATAATATAGTATAATATATAATATATATTATGTATTATATATAATATAATATAGAATTATATAATCAAATAATATAATTATATAATATAATATAATATAATATATATAATTGTAATATAAGTAATAATTATATTGCAAAGATGTCTATGTTCTTTTGATACAGATGTACATATAACCAAACGAGAGGGAGTGGGAGGAGTTAGGGGAGAGGAGCACATGAAAGGAGTGAGGCTGATAGCAGATGGGAAGAGAGATGTGTAATTTATATAAAGCACAGAGTATAGTTTGGCCCTCCAGTGTTAACAGCTATATTTTCACCTGGTCTTATATTTGCTTCATGTGTTCAGTAGTTTAGAGTTTTAAGCAATTTGAAAGAGGGTCTTTGTGAGCATTTCTGTAGTTTGAAGCATATTTTTGTTTATGTAATGGGGTTGTAGTTATTAGTTGACAACTACCTGAGTTAAGAAAGAAAAAGATCTGTACTTTTTCAAAATGAGAAATAACATACATGAATTATTGGTTAAATATATTGAATTTGCAGCACAGACATTGAACACTACTTACTTTCCACTTGCTGTTTTTTTCAGGGTTCAAAAGGAGAGAAGGGTGATACAGGGTTTCCAGGAATGCCTGGGCGATCTGTAAGTTTTCTGAAGACAATTTGTCGTTAGCTTTTGCTTCTTAATTTACCTGCTGATTACTGTTAAATGTTGCCACAGGGAGACCCTGGCAGAAATGGGAAAGATGGATTACCGGGCAGTCCTGGCTTCAAGGTATGTAGAAATGTGTATTAATATCTTGGTAGAAGTCTTCAATAGCATTGCTCATGGTGTAAACATGCAAATTTTATTCTGAGGAGTATTACTAGAAATCAAAACAATGTTGCTACTGGGAGATGTGAGAGTTTACTACAGCAATGAGCAGACTTGATTGCTTTCAGTTGTTCTGTGAGGAGAGGCAAAGCTTTTATTAAGAGTGTGTTAGTGATCATTAGAGATTGTTAACTTTATCTCCCTTATCCTTTTCTCTAGCCCTATGTTTCTCTATGTGTTTCTCTAACCCTGTGATTCTGTTAAAGAGATTTATATATAAGCATGCACTGGAGGACATAATTGCTTTTGAAGGGAGCTACAGGAAAATTAAGGGAAAATACCTTCAGTATAGGATTAATGTTTTTGTATGTGTTTTTATTCACTTCACTATGCAGTGCTGTTTGTATTTAATGTAGAACAGCTTTTCAAGTCAACTAAGTATGTGCCTACTGTGAAAAAGGCAACAGGATCTGGTATTTCTATGATGTATTGCAGTCTGTGTGCTCACTGGATGTTTTGCTTGCCAAGTTGTTGTTTGCACTGCTCTAATTTGTGAAAATATAGAGTTCAGTAGTATCTGTTTTAAGTTCACAGGGAAAAGATTTTAATAATATGTGATGTAAATGCTCAATTGAATTGATCTAAAGGAGCTTTTTCAACAGCTTTGTTCCTCTAAGTTGTTTAGTTTTTTTTTAATAACAGTGAAATTATCTAGGGCTGAGTAAGATCGATGTTACTTCAGTGACCAAAAATGCAAGTGTACTTCAGAGTGCATTTGTCTAAATTCATATTGCTGTAGTTGGAGATCTGGATCTTCTCTTTTGTGACCATGCTTGTCTAGTGCAGCTGGGGATGCAGCTGGCATATCTGTGACATCTGCTGCAGCAGGGACATATGACACAGGACCTGTGAGAGACCTAAAACCTTCCAGGCAGCAGCTGTTAATGAGGTGGATCCAGGGTAAAGCCAGTGGAGTCTGGAGAGTAATTCAGCTCAGAAAAGGCAAACTCATAGGGATCAGTTTAGCTGTGCACATAAAAGCCCCTGGTACATTTGAAATTCATTAGTGTCCAAAACATCCTCAGGGAGCTGAAAAATGTAAGTCCTATGTAAAGCCAGTGCTTTTCTGCAGTGGGACTAAACAAGATACCATTGGGCATCTCAAATACAACCAAATGTCTGTGTGTGGTCAGTGGTATTCGACTCCTGATGTCTGGTCAGCTGAATCAGTCCTTCATCAATTTTCCAGACTAGACTTCTGTTATCTGTGATATGAGCTTGGTTACCTCCAGGAATTTATTTCAAATTAATCTTCTCTTATTTTACATATATATGTGTATATATACATATATACATATACATACATACATACATACATACACACATATATATATATGCACACATACACTCACACACACAGATATCATTGCTAAGTTGGAGGAGAATTTCTTTCTCTAGTACTTCAGAATGTATGAAAAAAGATACTAGATTTTTTTCTTTTCTGGTATTTGATAACATGGAAGGTAATAGTCACAGTTAACATTAACATAAAATTTTAACTGTCACTGGTGGTAATTTAGAGTGAAGCATTGTGTTGCTGAAGCATGAATTTGGAGAGTACTTTCATATGTTTTATGCTTGTAAGCAATATACAGAGAATTCAGTACATTGTGTGAATGTGTGTACATTTAAACTGAAAGACATTTTCTGGACTATTTTCCTTATTATTGTGGTACCAAAAATATGATGTGTTCATTATGTTTTATTAATTTTATAATATAATGGTTAATAGAAACCATATTTTTCATTCAAACATTTTGTTAGCCTGACTTCAACATCTGCTTGCTATAAAACATTGCTTCATTCTGGGTCTGTAATCAAATTCAGAACAGTAACAAACAGGCTGTCTTTGAAGGAAATTTCTATTTGGTCCTTTCCTTGTTTTTTACAATATTCATTTTGGGAAACAATGTGGAAAAAACATGGCTTGAAACCCACATGCTACCCATTGTTACTTCAAGTCCAGCTTTTATAATTTTAAGTTAATTAGTGCCAGATTATTTTATATGTGTGTGTCTTTATAGCTATCTACATTATATCTGTATCTCTGCCTTTTTTAATGTGCTTTTATTTATGAATAGAATCCTTTAGTACTATATTAGATATATAAATAGTAGATATTATTTAATGTCATGCATACTTTGATAAATATTTGATCATTTGTGGTACTGTTGTATTCTGAAGTACTATGAAATATTTTTTCATACTATTATTTATACTAACAATTAAACAGTAACAGTCTGTTATTGTTTTATGCATATTTTTCTACTAGAAATTGCTGTTCTGAGTGAAAAGAAAATTTTCTCTCATCTCTTTGCAAACTGATAGCTGTCAGACACAACATGAGGGAGTATTGGATTGATGATACTTCTTGCTGTGCCTTAAACTGTTGAGACATGTTTGGTGAAGTCTCAATGTGTATTGGTTTGAAATTTTACTTAGATTAAAAATACTATTTACTATTTTAAATAATAATTTTTATTATGCAAATAGGCTTGTTTTCTTAAGACTTTTTTTATTTTCAAGGGAGAAGTTGGGCAGCCTGGATCTCCAGGCCTAGAAGGACATCGAGGAGAGCCTGTAAGTGATTAAGTTGCTGACATATCCTTATGTACTGGTTTGTTAGTTTTGTTGGGTTTTGTCTTTTTCTGTTTGTTTTTATTTTGTTTTGTTTTGTTTATAGCTATTGTACTTCATGTTTAATTGATATAGATTTGAATTGGTTGATATGTACATTTTTAAAAAGTGCTGGTTTATTTTCTGCTGTTCATCTTTAAATTTTATTAAATTAAAATAAATAAACATGCCCTTGAAGTCAAAGATACCTTAAAAGAGAAGATTCTTCACCATATCACTGCTCTATATTCTGAAATATATATGTATATGGTATAAAATTGTCTTGTTATTGACTTCTATCCTGTTGATGTTGTGGTATAGTTAGATATTAATGATTACTTGAAATGAGATTCTGGATGGGTTTGACTCTCATTTCTGCTACATGGTGCATCTTCTATTAGATACTTGTTAATCACACATTTAAAGTCTATTTTTTCACTATGTACCACTGCCTTTCCTTTGCCCAGTTTTACTGGCCTTTTACTTCCTTGCATCTTCTTACACCCTATTATCTGCATCCCTGTTCTTCTTGCCTGGCTGGGGAACAGGCTGCTTTGTTTTCGCTTTGCTTGTTTCCAAAGACATTGTTCCTTTACCGGTATTTGGGGAGCTCATTTTACCTCCTCTTAATATCTAATAGCTGGGCTTTGTCCTCCTTGTTTCCTCATTTGGCTCTTCCAGGCCAGCAGACTGCTTGAAGCAGATGAGCCAAGATAGCAGCTTTGAGTGCTGAGAGGCAGCCAGCTGTCTTCAAACCATCAGCAATTCTTCTGCAGGCCAAGAGCAGTAAACAGTGCTCAGTTGGTGGAGCACTGGCTTACAGATGAATTAAATTCTGAATTACATTTTGAATTGTAGGAGAAAGAGATATAGCTTTATGCAGTCAGAAATTTTGTGGTATTGAGTGTAACGAGAGGCGGTCTGATTTACATGATAGTGAAATCTGATAGAAAGTTTTGATAATGAGAAGTTGGAAGTAACAATTCCAGCTGAAAAATTCTGAAGGTTTTTAATTTAAATTTTTAATATATTTATCAAAACCTCCTAAAACATTTTGAGTAGACTACAAAACACTGAGAAATCATGCCCAAGAGACTATCTTCCCACTTGTCTGGCTTAAGTGAGAAACATACATAATTCCTTCCTTGGCTTTATTTTTTCCTCTTTGTCTGCCCCAAATAACTGTGAAGTGTTTTAGTATTTTACAGTCTTCTGCAGTTTTCATATGTAAGAAAGACTGAAAGTGAATGGTAGTAAAATATCACAAAATACAACAAAAGGGATTTTGGTGTAGTTGGGAAGTTGGTACACCATAACAAATGTGTTGAGATAAAAATTAGTTCTATTTTTGTCCCAAGCCTTGATTTGTCTCTTTTCATTTTACAAAAGAAATGTTAGTTGGTCATTGTGATTTTTTAAAAAATTAATCTAAGAAATGGAAGGGAAAGGGCATTTCTGACCTAGAGAAATGGAAATATTTAATACTTTAACAGTTCTCTTTCTAGTGGGATGGCATTTGTTAAGCATGAACTGCATCTACTA
Organism: Parus major; assembly: GCF_001522545.3. Taxonomy (NCBI): domain Eukaryota; kingdom Metazoa; phylum Chordata; class Aves; order Passeriformes; family Paridae; genus Parus; species Parus major. The sequence continues at coordinate 88,885,276 of NC_031770.1, forward strand.
ATGAAATATATTTTTCTTTAAAGTTAATATAAATGCTTCACAATATAACATTTTAGACAGTAAACTCATCACTAAAGTCACATTATTTTGCTTTAAAGAGAAACGAAGCGGTAGATTTAAGACATTAAAAGTACTAAGAAGTCTTTTAAAATCACTGTAAAATACTATAGAGGGAGACTTCCAAAATACAAACAGCTACAAAAGATTTAAACTATCTTAATGGAGAAATCTAAATGGCATTGTATGCTTCATTTATAATCAGTGGGGGTTCTGAAGAATAGAAAATCCACATGCTGACCATGAAATTGCCTCAAGGTCATCATTAGGGAATGTAAGACACTGAGTTATCCCTGCTTATCTGCCTCTATTGCTCATGTTGCACCTTCCTGCATGAGCAAACACAGTGCTCCCATCTATTTAGGGCCTGGAGGAGCAGCAAAGAGCAGAGTAGTTCAGTGCCAAAATGTTGTGGTGTGTGTTTGGATTGAGGGAAATTAAAGCTATTCTCAGCTGTGAGATATATGGGTTCCACTATTCAAGTAGAGGATAATTGGTTTTCACCTGTTGGAAAGTGAGCTGGATTTTGGGTGCTGTGAGTGATGTACACTTAGTGCTTGTGTTGTTTCTGTTGTTCCCCCAATGTGTATTTGAAATGTAATGTGTAAGTACCTCCTCTTGGCTCCCCTTCTGTGGAATTCAGTGTAAACTTCTCTGGTGGGATACCCTTATAGTTAGGGCACTGGTGTGGAAGAGAGGGATTGTACTGTGCCATCCCTGGGACAGCCAAATAGGCTGCCTAAGCACAAGACAAGCTTTGGTTATACAGTTGAATCTGGATGACTTTATATCATTAACTAGCCACATGCAGCTGTGGCCCTGGGACAGCTCAGCAGGTTGTGTGGATACACCACCCACACAAACATACATGCAGACAGTCTATTTCTTTCATTCAGCCACATTAGTGTTAGACGTGGCTTCATTTGTTAAGTTGATGAATTAAAAAGTAGTCATCTTATGATCCTTCTTGCTTTAGCAAATGAAAGCAACACGGTCATTAAATGAATGCATCTTGAGACAACATCTAAGGAGCAACTGTCTTGAATGGAGAGCACAGGTGAACTGAACTCCTGTTGCCTCCAGCCTTTGAGATGTGTGGTAATTTTTTGGACAGAATATTTTCTGGAATATTATTACTCTTACTAATCCCCAAAGGTACAAACAGAAAAAGTAGGTTGTAAAGATAAGTAAATCATTTCAAGAAATGTGCTTGATTTTCCTCAGTAATACTATTTGGAACTTCAATTAACCAGACTATCCCAGTTCTAGCCACTCTGTAGAATAACATGACAGTATGGACAGAATAATTTAGATAGGATTTGGTAAAGGTAGTAATCAAGCTCATTTTCCTGATGACAAGAACAGGCAATGCTGTCACTTAAGTAGCTCAATGGCTAGTCATCTATCATACTGATGACAGGCTGTTTTTATAAATACATATTTTTTGAGGGACCAAATTTATTCTATAGAATAAATTTGTTCTATAGAATAAATCAAGATTTATTTGAGCTTAATTTCAGCCTGACTGTCCTTTTTAACATAGGTAGAATTTTTCAGAATTGGGTTTCAGTGGAAGCTCCTTGTGTTTGCAATTATGCAGATGGGAACTCTGAAGTGAGTGCTTGTGGGTAAAGCTGGCAGGACATTTATAGCACTCTCCTAGGCCTAGCATATGCTGCCCTGCCACAAGTAATATGTCTGAGCATTTGCAACTGCTCATGTTTACTCTCCAGAAATCATATTTTTCAGAAATACATCTGCAAACACTTAAAATGGTAGAGTTTTGTCTCAATATTTAGGTCACATTTCAAGACCTCAGATGTGTCCTCATTTGTGCCAGCGATAGCAGCATAACATGACTTTCAGCTTCTGACCTGACTCCCACTGTTATACCTATACTCCTGGTTTGTCTGTTCTTCCATAACTGCATCAGGAATGCCAGATTTAGATCAATGCATTCTTTGATAAAAATGTGTGCTTTATGCTAGCAATGGTAGAAGAATACTTTTTGAAATATGTTCAAGATAGACTACAATGTACAACAAAAGTTATAGTCTTCATAATTCAGAAATCCTGGAAGCAAACTGGTATAGCCAGATATCCTGTATGTTTGGAAAGCAAATACAAAGTTAATGGAATTCAATTGCATCTAATAACTATGCTGAGATTGATGGAAGCAGGAAAAAAGGAAGGAACAATCCTGACTTAGTAATCTAGTAGTATGCAGACAAAGTCTGGGTGGTTTTTGTTACTATTATTTTCCTCTCTGTCATGCAATGTCTTGATAGATGCTCCTGATGTTATGTTGGTTAGTACCAATTTTAGGTACTAAGATGCCATTTACTCAACATTTGTATTATGTATTTGCATTTACATACTGAGTTATGAAGTACTTAGGATAAAAGCAAACTTAAAACCTTTATTGTATATCTGAACAGTAAGTTGTGAAAAAGTTCCTTTCTGAAAGTGTTACTTTATTTTTTATCTACCTGATTATTGTATTTCTGCTTTTAATCTCTTCATAGATTAAAGAATAACGATCCTGTTGTATTTCCAGTGCTGAAAAGATCATATATTGTGTGAATTTATTACTTGTGGAAATATTCCATAGAGCACTAATTACTCCTTCAGATTTTATATCACCTTAAATTAGGCCCTGTTATAAAATAGCACTCTCCTTGTAACTAGTCTATAAAGAAGAAATTATTCTCTAACAGTTTTTAAGAGAAAATTGATCAGGAGACTCAACAAAGTGGTTGGTGTGAGTCTGTCAAAATTTTTATTTTCTGATCCGATATTCATGCTTTTCTACTAGTCTGAGATGCCTTGATAGTAGGACCTGAGCTCTCATGGCCTGCTTTTCAAAGGTGTCAGCATTACAGTCATAAGAGATGTAAAGACTAGCATTTTCTCTGCAGATGATGTCTTGTGGGTCTCAAAAGAATACCTGTGTCTTTTTGAAAATTCTGACTTTTACCTGTAAATAAAAAAATAAGTTGTTATTTGGGTGGGATGATTTTTTAATGCATAAACAGGTGATAGTGATGATTTTTGTAGGCATATGCCATGCATAATTTTTTCTTTACAAATAGGTTTGGTTAGTTGAATGCACTTTTTGGTATTGTTTTTTTAATTCCTTCTTCTAATATCTAAATTGTTGAAGTAGACAGGGCAGAATCTTGCTGATGACTTTCTGAGTGCTCAAGCTATGTAACAGATGTTGTTGGTTTTGTTCTCACTTGAGAAAGCAGGGAGATGACAGCTTTGACCACACAATACTCTTAGCAATCATTTGGTAATTACATGGTGCTGTAAGTTCAAACATGTTTTTTAGCCTGAATGCAGGTTTTTCTGTCAAGTATAACTTCTAGCTAGGTTGAAGACTTTATCTTCAACCTAGGTTATCTACATTCTGACAAGTTATTTTAACTAAATTCATTCCATATTATAATTACAGAAGAAGATAGATATGAGAACAGTGGTGTAATGAAGGAGGTAATTAAAAGACTTCTAGAACTTCAGGCAGGCTAATCTGCATTACTTTATTATTCCCAGTTGACAAAAATACTACAAGACATTACAGTATAGCTGCTGGTCCAAAGCGTATTGAAGTCAATGGAAAGATTCTCATTGAATTCAGCCTGGACTGGGGCCACAAAAAATGCTGTAATAAACTTGGACCCACTAACCAAAAGCAGCTTGGAAAATAATGCCTGCTTTTCTAAGTTGTAAAGCTAACAGTTCTCTCCCAACTAATTCACACTTTCTGCCTGTTCCTCATGATTTCTAATTTTAAAATTTATTTCCTCCCACAGTGGAACTACATTAATATAATGATTTTCTATAATTATAATATCTTTTTTGGTCTCTGTTTTGCCTACAGAGACTTGGGAAAGTATTTTTTATTATTTTTTTCAGGTAATGACATTTTAAATTTTATAATTTTGGAAAATCATGTAGAGAAGAGGTGGCATGCCCTGCTAACATATCTTTAAGACTGTTTTATAAAGACAATGTTAACAAAGGGAAATTCTTAAAAGTTGTAGGGAACTATAAAAGGAGCTCTAAACCCATTGTGGACATGAATGGCATATGCTATAAATAGTAGTAAATGGTACTCAGAGTACTGTTTTCTGCTTGTATGCTGTAGTGACCTCTTTATGGCACCCTGGCACTTTTTTCATTAATTGCTTTGCTGATACAAGTTAGATGCCAGCATTCCTCCCCTATTGCTGCTGTTTTGTGAACACAGAGATAGGAATACCTCTATCTATGTGTTTTAACAGTTTAAAATATTTCTACAGGCTTGGAAAGCTGTGTTCTAATAAACAGGTGTTTAGAATTTGTTAAAATCTCTTTTAATAACTTGTTAATATTTTTTTAACTGAAAAAGAGTATTAAAACAGTATGATTCTGAAAGAATAGTCCTGCATTGAGCACTTGAAGATGCAGCTTTGTTAAAGAGTGCAATAACTGACTTCTAAGAACAAAATTAGTGGTAGTGATGATTTATTTGTATTCCGTGACTGATTCCAATGAGATAGACCTGTTTATACACAAAACCAGAGGCTCTTCTGAAGAGTCTGAATTCTTCTATGCATTAAAATAATTTGGGGTATTTTTGAGATTTTCATATAGCGACTTTGAGCTCAGTATTATTCATCTTGGTTATCTGTACTAGAAAGTGAGCTTTAATTGCAAGATGAAGTGCTTTGGCACAAACTTATTCTGTCTAGAGCAAGACACATGTTGTTCCACCTGTGTTTTTCCCCCTGAGGGAATGACAATATGTAGCTTGAACCTTTAGCTGTCATGTTTTCAGCTTGGCTTAGAGGGAGTCTAGGGATCTGGTTTGAAACTAAGAGTGAATCAATTTGGTGGTAAGGATGTATTCATTACACATCCAATATACTCTTTCATGGAAATATTCCCCAAAAATACATATAAATATTTGCCTGTTATAATGCTTGTGCATTTAGGACATTGCAGAGACTGCAGTATGCGCGTGCTTACAGACATCACTACCTTTTTTCTCAGTACCAGAAAGTATGTTTTCTTGGTAATAATATTGCAGTGGGTTTTTCTGTAGAAATTGGGGTTTTTTGGCATTTTAACATTATAGCTATGCAATATGGCAATGTGTTTTTAAGTGGGAAAACATCAGTTTACTACAACTGATTATTATTCAAAAACATTTCTGATGAGCTGTTTTTGTTACTTTGAGCAAATGATGTACTGATACATTTTAAGTATTTCACTTAACATACTAATTCTTGGACTGAAAAAAAAGGCATTCTAAAAAATCAGTGGACTTGATCAAATGTAGATTTTTGAGAAGCTGAATGGACAAATCCACACAACTGTAAATTGATCTTGTGTTTTTTATCAGAAGTGTCTTTATTCTCAAATATAAGTTAAAAGTGGGGTAGTTGAATTGGCTTAAAGAATTAAAGAAATATAATGTGTGTATACTTGTAACTAGTTAGTTCAACCTTCTGAAAATAACTAGTAAAGATCTTGAAAGTTAAATGGTACAACGGAATAAAATAAGTATACCTGAAGTGCTCAACACTCACTTTCTTTGACATGTGATATTTAAAGAAGGACTCATTTGCATTCTTTTGGATCCACCTGGTGTCAATAGTAATATTTTGGTCATTCCTGAATGTGTGTGTGTGTTGGTTTGAAAAGACAAGTGTCTGCTAAGGAGGGCAGGAACCTCCCTTAAAATGGAAAAATGTAAATCTTCCCCCCCTCCAAGTTATTATAATTTTGAAATCAAGGAGTTCTCAGGCAAAGATATGGGAATAGGAATAACAGTTCTGTACTAGGAAAATTAAAATAAAAGTGCAGTAGTTAAAAAAAAAAAATACCACTGACAAGAGTCGGAATACAACCTTACAACCTGACTCCCTGTTGGTCAGGGTGTTGGTAGCAGTTTGATTAAATGGTGTCTGCAGTCCTGGAGTGACAGATGTGGTTCTGTTGAAGCAATGATCCTGTAGAACGGTGTTGTTTTCCTCTGAAGGTCCAGTGCTGGAGCAGATGGGTCTGGTCTTCCTCTGGGAATCCAGTGGATGAAAACTGACTGTAGTGTTCCAAATCTCAGATTGTATCCAGGTAGGAATGCTTGGCTCCTCCCCCTGGGTGGAGCATCTCCCAATGGGATGATGGAATTTTATCAGTCATACAGTGAGACTCAGTGGCCCATTAACAGAAATTATCCCCCTGGAGGGAGGATGGGTCATGGAGGAGATAAAGAACACTGCCCCAGCGTGGTTTTAACAGCTAGTAATAGAATACATACTTTTGGTTACATCTTGCAATGCAACCCAAGACAGTGTGCTAAGAAAGGCTTTTCTGAAAGAGGTAAGGCTTGAACAGAATGTTTGGACTGGTATATGTTGTATATTGGGTTGTATAACTGACCTGTTAGTGCCAGGAAAATAGATGCTTATACTTCCAGTAATCATTGTTTCACATGTGCTGATTAATCTTTAAAGAACAACATCTTTTAATCTTGCAATTTTCTTCTTAATATTTTATGACTTAGGTAAATATCTGCTGGTATTTCCAGTGACTCTGAAGACCAAAGAGAAACTTCCCCCACCTAATTGCTATACTTAGAAACCAAACATAGAGAGTATGAATGAAGAAGACTCTCAGTTAGATTGTAGCAGACATAAATATTTATAATTTCAAATGCTTTTGTTTGCACATTGCTGTTCTGTTCTATGCTTCGCAACATGTTTATGGTTACTTAACCACAAATAGAAAGAGATTTACCAAAAGGATGTTTGACTTTCCTTCCTCTGATGTAACTTCAACAAAGTAGTAACAGTGTAGTCAGCTTTCTAGCTAGTCATCTTTCTTCCACATAGGAGAAACCAGAGAAAAAAATTGTACCTGACTCCTCAGAAGGTCTGAGTTACAGCCTTCTTGAGAACTGTGGTCAAGATGGTGGTGCAATGCACTCTAGCTGTATCTAGCTCTAAGTGCTGTATCTGGCATCAAATCTACAGTCTGCATTCTGAGAATTACCCAGAATGGTTTTCATTTCACCTCATATAGTCAAGTATGAGGCTATATTTAGTTAGTTATTAGATTTTTTTTTTCTACAGTGAAACTGATATCTGCATTCAATTCATCATTAAATAAATGTCTCAAATAAGAGTAATTTTTGTTTCAACTGTCTTAAACAGTTTAAATATATTGATTAATTAAAGTTATTTTAATTGAAGCCCTGCAGAAAATACACAAGAGAAGAAAAAACAAGTTGTTGTTAGTTTTGTGTTCAAGTGGTGGTTGGGCTGTCAAAGTAATTAGTTACTTGTGTTTCTTCTGTGTGACCTTCTTGATCAATAGCACAGAATTATTCCTCTCCACAAAGAGCTTTAAATGTGAAATTGAGAAGATGATACTCAAGTCTCAGACACTCAAGTAAATATAATGCTAGAAAATTTGGGGAAATTTGGCACGATAAGTTTCATTTTTTTAATCCTTCCATGCTAAAATTACTGTGAATTAAAGCTATGGAAAGTCTTGTAAGAATGCAATCTGGCTTCTGATCTATAACAAAGCAAAATAAAATGTCATGATCTTTAATCAGAATGAATTTAAGTCTTCCTACTAATATTATTAAACCATTTAAAGAATCAACCTTTGCCTCTTATTGTGCAAAAATAATTTTTACTCTAGTATTTTGTTTTAGTAATTGAATTTAGCCGTAATGATTGCTGAGGGAGTCAAGGTGTGATTTTCTTTGTGCTCTGGAAGGGTTTGGTCCCAGCCTTTGTTCCAGTTTTTCTTAGCTCTTTCTTTAAAGAGGTAACAACTGCCAAACAGGCTTGGACTAAAGGAATCACAGATTTTTTCTCTTTAAATGGATAGGACTATATAGATTTATTTATTTATTTATTTTTCACCTGTTATTTACTGCCAGATTCTCTCTGTCAGAGCTTTGGGACTTTCTTAGCCAAAAATGCAGACTGGCCCATCCCATAATAACCAGCAATGGACCAATTCTTTAGGAATTTTGCAGTCCCTTTTGGAAGACAGTTTTACTGTTTTCTTTTGCTGCATCCTCTGACCAATTTTACAGAATCCACCATATTTTTTTTAAAAAAACAAAAAACATGATTTGTTGTCAAACTTGCTCACTGCTAATTTAACTGAGTTGTTCCTTACTATGAGAAAGAGATGTGGCTGAACCTGTCTGCATGAGTGTGACCTGTGAGGACAGAGCTCAGGTTATGTTGGGTGTAAGGAGCAGAGCAGCAATCAGTGCCCTTCTGGGAGGCTCTGCTGGCCTCAGCCTGCTCTTGTAAGTGCAAGGTGCTCAAGCGCCGTGACCCTCGTAAGTTTTTCTCCGTAATTCAAGTGGTAGAAAAATTTTAAAGCATTTTGAAGGCTTGTAACTGCTTGATTATCAGTGTGTTTAAGTGTCAGTTTGTCAGCGTTTAGAAGTCTGTAAGATTTCTGACAGTTTGGATGTTGGTTTTCACAGTCTCTAAGGCTAGCACGATAGGCAGAGGGAAGGTAGTGTCACCTACAGGGCTGGGAGTTCAGTTTAGTCTGCCCACCTTTGGATCAATGAAGATTTGGCAAGTCTGATGCTCATATTCTTTTTAGGGTTCTTTACAAGAAACAAGAGTAACACCAGTTTCAGCCTGTGACAAGATGTACACAGTTTTAATTTTCTATTAGTATTTCCAGCTTACAGATGATAGTTTTCCAAGGTTCGTGCTGTTGGCAGTGCAAAAGGGGTCACTTTGTTCCACATTTAACATGTGTGTTTTATTGCTATAACTGATTTGCCAAAAAAGTGTTTGAAAACTGCGGTCTTACAACTGCAAAGATCTTGGTAATATTTTTTCCTTTCCTGAACTTAATTTAAAGCTGCTATGCTAGTCTGGTGGGTAGTCATTGTGTCTGTGGGAATGCTTCTTTGTATGTAGCCTTTTTCTTTCATCAATTGTAACTACTTAGTAGTAGCCTATTCTGTTTCATTGAGTTTCTTTTCCAGTTTTATACATTAGCCAAATTTGGTTTGTCTCTTTCATTCTATTAGGATTATTAAGGATTTTCTATAATCCTTTAAAAAAAGTGTTCTGATTGTTGTACTTTCATCCAAAGTGCAATTACTTTGACTTTTACTTTTTTGCATGTCTCCAGTAAATTTCTCATGCATCATCAAGTGGGTTTTTTCAAGTAAGGATCAGTAATACATAAAGAGTTGTGTTTTCCAGGTGTTTAAAGGGATCATGGGAACATGTGGATAGATAGATATCTTTAGTGCATCATGTTCTATTGCTGTAATTTATGTAAGACCCAGAATTTATGTCTTCCCAGAATCAGAACTGCAGATTTTTCAGAGTGGAAGGAACCATTTGATATGAAACTTAAATCAGACAACTCATGTATGCTAGAAAAACCATCTTTTTATCAGAAGAAAATAAGATAATAAAGACAATTATACTAAAGTTCTTTACATCTTCCTGGGGAATTGACTGCAAAACAGTTTGCTCCTAACAGAAGAGCTTTTGGAAATACTCTATAATTTCACATCTTTCAGAGAAGAGATAAAATTTTATGAATATGGGTGTGTTACCTGTAGCTTAGAAATTCCTGCTTTCCATAATAGAGTGTCTTGTCTTACCAGGCACTGAAGAAATGGGGAATATTAAAGACAGTAGCAGAAAATAAAGAATATAAACGAGCTAATAGATACTCATTTTAAGACTAAAATAGGTTTAGTTTTGTTGTAGAGAAAGGTCTTCTGCGTGGTTTCTTCTGCTGTTTGCAAGAATAAAGTTAACCATAAGGGGGATGTAAATAATCCTGGTACTAGCTAGAAAAAGCAGAGAATATTTTGAGAGATGTAGCTTGTGTCTTAAGTAAAAATGCTAACATCTAGTTAAACTGTATATAAGGCCCCAGGGAATTTCCTTAATGGATTTTTTTTGTGGGGCTGCATGGAAGAAAGTCCATCTGTTTAAGATAATCCAAAACAAAAATAGACACCTCATGATTAATGAAAACTACAAGAAAATTTTTCCAGGGATTATGAAAACATTTTCCTCTTACAGTTAAATCCATTCTATTACGGTTAAATCCATTCTATCTGCCAGATATTATCAAAGAATGGAGGATTTATTTAAATTGCTGAAACTGGAATAAAATATATACAGACTCTTATAACTGGCATAATTGAGGCTCATTATCACAACAGAAATAAATTATTGCTTTTGGGTGTTCCGATGTCCCAGCTGTGCAGGCTGCAGCTGAGGAAGATTGCATCCAGGGATTTGGTTGAATACCAGTATGAGCTTCATTTTGCAATGATATTGAGACAGAAGTAGACATCAAGGTGTGTGGGGTTTGGCTGCCTGGACATGGCCACCAAGAGCCATAGGAGTTGTATGAGGACAACTGCAGCATCTGGCATGCACAACACAAATTTTAGAGCAGAGCAGAGTGACATATTTTTCAAAGGGTAGATTTGCTATCCCACGGTACCATCAGTGACACTAGAGATTATTTCAATTATCTTCATGGCATTCAAGTGTCACTTTGGGTCCTGGGCTTACCATGAAAAGCCTCCCCAGGCCTAACCAGACCTTAGAAAGCTGACCTAGCCTTCTAGGTACACATAGGTGAGAGGGTAGAAAATAAATTATTAAACAAGCAACAGAGGCTGAATAAAGAATAAGGACAGCAGTCCTAACCCAGTCTCTAAAAATCTTGGTTAATTGCCAGATAGGTACACGATGAGTTTAGCTTTTTAAGCACAAACTCAGCAGTATGTGATAAAACTGCAGTTGAGAATTTTTGGAATAAGCATGATTTTAAACTGAGGAATTAGATTTGCTAGTCTATCTTGCTGGCTGTACATTTCATAGTGATTATAACACTTGCTGATTAAGGCTAAAATAATGAATAATATTACAGGCTTTTATGGTCTAAGGGAAGACTTCCCATTTAAGGGAAAATTCAAATAAAGGAGGAGGGCACTGAATGAAGTGAAGGTAATTGTTGAAGTCAGATTGATGATCCTAAAAGAACTGAGGCAGTGCTTGCGATTAACTTAATTTTTAAATATGAAGAAGTATGTAATAAACCTTACATGAAGTTTGATATAAAAGAAAAAAGGGAACAAATTAACCAATTCAGAAGTATAGAAATTCTCCAACTCATACAAGGACAGAAATAAGTAAAGCAAAGTAGATGGTTTGATTTTTTGATATTCTGGCTGTAAATGTAGCATGGCTTTCTATTGGTATTTTAACTGCATATGTGATATATGCAAACCATTTAACATGCATTTTCTGGAAAGACAAGGAAAAATAAATTTTAGAATTACAACTCCGTTTCATATTTTATATGAACAAAATGTACTTGATAGCTTTGCAAAGGACATCTCCAAAGGCAGGGTTTTTTTTCTATAGGCCAGTGAATCATGAACTATTCCACAGCATTGATTCTATTACTCCCAGTGGGTGGCAGTTTTCCCATTTGTAGCAGTTCCAAACATTGTTTTTCTCTTAGTGGCAGAATAATTGCATGATGAATGTGTTTCATATTAAGTTTTGATTGAACACAGGCATTTGTGATAATTTTGGTTGCAATATACTCTTAAAAAAAAATAAAAAATCTGTCTTACAAATGGAGTAAAACTAATTGTTTTGCCTGATATTTTAAAGTTAGAATGCATTTTTTGAAAATTAAAGTAAGGTTTCTTCAATGGTTTAGTTGGTGTTATGTCATCTTATTAAATATAACTTCCTATTCAAAATGTCTTATTACATGTGGGACTAAAAAAAAAGCCAAAAGATGCTCAGACACTAAGGATCTGTATTGTGAATGAAATCTCTGTTTGGGAACGAGACACATTTCCAAAGCTTGATTTGTCTTTTGACTTAGAAGTTAGGTAAGAAACTCTTGATAGCTAAACTGCCTTTTAACCTTGTCTTCTGAGAAAGTGAAAATAATTCTAATTGATATAACCAGAGATTATCCATGTAAATAGAAGTAGTAGATTTGGATAGATAATGACAAGGCAAACAATTTTAATTTTGTAGGTATTCTGGAGCTGATTCTACAGAAATTAGTCTTTGTAATTACTTAACCATGCAAGCTACACAAAAAAAAAAAACAACTGGTGAGAAATACTCATTCTTCATGACCAAATTAACCACTTCATTCTCCTTTTGTGCCAGCCTACATGTGGAGAATAACTGAAAATCTCCACCCCATGTACTCTGGAAGTCACTCACATCAGCATAAGTGATATATTTATTCTTAGCTGAGTGAATGTCAATGAACCATAAGAGAGTTGTAAGGGTCTAAACCAGCTCTCATGGACTTACGGACCTAAGTTCCACATACCTCAGTAGTGCAGAATCAGACAGAAAAGGAAAAAAAGGGGGGAAAGAAAGGAAATACGACTTAGTTTTATTCATCTTTCCCTTTAGAGTTTCATCTTTGTCACTGATATAAAATTAAATGTCATGTACCAGCAATTTATTTTAACCAAGAAAGATCAACCCAGCTCAGCAGAACATTATGCTTCTTCTAGGCATTCTTATATCATGGTAAATCATTTGTTGTGTTGGATAAGTGTGTGGAGCTGTCTTCTCTGAGCCCTCCAAATTGCATAGAAATGTAACTGGATATCTTTTGTACATTCAGGACAAGAAGGTTGCTGCCTAGTGGGATGTTTTCCAGCATATATTAAATTCTGGTTTGTATTAGAGGGACAGACACTCATAATTTGATTTTATATTTTGCAGCTACAGAAATAAATAACTATATTATTAAATGTTATAATTATATTAAATAATTATATTGAGGACTGCCAGATTGGTTTGGAAGTTCCCAAATGTGGTGGTGCACATGCCCTGTTTACCATCTCTTTATTTGTGCAAAAGATCTAAGAAGGTTATGGACAAAAGTTAAGAGTTTTGTAACGTAACACGAGTGGCAGTCTCAGTATGAGGCATTATTTTCAAGTTCTTTTTTATTGCATTATTTGATTTCTTCCTTTAATGATAGACAAGTTGGATTTTTGATGGTCTGTAAAATGCTCAGGATGTAATTGTTAACTCATATGCCGTTGACCAGTGAACTGTTTCTACTTGTTATGGTCATTATTTACTAAAAGAGGGTGTAAGCTGCAAAACAATGGAACTATCTTTTGCACAGATGTAATCCATATGGAAACTATTGGGTTATGGTTGTTACATTCATGTTATTTTTTTCCCATAGAATACATTTGTTTTGGTGGTGTCTAGAACAGTCATCTTGTCTTCACTGCAATGTGTTATTTTCAATATTAGATTAAAACGTAAAGTGTGTAAGCCAAATTCTTGCTGCAGATTATTTATGGTACAAGAATATTGTCTGTCCAACAAATTTGAATAGTTGAGAGAAAAAATAGTCTGAATGTAGACTTCTTCATTAAGCATATACAGAGTTCTGTTTCTACCTGAATTATGTTTGATTAAATGATCATCGTTAGAAAAATGTAAGATATACTGTAAAGCTGAATGAACAATGATGCTGAGGAAATGGCAGAGATCTTCAATTATTTATGGAGATGGAAGCTAGTGCACATCAAGTAAAACTATATCTGAATCTTTAAAGTCACTGTACTCTAGATAATACAATCTGTCATGCTGATGGTCCTGTTGACCAGGGCTTTTGCTTTAACTTATGTGGGAAATATTATGGATAATGTGAAGTGGTTGCTTTCCACACTGATATGTCATTCAGGGTTCTGGGGCAAGCTAGATCATGTGAGCCTACTGAGCAGCAGACATGGACTCCTGCAACAAAAGCAGTGGGGAACAATTCAGCATCAGTGTTTCACTCTATCCCTAGAGAAATCTGCATGAAGCTCTTTCTCCTATGTGTTTTTGGCGCTTTGAAGGATTTTGTTATTCTTGAGGTTTTTTGTTGGTGGTTTTTATTTTGTTTTTGTGTTTTTGTTGGTTTGTTTTGTTTTGTTATGTTTTGGTTTGTTTTATTTTGCTTGTTCCTGCCCATGTTTTGAACCCAAATAATTTAGGCAAATGCTAAAAATTCTGGGGAAATAATTCCATATATTTAAAATGTTTTCTTTTTCCTTCTCAGGGAATTCCTGGAATTCCTGGAAATCAAGGAGCAAAAGGACAAAAGGTACCATTAGTTGTTCAAAACACAATTAAAACCTATACTTTATATACCCATTCCAAACTAAGGGTTCAGCCTTAGAGAAGTGTTTTCCTAGTGGGGATTTATGACATCAAATCATTCTGCAAAAGAATGGAGACAATTCATGGCTTGTTTAAAAATCTCTTACTATGTTTTATTTCAACTATTCCAGAAGGAATTAATAGTATAAAAGGAACCATGTTAATTCCATAATACACTGAGAAACAATCTTAACTAACTAAATCTGCATAGTTAAAGAATATATTAAAAAATGCATTAGTCACAGAATTTTTCTCTTTATGTAAAAAATGCAGGGTGAAGTTGGACTACCAGGTCAACCAGGACCAAAAGGGTCACCAGGAGATACTGTAAGTTTCAAAACTGTGTAATTATGAACAAATAATTGTGGTGTTGTCATTCTCTGCTTGTCATAAACAAACATGCAGTGGTAAATACAGGAGCAAACTAGCATTTGCAGGTTGGAAAGACAAGGTTATGGCAAATGTAAGTTTTTAGCTCAGTGACATATTTGCAGTGTGGAAATTCTGTCTGAAAGCTATGAACTGGTTTTTTTTCTGTTACCCTTGCCATTACTTTAAGCTTCTGAATATTTTGACAAGAGGTGAGAGTTTATATAAGTTCTTGGATTTTGATGGTTGTTAAGAGATTTAATTTTTCAGTTTAGTAACTTTTCTGTCTAACAATTTATCTCTCCCATCTCTTTTTGAGGTCTTTCCCTATGAGAATTTTCATCAGTGAACTTCTTGATATGCAGTAGTCAGGCTGGATTTCATCCATTTTGATAGACAAAGGGGGTTCTGATGTCACTTTGTAGTGTTAGAAGTATAAGTAGTACATATTTATATCTTCAACAAATACAGAATACTCAGTGGTTCTCTAAAAGGGCCTTGATGTTAATTTCTCAGTCATCAGTACTGTCACACTGTTAAGACCATCTTGGTACCTACGTTTTACTTACCTTTCCTTTCATGACTGGAATAATCTTTTCAGGGACCGTTCTTTCCCACTTCCAGTGGCTGCAGGGGTCTTGTGGTGTCTTGTGCCTCACTTAGTTGGATGACAGGAACCTTGAAGGAAGAGGATGCCAAGGATCTCAATGTGGATTTTTAAATCCTCTCTTTCTTGATGATCTCTTGAACATCCTAGCTAAGGTTACCATCTTCTAGGGTGGGTAAGGCCACACCTTGATACCACAATTACTTGGGCCTAAATCCCACTGCAATATTCCCTGTTCTGAAGGGAATCCTTGTTTGGATGGAGGTCAGCAACACGTATGTTTGACCAGATCTTGGTATGTGCAGTCTTGTGTCATTACATGTCACTGCATGCCAAATTAGCCATCTGCATATGAAAGTAACTACTAACCTAAGCATCATTTATATACTGGTATGCTGGAGTGCTTCTCATGGTATGGCTCTTCCTCTTCTTCCTCTTCTTGCAGCTCCTTAATAAAATATATAATTAGTTAAAACTGATGTAGTTTTTGTTGGAGATTGAAATTAGGTCAGGATTTTAAAAATTCTGGGCTACTCTGTCATGCAGTACATTTAGAATTTCCTACACAGTATACACTTAACCCCTATCCAAACAGCATCTCTTCCTTTCCTGACTACCACAGGCACAATCACAACAGCTGTCAGAAAGCCTTTTTTCTATAAAGAGAGTACACTGGATAATTTTCATTTCATGAACTTAGAGAACTTTTCCAGCTACCTCCTAAAGATCTCTGGAAAAAATAGATTTCCTTGACATCTAGTTATTTCAGTTGTCCAGATCAAATCTGGTTGAAACACTGCCTGAACTGAAAGCTCAGATGTCCCTACTTTTAGTTAACACATGAACATTTGTTCTCTCACCTGTGCCTCTTAACTATTTTTATTGCCTGTTACTGGAATTTTTTTGTCCATTTCTTTCTGAGGAAAATGCCAGAGGGAAGGCTATATCATCAACTCAGATAAAACCTTGTGGGATTCCAAGGAGCTCATATTTATTTAACTCACCTACCATATTTTCTTCAAATTTTATTTAGATAAATAACATCTGGTTCATGATACACTTGAAAATAATTAATTCCTCTTTCCTGTCAATTCATTTAATATATTTTTTTTGTCACCTGATAAATTAAATAGGAGATTGATGCATGGAATATCTGAATATGTTATATGGCATTAGGGAATTTAAACCAAAAAAGATAGTGGGATTTTCCTTGTATTAGTCACACTGAATATGTTTGTTCCAGAAAACACAGATGGAAAGTTTGTAGATGGTCTATTAATAGCTTGGGAAAATTTTTCAGTAACAAGTTCTTTGGTACTGACTATCCCTATTGCATTGCCAACACCAACAATTTATTAATTTACCTGACATATAATGTCAGCTCTGGAAAATAGGACAATAATGCTACATTTTATGTCCTTGAATTGTTCAACATTTTTGTTCAGGACATTCTCTTCTCTTCTAATTTTATATAGTTTTCAGATTATGTTCACAAGCTGAAAGTTTCCTTCTTGCAGTGTGCTGATTTCATTTAGTAGTCTCCATGTAATTTTTTAAACAGAACAAGTTAAATATGGCCTAGTAATGAAAGTGCAAGAAATGAAAATGGGAATAATGTATTTTGTTTCTCCTTTTCCTGCAGATGTATTCTTAACTTTAAATTATACTAAATGTGTTTTCTGATTTGCCTTCTCTGTTGTGTGTTTGCAGGTCAATGTAGATATAGCTGATTTAATTTATTAAAAAAAGAAGCTATTCTGCACATAAAATATTTCTGCTTTGTATAACATAAAATTAATGAGGGACATTTTTGGTGATCATATGCCACTTCTGTAATCCAAAGACGGACGTGGGTTTCACTAGAAATGATCTAGTGAGGTGGTAGAGCGTTTATAGCTTAAAGTACAGGTTGTTGCTATATTTATTGATGGAAAGTTTTGGTGACCAGTATTTTCTTATCATAAAGAAACATGAGTTAATCTGTGGTTAATTTGTATTAATTGTTGGTTAATGGTAAAGCGCAGGTGAAATACCAGAAAACTGATGAAATTCTAAAAACCATGGCTACAGAGAATTACTTCATATTTTAGATATTCTGAATTTTCTCTTCTATTGCAGAAACAAAGACACCCTTTTAGTTTTAGCAAATAAAGTTTAATTTTTTTTTGCAAAGCTGAGTTGTTTTATGTGTGTAAGAAATTATATCTGTTTTTGATTACATGTAACTTTTGAAAGAAGTCTAATACAATGTCATGGGAGTGAATTGTTCCTAATGTTTATTAAAAAATATGAGGTGATTGTTTTTATTTATATGAAAGCAAAGATCAAATAGCAACAATAGCAGTGAATTTTGAAAATATTATCAGTTGGAATAATCAGTTGGATAAAATTTAATCTCTGACAAGTTAGATTTCCAGGCTTATATAATTGTTTGACTTTCTGTATCATTATGCTTTTATTTTATGCTGCTTCTTAAGCACACTCTTATAGCAGATGGTATTTCACAGTATTTAAACAACTCCAAGTAAAACAATAATAATACATTGTTTTTATTGATGCGTGCACTAAATGTGAAGTGAGATGAAGTGGTGAAAAAGACAATTGTTAATACCACATGTGGAAAATACGATTAATGGGAATTCCTTCCTGGAAACTATGATTTCAAAGAAAGATTTATTTTCTAATGTATATTTGAGACTGTCTTTAAACAGAAACCAAGGAAGTTAGCCCCTTGATGATTTAATACAATTTAGCTCTTATTTTATGTAGGGAACATACAGCTAAACATGCCCTTATGAGCATGATTCCATTTGAAAAGTCCAAGAGAATGTTTTGGCTTTGTACATGTGCTCAAGTGTCATGATCTGAAGTGGCAGAAGCTATTGGGTTCTTGAATAAGCAGTTTAACTGAAGATTTTACAGAAGATGTAAAGGTGTGGCCCTGAAAGTTAACTGCTCCTGATAAATCTCCATAAAATTTGCACAAGGGGTCAAGTCATGGCAACCTTTGAGGGACACATGATCAGAAAGGAGAAATAGAATTATGAAATGCCACAAATACTTTTGCTGGCTTTGGAAACCCTAAACAGAAACCAAGAAACTTTTGTGTCACTTTCAGTTATAACTAAGGACACATTACAGACTGGGTCTTGAGTTGCAGAATTTTTTCTCTCAGAAGTATTCTGTGACAGCATTGTTCTTTTCTCCTGTACATTTTTTTTCCATTGTACTCCATTTCATTAGGCCATAGAAAATCTAAATAATCCACTGTACTGTATCAAAACTATAACCTGTATAGTAATAAGATAAAAGACATTGTATTTGCTGTTTATTTCACTAAAGAAATAGAATAAAAATGCTCCTAATAGAATACTTAGCTCATTATTCCTCTGTTTTAGTACAGAAATGTCTTTGTCTTTTTCATAAATAAATAGGGTTTGATGGGACCAGAAGGTTCACTTGGTCTACCTGGAGCTCCTGGGCCTAAGGTAGGTGTTTGAGTAAATTTGTTTGTGACTTTGATAAGCTACTGATTTGTATGCAAATTTGATCTGGACAATGCCAGGATTTTTGCAGCTCATTTTGTGGTGTATTGAATATTGGTGAGCAGCTCTATGATTTTGCCTGTGTTACCTTCTACAACAGTTTAGTCTCCAGAGAGGTTAATGTATCTCAGTAAATGGCGCCTGTCGTCTCGTGAGGTTTTTAATAACTGCAGAAATGGTCATGAGGCTTTGTTTCAGCTTCTCAGTCCTGGAAAATGTTCTGCAATGCTAGGAACCAGATAATTCTCAGTATACATCTGAACTTTCCCATGTTACATTTATTTATATTTTAATTGTGTTCAATAATGTTGTGTGCTGTTTCTTCCACCCAAGGAGCCAAACTTATTTCAGATGTAACTTTATTGATTGCACTGCAGCTACAGCAAGAATTAATTTTACGAATGTTCTCAAAAGCTAAAATAAATACTAAAATTCAGACTGGTTAGTGTAACCTTTTAATTTAATCCAAAATGAGTTTTGGATTAAATTGTAAGTAAACATTGAATTATATGTCCTAGAGAATATTTAGGAATATAGGATCTTTTTCCCAAACTTTGCATTTATGTTTAGATCCCTTTCCCTCCATACATTATTTTACATCCAGAAGTGCATATGCATTTATTTATAATTGTATACTGACAGTAGCATTTTTTTTAAATGTCAGTGTTTTCTATTGTCAATAAGATTGAATACCTGTGATACAAATAAAAATTAATTAGCTTTATTTTTGTCTGTGAAAAATGTTTTTATTTTGTATATCTATCTCACTTAGAATACAAGCTGTTTCTCAGAGAATCTTCTTAATAAGCTCATTCTTACAGAAGTCCATCATGAAGTAGTAAATAATTCTTAGATTTAATGCAAATCCTCATGCTAAATATATTCCATAGGCTGCAATAAAAGCCAAAACATAAAAAAATATTTTGACTTAGAAAAATAAATAGGATGATGGAAATGTGAAGTCAATACACACAAAACTGGTGGGACTGTGTGAAGCAAATGAGGCAGGTGGAGGTGGGACAGGTGCCTAGAAGCTGGCAGATCACATTTTGTCATTGGTATCTCTTCTTTCCTGAAAGTTAAACCTTCAGGCTACCTGTAATGGAGAAGAACTTTATCCTTTCACTCACTACCTGTGCCCATTTTCAAGAATCAGTTTCTCAACTGTGTCTCTTTATGTTTGTTAGTCATACCACATGTGACAAAACATAATGATGTATCAGCCACACTCCTGCATTGTTATATAGGGTGATAAAGGTGAACCAGGATTACAGGGGAAACCAGGATCATCAGGAGCCAAGGTAAATATGATTCTGGAAATGTTCTAGTTGAAGAAGGGATTAATTTACTTTCTTTTGTGATTTGCTAATTTTCCATTATTTCTCCTGGTTAATTATGAGGAAGTTTGTTTCACAGTAAAACAGTAGTTAACATCACATTGAATCAGTATCCATTTGATGACTTATTCTTACTAATTTTATACTAGTTTTTAGGCTGTGAAAATCAGATGTTAATTAAGTTCAAACCTGCAAACATTGTCATTACTTGTACATTTTTTGTGTAATTTTAAACCAGCAGTGTATTAAAGGACAATAGATTAAAGACAAATAGATACTGGATGTGGCTTCTCTATATTCACCAACCCTTCAAAAATACTTCAGACATTTCAATCATCTTCAGTTATAAAATTTCAAAATAGCATAGCCAAAGCATATCATGTGGCCTTGTGAAACATGGAGTGTGTGTTTTTACACACTGCACATCACTGACACACAGCTATTGTATTACTCAGGGAGATCTAGGAGTACCAGGGGCTCCAGGTGAACCAGGCTACCCAGGCATTCCTGGTGCCCAGGGATTAAAGGTACGTATTTTTTCCATTTTTACATTAATTGCATCTTTTTTTGGAAGTGCTTTTCTTATAAGTGATCATTATTTAACGAAATCCTTTCTCTAAATACACTGTTATTATTAGATTGTAGTTGGACACATTTAAAGCAATAATATGTCCATCCTGAAAATTTTCTTCTGAAGGATAAAGCCCTTGATATGAAGGCAATTGTGGTGAGTTAACCTTGGATGAATGCCAGGTTCCCATCAAGCTGCTCTATCACTCCCTTCTTAAGAAGGACAGGGAAAAATCAAGAAAATAAGATGAGAGAAAGCTCATGGGTCAAGATAAAGGCAGTTTAATAAAACAAAAGGAAAGGCCCTGTGTAGAAGCAAAGTAACATCAAATATTTATTCTCTGCTTCCTGTCAGCATGTGTTGTCCCGCAAATTCCCGGGAAGCAGGGCTTCAGTACACATAGAGGTTTGGAAGACAAATGTCACAATAAAGAAACTTCCTCTCTTTCCCCTTCCCTTTAGCTTTTATTGCTGAGCAAACATCTTATGGCACAGAATATCCCTTTCAGTTTAGGTCATCTGGCCTGGCTATGTTATAGAACCATAGAATGGTTGTATGGAAAGGGACATTAAATATCATGTAGTTCCAAGCCTCTGTCCTGGGCAGGCACGCTTCCTTCTACTAAATGAGGTGGCTCAAAGCTCCATCCAACCTTGGCCTTGAACACTTACAGGGAGGAGGTATCCACACCTTCTCTGAGCAACCTCTCTTAGTGCCTCACCATCCTCAAAGTAAGGGATTTCTCCCTAATAAACCTAGTTTCAGTTTGCAGCCATTCCCGCTTGTCCTGTCATTACAGACCCTTGTGAAAAATACCTCTCTGGCTCTCTTCTAAGCCCATTTTAGGTACTGGAAGGTTGTGCTAAGGTTTCCTCAGAGCCTTCTCTGGGCTGAACAACCCTAGCTCTCTCAGTCTCTCTTCATGAGAGAGATGCTCCAGCTGTCTGATCATCTTCTTGGCCTTCTGCTGGACTTGATGCACGTCCTTCTTATGTTGGGAGCCCTGGAGCTGGACACAGGTGGAGTCTCAGGAGAATGGAGTGGAGGGGGAGAATCACATCCTTTTTCCTTGCTGGCCACACTGCTTTTGATGCAGCCCAGGATGCAGTTGGCTTTCTGGGCTGAAAGTAAGTGAACATTGCCAGGTCACCTGTCAACATGCACAAGTGCTTCTCTGCAGGGCTGCTCTCAATCCCTTCTTTACCTAGCCTGAATTTGTGTCTCCACCTGAGATCTTGCCTGGCCCTAGCTGACAGGGAAACGGGGGGATTGGAGAGACAGCCTTGATGTTGCAGGGAGCTCTGCTCAGCACCACCCAAAGCACTGCTGTATTATCAACACCTTTCTAGCCACTGTTGCAAAACACAGCACTATGAGGGCTGCTATAGCGAAAATGAACTCCTTCTCAGCCAGAGCCAATACAGAATTAGAGAAATAAAAATAAATCAGCCATTTCACTTTCATAAGAGGAGAAAGGTTGAAGAGTAAAGAGACAGTAAGATAGAAGGGTGGTGTTATGAAGAGTTTTATGAAACCCCATGCAGAACTATTCCAACAGAGTTCATCTTCTCCAGAGGCACACATTCCTTTCATGTCCAGTGTCATATCTGCCAGCCTCATATACATACCTTACATATACTAGAGTACTTCACATGTCAGTAGACACATATGTGGACATGCATTCACTACAGCATGGAGTCAATGAAATAGTAAGTTTAACTAGCTTCATTATCACTATATGTTCAATTCAGTACCTAGGTGCTATGTAAGGCACATGTACTAAGTCTGTAATATTTTATGAAAGATGATTTTGTTAAAATTTATGAAACTTCTCTAAATTTTAAACTGAAGAAGCCTTTGAAAATATCATTTATTTTATATGAAGATGCAAGTTAGCTGGAGTTACAAGTCCAATGCCAAACTGGAATTTTTCAGGAAGAAAAGAGCAGTTTGGGCATCTGACAATAAAAGTAAAGCCTTTCAGCTATAGATGATTTGAAAACTTGAAACAACTGAATATTATACATTCAAGTACAATACAACAAAATACTACAGCTGGCATAAATATCTGATGTTCTGGGATTTTCAGTCAGGAAAATATTTGCCATGGCAAAAATCTCCTCTGCACTACTGTTTAATATTTGACTAAACATTCTTTAATTTTCCAACCCTCCCCCCCAAAAAAAAAAAATCTAACCCCAACCAATCACACAAAGTTTTGGTTCTTACAAGAAAGATGACAAAGCAGACCTAAAAATCTCCATTCTAATTATTTTCTTAATTAAATGTAGTTTTGCACATGCCCTACATCCTATCTTTTGTTTCATGAGCTGCTATGTTCGTGTTTCAGCATTTTGATATATGTCTATTTAAACATAACATGTCAGAGTTAGAGCCATCTCCCATAACTTTAAGTTTCTTTTCCAATTAATGAAGAGAGATAGGCACATTTTTGGAGTACATGTTTTATATCTCTGCTGTTAATTGGAATGAATAATTTCCATGTACTGCCTGTTTCTCTCCAATGTCAATTAGATGATGTTCAGACATGCTGATAAAACTACATACCTGACTCCTAAGCACCATTTACATCATCTGATTGCCAGTCCCTCCCACTATTATTTAATTTAAGCATTTTGAGGCAAAACAAGTGGGTAGACATGGAGCTTAGTCCTTAAGTATTTTGATTTAATTTAAATATAGAAGGGTTTGTGATGAAAAAATACTTTTTTGTTTGTTTGTTTTGCATAACTTCTGCAGGCAGTGGTGCATTCAGCTAAAATTTAAGCCATGAGAAACACTGCCTCCCTTCCTGCTTACATCCTCTCCGCTTCCATGCACTGGGTAGATAAAATCCTGGTGGACTTCCCACCTCATTATGTTGCATTTTTAAATTTTTTACTTGGTATGTGAGTATCTGCTTTCTTTTTGATAGTTGTGATAATGACAAAGTCCTTTATTAGTAAAGTTTTCTGGACATTTTGTTTACTTGGGGATAAAGTGATAAGTTTTTTTTCAGTATAAGGAAAAGCTAGATGCTTCTCTGGTACTTACCGTGTTAAATTAAAGCACAGACTACATGTTTTAGAGGTTACTCATGTTTAAATGGAGACCTTTCTTTAATATTTTACAGGGGGAGAAAGGAAACCAAGGTGACACTGGTATCCAGGTACAATTTTGTTTCTATTGCCATCATCTGCCATTGCTATTTATACAAGTCTTAGGTATTAATCCAGATTTAAAACAGGGTTTTTTAAAGATTAAACTCCATAGAGGATTAACTTGAATAGCAGCAGTAACTCTTCAAGGAAATCTTCCCAGTATGGCCAGTATGAGTTTTCAGCTGCATTTCTGGGGGCTGAGCAGGCTGTTGGCATTTGGAGCAGAGCTGTCTGCTCCTGGCAGTGGTGCAGGCACAGGGCTGGGACATCACCCAGGACTTGTCCCTGCCTGCAGGGCACTGCAGAATCACAGAAACATAGTCAAAGTAACTCCACCTGGAGTCTGCTTACCTACTTTATTATCAGCATGTGGGATTTCCCTCCTTGTTACCTAAAATCATGGAAATACCTACAAGAAAAAGAAGAGTATCCTGTTGGATACTCTTGGATCCTGGCTTGGTTCCTCTGTGTTCAGGGTAGAAATTTTATTCTGCATAGTTTCTGCTGAGATCTCTTTGAAGGGTAACTTTTCAGATGGATTTGTCCTGGTTTAGAATGAGGTTTTAGTATTTAGCTCCTTACGTTATTTTTTTGATTGATTAATTACATGTACCAAATAAATCTATATTTTTTAAAATGTACTTCTTTTTTGGAGGGACTGAAAGGAGAAAAAGGAAGACAAGGAAATCCAGGCTTACAGGTACTGTTATAACAGTGATCCTACTTCCTACTTCCTACTAGAGAACCTAGTATGAGGACATAATTTATATTTGTTTCTTAACACTTCCATCAACACATTTAGGCCTTTGCATCAGGTGAAATATATTTATGTACAACATGGTAACATAGTTATATGTTAATTATAACATATAACATTTAATTATATCTTAAACATTCTTAATATTTTTAAAATAACAAATATAACACATACAGAGAAGATGGAGCAGCACTTGTCTCAGCTGTGCACACATGAAGGATGAGAGGAAATGCACATGAGTTGGAACACAGGAACTTGAAATACAGGAAAAACATTTTGCTTTGAGGGTGGTCCAATACTGGAGCAGGCTGGTCATAGATGTTGTGGCAAAACCTGTCTGGGCAGCATGTTGAGCTGATCAAGCTGGATCTGTTCTGCAAAGGAAGTTGAATCCAAGGAGATCACTTCTAACCTACATGTTTCTGAGTTCTGTGATATTCTATCTTGAGAATAGACCAAAGTGCATTTCTTTTATTAACGTAGTAAAGCATTAATTATAGAATATTTTTACAAACCAGCTATAAGTAATATAAAATTCAGATAAAAGCAAAAGGTAGCTTTTGTGTAAAGGTTGTAAGAGTGACACTTGGGATGTTAAGATTTTGCATGTATCATGCTGCACTTTCAAACAGTTCATTACCTCCTAGACTATACTGGGAGTCATTATTGACATCGTCTGTGCTCATAAATTACAGATGTTTCCTGTTTCAGCTGTAAATCAGAGATCCAGTTGTTTCTCTTTAGGCCACTATTCTGATTGTGTCATAGTTGGCAATCTTCTTATTCTGCAGAAAATAGCTGTTAGTATTTATAAATACTTGTTAACTGCATAATCTATGTTGTGACCAAACAGAGAAGTATTTTTTAGAGGTACATATCTAAAACTAGACTTGGAAGGAGGCCACAGTTGCTTTTTTCAGAATTACGACATTGATACAGCTGCCCGTCTAGCCGGGTGGACTCTGTTCCCAGGGATTCTGGGCAGGAGGACTATACTGCATGTTAGTTAACACTCTCAGAGATATGTAGCTTGAAAATAGTTTATTATTAAACCTGAGGAGACATTTTAAAAACGAAGTAGCTTAAAAGACAGGTCATTCACTTGACCAGATGTAATGTCCTAGACTAACATTTTGGTTATTTTAAAAAATAACTTTTTGGTTATTTTTTTTCCAAATAATGGACAATTTTTTCATATCTTTTATTATTTAAGTCATAAGGGAAAACAAAGTGATAGTGAAAGAAAACTTTTTTTTTTTTCCCAGACAGAATGATGCAAATGAATTGCTGTTGCTTGCTTTCTGTTTTTTGAAGGAAGCTGAAAAAATAATACAGACTGAGTCTAAAATTGTTTCCCATGCTTATCTGGTTTGATTAGCAACCAGAAAAAATCAGTCATTTAGTAGACAATACAAGGTCCTTCCAGGAATTCTCAGGACTCCAAGACACAATACAGATTTCCTTGTCTGTAAGAGTTAATCAGAAAAGTGATTCTGATTCAGAGATGCCATCTTGCCCTGGGACGTAATGGTGAGTAACACCATTGAACCATTTGGCAGAAATGACAGCAAAATGATTTGCTAGCATGCAAAATCTGCCTTACCACTGAGTCTGTATTTCAAGGGCTCTGAAATTAATTTCTGCCTAGTAAGGTGGTATTAAACAGTTTGAATCAGGAGTTTACTTCTGTTAGGACATGTTATTTATTTTGTAAAGCGAATAAGGTATTGCCTCTTAAGTGTATATTATGTTTATATGTTTATAATATGTGTGATATATTCCCAACCTATCCTCTTGGTACATGATATTAAAGGTAATACTGAAGTGTTCATTCACCCTGATATAAATCTTTCACCATTATATGCAGTTTTGTTTTTTGTACTCTAGCAATCAGAGAATCTTTAAAAATTAACATTTGTGATTGATTACTGAAAATGAAGGACAAAAAAAATAATTTTTGAGTCCAAATAATTTGGCTCAGCCTGCATTTTAAATTTCTTTTTCATCTTATTTTTTAAAGGGAGTAGAAGGATTGAGAGGAGAACGAGGAGAGGTATGTATTTTTGCAATGATAAATACAGTATTACAAAATTATTCCATTTGTTTCTGAAAATTATGTGATCTGTAAAATTTGTGTTTAGTCTTACTTCTCCAATTACGTATCTATAAGCAACACAGGAGAAACTGAAAAATATCAGAGAAAGGAGTATTAGTAATAGAGACAGAATGAGATATACATTTCATTAAAAATTATTAAAACTGAGCATATACTTTAAGAGAATTAAAAAGCCATGAAACCAACCAACAGAAAAAGAGAGAAAGGTTTGGTTGAATAGAGGACATAACTAAAGAAAATAACTAAAGAAAAAGAATCATTGTGTTGCATGTTGTTTAAAAATTGGTATTTAAAATATTAAATTGTTGGTTATTATTTATTTATTTCAGTATTTTGTAAAATCAGAGTATACACTGTCCCAGTAATCTAATTCTCCTTCAAATTTATTTAGACATTTTTTGTTCAACCTTTTTCTTTAAAGTATTGTTTCATATCAATAGCTGGATACATTAATTGGAAGTTCCATTCTGATAATGAAATTATCCATTTTAACATATAAGTTGTTTCATATGCTTCTGTGGTTCTAGGTAATACTTCAGTTGTAGTTTGGCTTATAGGTGTTTTGCTAAATTACTGCCAAAACTGGTAAAAGATTCCTTGTATGCTATTGAATTAATCTCTTTAAATATTGTAAATCACGGCAATAAAGTATTTCTACTGGAAATTCATTTAAATATTTTTTTACTGTGTATTAAGCTATAATGATGTCATTGTGTTTACATATCAAACCTATACAATTAGTTTATTTTCTGTTTCTATAAAATATGTTTTTTGTTAGACTCTGATTTCTAAAAAGTTTCTTCAGCCTGTAAGCCTCAGCATTTAACTGAGCTGTTTTCCTTTCTTTGCTTTTCTTTGCAATAACAAGGGTCAGCAAACAAGGCCTCACATGGATGTGGCTGAGTATTAAAAGACCAAGATATACTGCGGAAAGCTTCCCCCCTACAGTTTCAGTTGTTTCTTGGCAAGTCCTTCAGGCAGTTCTGCTGATGCTTCCAACATTTTCTCCTGGTGTTTTTATACTGGCTTCTTGCCTCTAATATTGTTCTACAGTATATGCTATTTCCCCAGTATTCTCTGGTTTTTAATGTCTTCTAGACCCCTTAACATTTAGTTCAGATAGCTCGGCTTGCAAGTCTTCAATGTGAATATAGTCCACAGGGGTAAAAGGAATTAAAATTAAAACAAAACAAAATCCCTCCTAGCTATAAACCCAACATGATTTCAGATCTCAGCACATACAGTTTCTAGTATAGCCACAGGTACCTACATAAGCACCCAATGTTTATCTCTGAGCCTTGCTGACTGTTTAAATGAAAAAAACACCTTTGCAGTTATGTACTAGAAATAAGCAAGTAAAAATCTACACAAGGTAACTAAGAGGATGCCTTCTCTGTGACAATATCAAGAAAACAAATTACAAGTACAGCTTTGGAAGAAGTTGTATCTGAACCAATGTATAACTTTTGAAGGTATGTACTGCTGTTCAGGTCACGCCCCTGAACCCTTCCAGCAGTACTCTTTGGCACTTGACGGACTTCTGTCACATTTTGTCCCATTTCTCTATTTCTTTAAGAGCATGAACTACCTACCTGATTTTACAGCCTAGCTCATAAATCTGATTAATCTCACACTGAATTTAAAGCTTGTTATCCTGTAGTAACTCATGTAGAGAATTCTGGGCATTGTTACTAATACAGACCAAGCCAGGAAGCTTTGAATTTTTGTGATGTGAAGAATCTTGGTAAATAATATAGGAGATGTTGCAAAGTAATATAAATACCATAATTTAAAATTCAGTGTAAGTCTATTGAGACCATATGCATGAACATTTCGTAAACTTCTATTATATGCTTCAGTAGGTTTGTCATACATAATAGTCCTGTTCTCACAATTCCATCTAAAATAGTTGGAAGCGGAGAAAGAAACTTTTTCAGCAACTGATAATGTTATGCAGAAGCTGTGCAAACAAGGGAGGAAAAAACTCATAAGGGAGCAAACATAGTATACCGAATTTAATCTTGGGCACATACTGATTTTGTTGGCTCCAGAGCAGGGAAAGAGTTCTACATGAGCTATTGCAGTAGGTAATTCCATACATAGAGCCATTGCTTTGGTGAAGATATATCAAAATATTTTTCAGCATTTTTTTTTACTTTTTCCAGTGAAACAAACAGACTACAGTTACTATAAACCAGAAGCAAAAAAAAAGAAGCAAAAAAATCCCTGAATAGCTGAATAACTGAAATCAAATTATTTTTTCCTTTGTTTTATACACTGCAGATATACGGTAAAAGGCTTGATTATTATTGTAAATTTCCAGGAACTTCAGTGGTGCCAGAATTTCACATCCAATTTTTCTGGCCTTCTATGGACTTAAACATATTATTAAAAAGTTTCTGATTCTTAGGAAAAAGTGAATAAAACCCTTCCTTCCCTGTGTTTATAATTAATAGTAAAATGGGTCTTGAAAGTTAAGAAAAGGTAATTTATTTCTAGTTTTCTTTGGTAATTTTATCTGAAACAGTTACTAAGGAATCTGAAAACTTCAATACATTCTAGCAAAACAGACCTCATCAATACCAATTTAATTTTCACCGATGTCACATTAATGTTATGATACATCATATTAATTTTATGATATTTTTTATCAATAAAGATTTCTCAGAATATGTTTGTTTGATGCTACCTACCTTCCAAATGATCTGTGAACATATAATCGGCTTTTCATTGATTTTTCATTCCAGAAAGGTGAGAAAGGAGATCCAGGCATTCAAGGTATCAGTGGACAAAAAGGAGAATCTGGTGTCCAGGGTTTGATTGGACCTCCTGGTCTCAGAGGTCAGCCAGGAGATAGAGGACCCCCAGGACCACCTGGATCAGATGGAAAACCTGTATGTATAGGACTTAAAACTTTTTATTTTGAGTACATTAAAAACCAGAGAGAATTGCATGTTCTGTTCTCTGTTCAATTCAGGCACGAGAATTTTCAGAAGAGTTTATTCGACAGGTGTGTTCAGATGTACTGAGAAGTAAGTTTGAAAGCTTCTTTCCTGTTGTTTCTTTGAATAGTTAAAGAAGTTTCTTGATAATTATAGAAACTTTTTAGAAAGCAAGTTCCATATTGATCATTTATTCCTTGTTTTCCTACACATGTGGAACTGTATTTCCACATCACAGCCTCCATACTTTACCATCTTGTTTCCTAAAGGTATTACATTCTCTTAAGAGAGGGAACTTTATTTTGTACTAGTGTTTGGTGGCAGTACTTCTATTGTTACAGCACTTTAAGTAATTTTTTGTTTGCATTCTTCCAGCCCAGTTGCCTGCCATTCTCCAAAGTGGAAGACTACAAAACTGTAACCACTGTCAGTCCCAAAGTGCTCCCCCAGGACTTCCAGGACCACCAGGTCCAAGAGGCCCTGAAGGCCCAAGAGGGTTTCCTGGTTTACCTGGGAATGATGGCATTCCGGGGCTGATGGGCATGCCAGGTCGCCCTGGGGCTCGTGGGACAAGAGGTACATTGTGCATGTGTCACAGTGCTAAAGGCCTTTATGCCTTGGATTTCTGCTTCTGGTTTTGAATGGGATTAATGCAGGGTGCAGTAAGAGAATAGCTGGGCTTGTTTGGCTGAATGGAATTGTGAACATGGAGAGTGTGGATGTTTCAGCACCTTCAGGGAGCACGTGACAGGAGAAAGAATGCAAGAACACAACCAGATATTTATTGTTCAGTTCTACTATACTCAGACTCTGTTCTGATCTTTTTAGAGAGTTCTTAGTCTCATGCAAATGTTTCTACCTGCATTTAGAGTATTTTTTTTTTTTTATCAAATATGCCTATACATAGCTTTCAAAGTATTTAAATGTTTTCTGGTTTGTTTTCTTCCAAACTTGTTTCTTTCTGCTATTTTAAGGCACAGTACTTATTCACAGTATTTATTACTTACTATCTATGCTGAATTTTGACATCCAACAACTTTCATACTCCCTTTGATTTCCTGACCTTTTGTCCTTTTGTTCTCTTTATCTCAAAAGGATTTTTGCTCCTTTCTTTATGATTTTTGTAAACATTCTGGATTCTTTTTAGGCAGGCTGAGGTTTATGCTTTCAGGTAACTCAGCTGTCCAAGCATTCCAGTTGATTTCTGTGATGTATTTGCAGACTTTATGTTAAGTACACATATATAGTCTGGAACTAGAGCAAGAGACTGGGTGGAGTCCATAATTGGGTAACTGGTAGCATCAAAATAATCAGGAAAGCTGTATGAAATAACAGCTAGCTAGTAATGTACCAATGGTAAGCAGACAAATGGTTGATAAACATTTACTTTCTTTGTAACTTACTACCTGTGACCTAACAAACCAAATTCACTTTGTATGTAATGATGATTTACCTGTAGTACTTCTATAATTCAATCTCAAAACAGGAGAATATGCAGTTTTCCTCTGGAACTAAAACTAGCAGCTCTGGTTATTCCACAAAAGTTGGAAAAATAGATAATGTATCTGTGAAGAAACTGAATTTACTGGGTTGTGCTAGTGTAAAAGAGCTCATATTTTGACCCTCACAGTATTTCTTTGGTGGAGTTTAATTCTGCTGTGTGTGTTGTGGAACATTTTCTATTCTTTATTCCACAGGGATTATGATGAAAAACTTACACCTCCTTTATACAACATATTAAAAATTTTCCTGACAGGAAGGCAATGACAACAAATTTCTCAATTACCTATTACCTATTCCCTCAGTTGACAGTGGCTGTCTGCTTAACTGTTGCTATATCAGCTCTAAACTCAGTAGAAATTAGCATAATTTAGAAACCAGTCACACTGTGCAGGTTACAAGAAAGGGCTTGTTTTGCATCCCATTATTTATTCTTGAAATATTACATATTTTATTCGATAAATACTGTCAAATGCTGATTTCTGACTTCACTGGGTGAAAATGATGTGCTGAGATATGCATGTGTTTGCTAATCCACAGGACTGCCAGGGAAGAATGGTGCAAAAGGCAATCAAGGAGTTGGTGTTCCTGGGATCCAAGGCCCCCCAGGACCTCCAGGTGAGGGATGGTTCAGGTGTGCAGATTTAGGCATGCTAATAATGTTTTTAAAGTGTGGTTTAGAAAAAATGTTGATGTAATTTGGAAAAAAAATACATAGCTTGTACACATTGTACTTACCAAATATACTTTAGGGTAATGCCTGTCTCTTTCATACCTTATAAATTTCCATCTAATACATTATTTAATACAAGACAGGTCCTGTAGAGATTGGTATCTGAAACTGCTCTTTCTTGATAGCTGGATCCTGAAGTCAATTATATCTGAAAACTGGGCTCTGATATGATCATGTGACTTGTAAGCATTGCTTGATGAGGGAAAATGTTCTTCATAACATTAGTGTATGAATACAAAATGTAAAGTTGAGCTTTAGGAAAATATATTAGGGCCCCATCCAAAGCCAGAGAAACAAACAGAAATAGGGGGACTGCTTCTTGCCATAGTGGTTCCAGATTATATGAAAAAGTAGAATAGTGTACTAAAGCAGATTTTCATATTTTTCTTTAAAAAGAGCCTTTATTTGAAGTCTTTTCCACATGCTTTAAAAAATCTGTATGTCATGTTTATATAAATATATAAACATTTTGTGACAAGAAGTCTTTTGCAGAAAATGAAGGTTTATCTGCATACTTTACCAAAGAGTAGGGGTATTGTGAATCCATACTTGCTCATTTTCATTTTAATAGTATTGCATTTATTTATTTATTGCATGTGTGTTATTAAGGTCCTGAAGGTCCACCAGGCATGAGTAAGGAAGGACGTCCCGGAGAGCGTGGGCAGCCTGGTAAAGATGGAGATCGTGGCACTCCAGGAATGCCAGGACCAGTTGGACCCCCTGGAATTTGTGACCCATCATTGTGTTTTAGTGTAATTGTGGGGAGAGATCCATTTAGAAAAGGACCAAATTATTAATTTTTGATATGATAATTTAGAGGAATAGTTATGGTGCTTATCTTTCATGGTCTTTCAAATCTCAGGAAGGTGACCAGCAATAATCCCATAAGAAGGAACAAAAGTACCTCTGACATTAAAAGCATTATAAATAATGATCTCAAAGGTAATACATTCCTTTAGACTAGAAACTCCAAAACTCCAGTCACTTTTTTATACCTTGCACTGGTTGAATCTCAAGAGTTTTTAAAGAGATTCTCAGTTTTTAATAGAAATAAAGCTAACTATAATATTTGGTATTTAGTATTTAAGTGTCCTATAATTCTCCTTTTACCTCTTTTTAACAGAAAGTCATTTGCAAAATTGCTGGAAACACCACTGGGAGCAGATTTAGGTCTTAAATGGCATTGGTCAGGTATAAATAACTGTGAAATTTTTCACATGCAGCCGACATACGCAGTATTTGATTTTGAAGGGATATGGCTGGCTTTGACTTCATATGTGTGCAAATTTCATTGCCTTATGTACATTTCATATGTCATTGCTCCAGATGTGAGTGAAAGTATGTTATCAGATTTTTGTGAATTAAGGCAGATACTTGGACTCATCATAGCAGAAATGTCACCCATTTTTCCATGCAGCTCTGCTTAAAACCCAGGTGAAATGCAAGGGTAGAACTACAGGTTCAAGGACCAAGGTTTTATAGAAGATGGTACTACCAATTACTAAATGTCAAAAGTTTCCATGCAGGTGATTCAAATCATATGAAAATAGCATTAAAAATGAAAAACGGCAAAAAACTGACATAGCTGGCTTTAGCTATGATTTGACAAAATTAAAGTTTTAAAAATATTTGCACAGCCCCAATGTAACAGTTCTGTGTAATGAAGCATCTAGTTATATACCCTTTGCTGTTTCTGCTCAAGGACTGTGTTGCCAAATTGAAGAAGCAGGTTTACAAGGAGAAAGGTCTAGCTGGTGGCTGACCAGCTGCAATATTTGTTATTACGTTTCCTTTTTCATTTTAAGCCAGCTGTGTGTAATTTTCATTGTACGCTTTGCTAATGAAGTGTATTGCTTGCTTTTACATAAAGAGCAAAAGCACAGTTCCCATGAGAATTTAAAATCCAGTTCTTAAATTAAGGCAGAGTCCTGTATTAAGTTAACCAATACTTTGTAAGTCACTTTTTCTAATGTGTTGTTTTTCTGTTGTCGTACTATCAGAGACTGTTAATATGCTTGACATTCAAGGTAAAATAAAAGACACACTTTCCAATAAATGTATGGTTGAGTGAATTATCAGTCTGACAGGAGGCAAAACCAAAATCAAATAAGAGCAAGTCAGAAAGACCTCTGACTGCAGTGAATACAAACAGAGGACTAGAATTTCCCACTTGTAGAAAAGTTGTTTTGATAGTTGACCGACTTTCAGCCAGTCTGATTGGTAGCTTTATGATTTCATTTGTTCAAATTAACACATATATCAAGCTTAAATTTTAAAAGTAGTGGTGGTTTTGTCACCCCTTTAGTCCTACTGGAAGGTTGTTTCTGAATGACTGACTGGCAATCTATGAGTAATTTCCAGTTTGCATCTATTAATTGGCCTATTGTAGTTTCTTATATGTCTGGCCAATTTCTATTTGAGCTCAGCTTTTGATTTTCTGTCTGCCTTTTTGTGCACTGTACCAGTGCCCTTGTAGTTCTTGAAAGGTGTTTGTCTGCTTTTCCAACTCTGGAATGCTTCTCTTTTGAACAGACTCAGAAGCTCACAGTTAAGCCAAGGTGGTCTCTTGCTCTGCCTACTTCTCTATCTTTAAAGAAGACAAGCTGGTTTTGTACTTCCAGGAAGAGAATTTTAGAAAAATAGTCATGTGCTAGCTCCTTTATCCTTCACAGAAGCTTCCCATGAAATCATTCCCAATTTAGCTCTGAGAAAGCTGAAATATTCTCTTCTAAAATTTAAAATGTTTGTTTTAATACTAACCTTCAGTGTGCTCCAGTTCTTCCTGTTTGTTCCCCAGGCTGATTGCATTGATGTGCATACACTTGAGGTGGTTGGTTTTCTGGTTGTTATCTTGTCAGGCAACTAAGGAACATTTTTTGGGGTTTTTTTTTTGGGTTTGGCTTTTTTTTGTTGGTTGGTTGGTTGGTTTTTTTGTCCATGCAAATAAAAGAGATATTTACTTATCCTCTGCTCCTTTTGGAATCTAAAGCAGCTCAGTCTGGCCTAGTATTTCTATACAGTGCCACTCAAAGAGTACAATCTGAGCTAACTACAGCAATAAAACAAAATCTCATGTTGGACTCATTTAATTTTGTGTAATAATATGGTAAGAAAGACTTAGACTAAATAATTAAGAGGCTTCACTGAATGTAAAACCAAATTCAAAGCCTTGATCTGCAGAAGAAGGAGATTTGATGCTGAATTTATTTGATTGGCTACACTGCTGAGCTATTTGGATGCTCTGAGCTTTAGTGCTGCTGAATCTTTGATATTTTACTCTGAATTTGAGTCTGTAAAACTACCACCTTTCTGCAAAAAGGATTTGGTTTTGAAAAGCTGGAATTTTCCTGAGGAGATGTAACCATCCAGTCTATGCAGTTGCCTTTTAGAAAGTTAGTAGTAACAATGCAGCTTAGCTAAATGGAGACACTTTGAAAGTGTAGTTCTACATTGTTAAATACCCAGGAGCTCTATGGGGAGTGTCTTGCATCCCAGTGAAATGCATGTGTTAGAGCCTAGGAACCTGTGATTTCAGTTCTTCTCTTTAGAAGATTTTATCAAGCCAGAATTTAGCAGACTTCACAATGTTTTAATTTCCTGATTTCATTTGATATAGTGGGATTATACAGCAGTGTAGGTGTGTCCAAGATTGTATCTTGATTGGATCTTTTAAATCTTTTAATATTTCTGAATATATTTCCAGATCTCCATCTGATTATGCAGTAAGAGGTTAAACAAATGGTATAAACATGAGTGTTATCAGATTAATGACCCACAGGAGAGAGACATTTATTTACTATTGATGCAAACTGTATGAGGTTTTTGAAGATGTTTATTTTCAATCAGAAGCTGTGAATGAAAAAGATCACAGTGCAACATGTCACCATCTAACTACCTGCTCTCTGGAAATAGTTATTAGAAACTCTGTTAACTGACATTTACTTACTTATTCTCCTGATGCCAGTTTTTTAAACTGGATCTTGAGCTAATTTTTTAAGCAGAGGGCAAGATAAAAAAAGAATTTCTGGATGCTTTTTCAGCAGTATTTTGCTTTCTGTCCCAGAGAGGCTATAAGAAATATTCTCTATGGTTAGTCTAGCGCCTTTTGGTGTCAGTAGAGGAACTATGATTCACTACACTAAATTTTTAATATGGTTTCAACTCATAATATCTCTGTGTGCATAAATTTACCACTTTACTATGCT
The DNA here is from genome assembly GCF_001522545.3 of Parus major. Lineage (NCBI taxonomy): Eukaryota > Metazoa > Chordata > Aves > Passeriformes > Paridae > Parus > Parus major. The sequence continues at coordinate 88,921,410 of NC_031770.1, forward strand.
CATTTGTTGCTATTTTCTCTCAGATACTTAGGCATGTACTTGGACATAAAGATGAAGAATGGAAAAGTATTACTGTGGGAACTGGATTTCTTAATGAAAGCCTAGTGCTGTATGAATGGAGCTCAGCAATTTTCACCTCTGAGAATCATGATCTTAGAGAAGTTTGGAGTAAATATATATGGAGTGATGTGTCTATATATAAATACATAGGATTTAGTAAAAGAGCAGATGTCACAGATGGTTTCCACATGTGCAGATTTATTTGGTAAACATATACATGTATATATAGTGTGTGTATATGTGTGTATGTATCTATGTATGTGTGTGTGTGTATGTATCATTTCAATTCTTCATTTTTTTAACTGAAAGATATCATGGTCCTACGAATAAAAATTAAAAAAATAAAAGCATAAAATAATAAAGTGACTTCAGTTGGAAGGGACTTTAAAGATCAGCTAGTTCCAACCTCCAGCCATGGGCAGGGACATCTCCTTCCACTAGACCATCCAGCCTGTCCTTGAACACTGTCAGGGATGGGGCATCCACAATTTCTCTATTTCTGCAACTTTTTGCAGTGCTTCACCAGCCTGACAGTATTTCTTCCCAACAATTCCAGTTCTCTTAATTTTTCTTCATAAGAGTGGTGCTCTTATCCTCTGATCATCTTGATGTCCCTCCTCTGGACTCACTCCAGCAGGTCTTTGTCCTTCCTGTGCTGGGTACCCCAGAGCTGATGCAGCACTGCAGGTGGGGTCTCACCGGAGCAGAGCAGAGGGACAGGATCCCCTCCCTGAACCTGCTGGTCAAGCTGCTTTTGGTGCAGCCTAGCACAGGGTTGGCTTTCTGGGCTGCAAGTTGACATTACCAGGCCAGCCTCTCATCCACCAGCACCCCCCAGGTCCTTCCCATCAGGGCTACTCTGGATCTGCTCGTCCTTCAGACTGGATTGATACCAGGGATTGCCCTAACCCAAGTGCAGCACCTTGCACTTGGTCTCATTAAACCTCATGAGATTGCCATGGGCCCACTTCTCAAGCTTGTCCATGGCCCTGTGCATGGTATCCTGTGTTTCTAGACTGGAAATCTAGTCTTGTAAGAACTGAACTACTTCTGTCCTTCTACTGCTTCAGAGCCAAAGCATCATTGTCAGTTTCAGGAGCAGCTCGTATGTCAAGGTTGATGGGCCTTTCAGAGGAGGAGCTGAGAATTGCTAGCTATGCATCTTTCAGAAGTAGAGAACCTCATTTCTGTGAAAACTCAATGTGCATTAAAATAAAATTTCAGCACATCTGACTGTCCTGGCAATGAACACTGTCAGGGTCTGTCACTATGGCTCACATGAATTGAATCAAACTTCTGTGAAAAGATACCCTAAGTTTTTCCTGTAGGTGGAACACATAGATGATAAATCAAAATACCTAATAATCCATAGTCAGCAGAGACCATAAACCCTTCTAAGAGCTATTGCCTTCTGGGATGCTATTAAAATGTTTAAAAGTTGAATTAACGCTAAAAAAAAAATTGTGGGTTATTTTCTTCTGTTGATAAGTAGGATTTTCTCATAGAGGACATCATTTAAGTATCTTGGAGAATTTAAGTCCATTTATACAATAGGAAAATCATTACTTTATGATTCCTGATTTTTTTTTTTTTTTTTTTTTTTATTTTCTACAGACATCTTCCCTCTCCCAGTATTTGCATGAAAGTGCTTTTTTGTATCAACAAATATTCTGGTGACATTTCAGTATATTGTATTATTCTGTGTTATGGTTTTCTTTGTTGGCACAAAATACAATCACTAGATGTTTTTCCAGAAGTCATATCTGGCCACTCAGCTACCTCTCCTGAAGGTATATTGGAAGGTTAAAGCTCCCTGGTTGTCCATCATAGGCTTAAAGAACTAAAGTGCTCTGTATTGATTTTCTGACACTTTTCCCCAATTTTATGCTTGTAAAAGTATGTAGTGTTTGTCCACTTAAGGAAAAGGTAGGTGAGAATGCTAAATCAGAAGATTTAGCCATTTCACTGCTGCATCATACGTCCTTAATGCTTCCAAAATATCTTTCTCATGTTGGAAGCTCATAACTCCAAAGAATGTTTAATTTGTTGTTTTCTGATTTTCCTTTTTTTAAAACATGAAAAAACACCATGGTATCTCTGGGACACATCAAAAGGATGCATTGGATATAATGCAAAAAAAAGCAATAATGCAGAGAAACTGTGTTTCAAATAAATAACACTACTGAACCATTGAAAAATATATTGCTACATGAGAGATGGAGGAAAAAAAGCTCTCTTCTAACTGGGACATGGTTCTTCAAGATATGCAAGATTCTTACTGATGTGGGAATGAATAGCTACCTTTAATGTAGGCAAGATGGCTCCTGAGGAAAAGAAATGGCTAAAGCAGTACAGGAATCTGGGTAGCAAATTAAGAGGAAGGAAAAGGTCATCCACTTTACTCCTTCACTTTAATACAATATGTATTGATGGAACTGTGCTTCTTGTCCTTCTCAAAATAAACTTACGGGAAAGTGCACTGTGGGTATTACACCCCTCTTGATACAAAGTGACAGATCTCCCAAAAGTGAAAGCTCATGATGAATGTGTCAGCAATGAGCACCAGCAAACCCTGACAGCTGGGACCAAAGGTCTGGATGAGAATTCAAGGGATCATAATAACTGTCTCACCCTGATACTATCTAACTCCTGCTCTGGAAATTGGCAAGCAAATGCTAGCACTTAACAGTATTTGTGTTATGAAAGTTTAAAGATTTTTTTATATACACATTAGTCCTTTTATGATGCTCGTTAGAAAAAAAAAAAAAACAACAAAACACCAAACTTAGAACTGAGGAGCAAGAATGTGGCTTTGTGTGTTGTGGTCACATAAATCTTGTACTGAATATCCAAAGCCGTCTGTGCTCAGGAGCAGGGTTACTTTGCCTTCTTGAGGAAGGGGCTGAACTGACATTCATAAAATCCCCTATACTTAATTTTTTTCTCTTGCACCAGGGTGTATGTTGCACTCAGGAATCCAGCAGCCAGCAGCTTTCTCCAGGGCAGTTCATTATTCCTCAGGATAACTCGGTGTTCAGGAGTCATTTACTGTTCAGTATTCACTGTAACTAGCTCACTGCTAAATTATGAATCATATTTTTGTACACGCTTGTATTTGTTGGAGGTGCCTGCCAACAGGTGTACATTCCACTGAGCTCATACAAAAACAGCTACTGGTGGTACCCACAAAATACCAACTGGCAAAAGCAAACAGGTATTAAAAGTTACTATCAGTGTTCCTTTAACTTGTAGATGCAGTAGATAATAAATAGGAAACTTACTTTTTGGTATATCAACTCAGGCAGTGTCTGTCATAACAAAGCAAATTTTATATGGCTCAAAATAGAAGTAGATTAACACAAGTTTTTGTCACAATGACATCATTGCCTAAAGGATGTCTTTGTGTTACATTCACACTGGCAAAAGCTTGAGAAACCTTGTGGTAATATTTTGATGGTAACTCATCAGTGAATCTTCTTGGTTTTTTCCCCTCCATCTGAAATGGACTTTTTTTCTTTAATCTCACTTTCATTTTCTGTTTTATTTCTTTTTCTTTTTGACTACATTTCTGCTTTTGTTAAATATCATGGCAGTCTTTAACCACATCTTCCTTCAACTTCAGTATCTTCTGCTGTGCTTGCAGTGGTCCTGTAAACAGGAGGTGCAAAACCCAGGTATTTCCTTAGATCCTGAGGAATAAAATTTCACCTTTACTGCACTCAGTGCAGTTCTGCCTCAGCTCTCTAAAGCTCACCTTTCTGTGCATATTCAGTGAATTATGTACTTTACCATCAAACTCACTTCTCAAGTTGTTTAAAATGATTGAAGCTCAGTCCTGCACCCAAGTCAAAGATTAAGTGTCTTGTGTTTATTCATGGTATCTAAGAATGGATTTCATTCAGAAGAGAAAATAGATACAGCTCATTAATGTAAGGCACAAACATTTATGAGCAGTTCAGCAATTTTCATTCAGTTCTAAAATGTATATATTCAGTGTTAGTATGCATGATCAAGTTGTCTGTGCAATATCTTTCTCATTTGAAAGCTTATTTAACACAAGATGAAATCCAAATCAATACATGTGAAGAAATGTTGGCTGAAGGACAGTAGCAGCTTAGGATTCCATGTTGCTAAAAGCTGAGTGTATTCTTTTGTAATCAAAAATAACTCAGAATTTGGAGAGGAAAAGAATATGCAAAAAACTATTCAGAAAAAGCAGAGCCTCTACCATTTGCAGAGTTCCAGCTAAAGGAACACTACAGATTTAATTCCTCTGTTCCTCATTGGAATAAATGTCTGTCCAGTCAAGAAAGTAAATTCCAGATCAAGGAATACTTGTCTTTGTAGAGAAAGCTATCATGCTCTTTTCCAACTGAATTTTCTTCAAATTAAGGGAGGATGTAAATCAATAGCCAGATATTTATTAGTCCTTTGAAATGAGAATTAATATTTTTATAGTATGAGTAAATGCATTAGCCTCAGCCCATCACTAATGAATTGGATGCCCTCAGAAGGCAAGAGTTGATCTTAATTTGAAACAGGTATTTCTTCCAGACTGACTGAAGACAAGGCTTGAAATTCCCCTCATTGTGACACTGAGCACTCAGGAAACTACTGAAAATTCTCTGGATTCACTCATCACAACACTCTAAGAGTGTGCATAATTGCTCAGGGAGCTGGCATGAAGGGGTTTAAGGGCTAAAAGGGGATTTAGTCAGATCCAGCACAGCCAGTAGTCTCTAGAGCTGGCCTTAGAGCCCTGGATGAGGTACCTGGATTTCCTAAACTAGTAAAGAGCTGCTGAGAGGGAAAGACTTAGGGAAGGATCAGCCTTGGATTCTGCACTGAAGAATCCAATTCCCTCCCTCAGTGCTAGGGAGGGGAGCAGAGCAACCATCCCATTAGTCACATCTGAATTTAGGCTTGTGAAATTTTCTCCTGGTACACACCAGTATGACTGTAATTTCCCTTTCCTATAAAGTGGGCTATGTTTGAAAACACTCATCCAGAACACCAAATATGAGAATATTTGATTTCTGCTTGAAACTGAAGGGTTTGGTTTGGCTGAAAGGGGCAGGAGGGAGGGAAATGTGGGGCAGCTGTGGGGCACCTGCACAGAGGTTGTGTGGGAAAGTGGAAATGCTACTGTTGCCCCCAGAGAAGTTCACAGGTGTGTGAATGCCCATTGCCTACAGAAACAGGATGTGAAGTGAACCGACTGCAGGTAAAATGTCTTTAAAAGTCAGACCACCCTGTGGTGGTGTTGTGCTCCCTCCCTGGTGGAAAAGTTTACAGAGCAGCATGAGTTAAAGAAAGCACTCCTGGGTAATCTTTACGTTGGTGTTTTGGCTGGGAGCTTGAGTGTCTCAAGCCAAGAGGGCTGAAACTCCTCCCTGATTCCTGGCTGTTTCCCCAGGTGCCTGGGTGTGACCTCCTGCAGATGGGCTGCTCTGCTTTGAGAGAGGTTGTAAGTGGCAGACCTGGCTTCAGTGGAAATGCTCAAACAAGGGTCATGGCAGGATTTCTGCAGGGTACATCCCAGACCAGGCATTCTGAATGAGAAATAAGCCATGTGCCAAGTTTCTCCAGTTTCCTGGTGTCAGAGGGCTCCTGGCACATTCTGTGCTGCATCTTGGAGCCCACTGAGTGGGCTTTGGGCTGAAACCGCTGCCGTCATGCCCCCCCCCACACAACCAGAATTTGAACTGACAGCACATGCAGTGGAGCAGGGGGAATTTCTGCCCCTCTCCTGGAGTAGAGTGGGAAGCTCTGAGAGCATGGTACCCTCAAGGGGCACCTGAGATAGTTGGAGGTAGCTGGGCCAGGAGCAGACCCTGTCACAGAAGAGTTGTTTTGTGCCAAAACCTTCTTGGTTTCACATGAATGGTGGAGATAAGGATTGAATGCAGGCACCAGACCAGCTTCACATCTGTTTTTTAGAGGAAGTTTCACTGCTGTCTAAATACTTCAAAGGAGAAGGTGTGGAGCACTGAGGCTGGGCTGCTCTTTGCATCTGGCAGTGGCACACTAAGGGGGATTTTAGTATCACAGCTTTTGACTGAAACATTCAATTAGTTGTTTTTTGGGTTGGGCCAGTTCCAGTCCTGGTCTTGGGCCCAAATGAATGCCCAAAATTACTACACACATAAAAGACAGAAAGCTCCATACAGAGGTTTATAATTGCCCTCCTATAAAATTCCTCATACAATTCCATCCTGAAGGAATATTAAATTGTTATGTTTCCTTTGTTTCACAGCTTTGTATATTTTTTCATTCCTGGAAAGTCAAACAAAGCTTTTGAAGTAAAAAGACACAAAAGAAAGAGAATAAGGAGGTAGGGGGAAGAAGCCCACAAGGCAAATAAACCCATTACAAACAAAAGAATAAAATGTGTATGTGTATACAAATGGGAGATATTTAAAAAGGCAGTCAGAAGGCTGAAAGCCTCATTCTCTGCTTTAGCCCAAACTTTTGGTAAAGAACATAGCACAAAAAAACTACCTGAGAAATTCCATACATAAACATATAATTACTTATTATTTAATTGTGTGACAGAATCTGCATGAAATGGAAACCAATTAGGTTTAATAGTTGGAAAGGGTAGCTATTTTCTTCATCCTCTTTTTTTTTGTCTCATTTTTTCTTTTGCCAAAGCAAGAGATGTAGGACAATGAAACACATTTTTGTGACCAAAAAAAGCAAAGACTGTTTTACTTCTGTTCAGTTTCTCACTCAAATGGTTAATTTCCTCATTCGTCTTCCAGATTTTCTCCAAACTGGGTAGGGACTCCTCACCGGACCTCAATTTTCTAAAACCTGAATTAAACTCAGTTTTTTCATACTCTAAAGGATTTTGTAGATCACTACTACATTTTCCCTCAAATACCTCTTTTTCTATTCTTAATCTACTTTTGTACAAGAGTCCTTCCATGTCATCATTACACTCTCTTTTTTTTCTGAGCTTTTCCTAGCTGGATGATCTCCTGAAAAGTGCGATGCCATGGCATGGTGCAGTGGGTTTTTTTCATTTTCTGTACTGTTTTTACTGGTTTTTGATGTGTTTTCCTCCTTTACTACTTAGTTTACTACTACTCCTTGGTAGTAATCCCAAATAATACTTGACTTTAAGCTGTGCCTGAGCTTGCTTTAAATTATTGTTTTCACAAATATAATCAAAGCAGCTCTGAGGCCTGTGAAATGTTACAAGAAATTCAGACCCACCTTTCTGTATCTGTATCTAGGAATTCTTTTTCCCCTACATCCATAGGCTTTCACTTACTGGAAAATGGTTTTCATCTTCAGGGTATTTAATTGCTTGTAACACTTTCTAGTGAAAACTGCTTATTGCCCTATCCATCCAGTCTCATAATCAGAGCTGATTATCCTGAATACATTTCTACCATCTGCCAACTTTGCAACAGTTATCCATATTTCAGATAACTTCTGAAAATATGGAGCATCAAAAAAAACCTGAGAACAGACTCTTGCCATCTATTTCTTTCTGCCTAGCTTTCTGTCTTTTAACCAATTACTAATCTCCTGGAAGTTTTTTAGTCTTAGTGCATGATAATTTCTTTTATCTTGGCAAGGGATCTTGCTGAGGAGCTTTGAAAATTCAGTCATACTCCATTCCAAAGATCATCCTTAGCTACATTCTTATTATTTATTTTTCTTGTTCTGGTTATCTTTTCCCCTCTAGTTAAAAGTTTATTTAGTTACTTAAACTGTTTTCTTAATTGGAGTATTTTTTATTTTCTTCTTCTTCTGCTATTTATTGATACTTATTTTTTCCTTTTGCTAATATCCTAACTTCCTGTTCAAAATTCTGCATCATGCCTGATAACATATTTAGCTATTTTATTTATTAATGGATCCTGTTCAATTGTTCTCAACCAAGTTAAAGGAGAAGGAGATCTGGAGAGAGTAGAGAGGAATTTTTCTCTTCTCCACTGGTACTGAATGTGCACTCTGCTTGTTATTTCTGTGGCTGTATTTTGATTCTTGTCCTATTAATTACCCAGGAAACTCCTTAGACACTTTTCATGGATTTTTGCCTAGATGTTGGCAGTCACATGGCTATTTCTTGTTTTGCTTGAAATTTCTGTTGGTTTTTGTTTGTTTTTTTTTCCTATTTCCTCCCCAAACCATACTTTGTTATATTTTTATACTTCCTGTTGAAAGCATAAAAATAGTAAACAAGATTTTCTCCATGGATTATTTTGAGACTTCTGTGTTACACAGTCCCTATATACTATAAAATGGTAATGATATCATCCAAGTCAAATGCATTATGAATGTCTCAGATAGCTTCCTGAAAGAATAAACCCTTCATATTTATTCTGTATTTCACTGTGCAGCACAAAACACCTTAAATTATATACTTAAGGCAGCATAATTTTGTCTCTAAATATAAGGAATATTCTCTGTGCCTTGAGAATATGCCTGAAAACATATTGATGTAGTAGAAAAGGGGAAATCTAGTAAGATAGAATAAATATGAAGTATTCTTCAATGACTGGAAAATTGAAGAAATCTCACTCAAAGCAGAAAAAGGCATATGTCTGTGTTCTAAACTTGAGAAAAAGTGTGAGGCATATGTACACATGTGTAAGATAAGAAAAAAGAAGATTCAAATAGACTTCAAATTCTCAAGAGACAAAAATTAAAACAGGTTAATAAAAAGTTTGTCTAAACCTAAATGTTTTATTAAAATTCTTACTATGGTTGACATTGTTAAGAATATGGGATACAAAAGAAGAAAGGTCAGTTAGTGAATATTTAGATAATATATTATATGAGACTATAGAGTTTACTTTGGGAGCAAGATGAAGCAATTTTTGATTCATTGTGTTCTTGGGAAATTCATGGAGGGCCAAAGAATCTTTGGTAACTGGTAAAAGGTGAAGAAATTACATTTTACATAGTAGAAAAAGTAGTTTAAAGAGAGGTTTATTAGCTGAGAAAATAGTGAATTGATAAAAATACAAGTAACTGCTTGTCAATTATATAAATATAGTAACATTATATATGATATGATATGATATGATATGATATCATAATTATATTATATTAATATAGTGATAAATATAATACTAAGTTAATATAGTTCCTTGATAGAATAAGTAGTACAGTGGACAAAGGGAAATAGCCTTTATGATAAAACTGTTCTTATGTAGGCTTTTATTTTGCCCCACCTTGGACTGTCATGAACAAATTAATAAGTATTTGAGATGGATAGAAAAGTCTACAGAGACTTTCAGTCAAAAAAAGTCTATCTGGTAGCAGGCCCTTAAGGTGAAATATTATTGAGGTGAAATCAGCTTCTTCTGGGGCTAGTGCCTGTCTAAATTTTCATGTGTGGCATGTACTTGTCACTCTAGAAAAACAAGATGTATTCAGAAGACAACTGGCAAGTTTAAAGAAAACATGATTGTAATTTGAAATGGCATTGCTAAATTGCAGGAATACTGTGAAATCAATACAATGAGTATTGGTATCAAATGACTTGGTGATTTCATGGTCACACTAACAAGAATTGCTTTCTAGCTTCTAGTTCTTGAGTCACTTCTGCCTGTTTCAGGAAAAAAACAGCCATTATGTTTTGTATTCCAGATTTGCACTTTGGCCATTTCTCTTCTGTGTGAAATACATCTGACCACATGTAGAGATTAACATTGCAGACATTTGTACCTGAACTAATAATCTGTAGTCAGGAGAGAGAAATAGAGTGTGATTTTTTCTTATTTTAGTGCAAATGTCCAAATTAAATCCTTTCTAAAAGAACCTATTCTCATTTATGGCGAACTAAGGATTACTATGTTGGGAGCAGCATCTACACTGGAGTTATATTAAAAATAGGCAAGATGCATCCTTCTCTCTGGCTGAATTTGTACTAGAAAGTAAAATACTGCCAGTGAGTGTTTTTGTGTCAGTGAATAGCTGGAAAACTCCCTGGAATGATGATTAATAATCATGCCAAATAATTAAAAAGCATAATCTCCCAAATAATTGCTGGCTTTAGTTCAGAAGTGAAAACAATCCAGAGACCTTCTCACTAAGACATGTGCATATAGGCACATATAAACACCACGTTTTAGACACCAAGACAGTTGATCAGATTAGACATTGCCAGCTCCATCCCAGCTGACCTTGTTGTTCGGGGAAGTTACTAACTTACCTGGTTGGGAATGTCAATAAACCATTAGCTAACTAGTTTTAATGTTGCCTTTCTATTTCAGAGCTCCCACTGGTTTCAACTATCTATGGACAATCACTGTAATCCTTATCATAAATGTTGTTGCTATTTACCTCTATCCCATATATGCATATATTTACAGGTAACACCTAAATCATCTTCCTATTGTATTTTATTTCTGAATAAGTGGAATCTTTGTTAATGTTATATCCAAGAAATCTCCTTATTCTAATTGGATTATTATTTTGAAGGTATGAAGGCTTCCAGATTTTGCTAGGACTCCTTAGTTTAGGATGAAGTTTAAGATGTAAGATACTCATCAACCTGACAAATTACCTTTTTTTTTTTCTGACTCTCATGTCACTTTAGTCAATTATCCTCAATTGTTGAAATTTCTTCAAGAGTTTCAGATGACTGTATCCAAAAAGTTCCCTTCCTTTCTTTTTGGGTGCTACAGCATGTCTATGTAGCAGTCTCTTTGTAGCCTAAAGAAGGAAGCCAAAGTGCTACCAGAATAGGTATGCACATAAACTGGGTATATTTTCTCCTTCTTCTACTAACTGCTTTTATTTTGTCCTTCTATCCCTGAAAGCGTGTGTATAGCTCCTATTATCCAAAAGAGGTCAGTCATAGTCTAGCCTTTTCATACACTGAGGAGAGTTGAGGAGAATACAGCGTCAGCCTCTGGCTCTAGTGCATTCTGATCTGCTCACTTTTAGTCCCAGCAGAACCATCAATCCTTAGGTGGGTTAGCAATGTGGTGGAGTAGTCTGTGATTCAGATGAGCCCTGGCAGCTTTTCTCTAAGTGGACTCCAGGCCCTTTGCAGTGGCACTTTCTGATACTTCACAAGTCAGCAGATCATTCTTGCAGCTTCCTCAGCACTGAGTTCCAGAAGCACTGCTCTTTGAAATGTAAAAGCACCACTTTAAAGAAGAAGAAGGGGCCTTAGGGCACATTTTTCAAATCAGTAGGGGAGATTCCTTGCAGGTCATCAAGATAGAAATCAGTTATTGGCCTTGGCTGCTGAGGCTAAGCAAGCAGCATTTCCTGACTGAGGAGCAGCCACACTCCCTCTCTCCTGCCAGAGTTGCTTCAGATTCCCTAGATAACCTACAGCCTTCACACTTCCAGATCTTCTTCTGCTTCAGGCAAATACATACTTATTATATTTCAGTCAGCCCACTTCGTTGTCAAGCTCTCCTGCTGTTCTTGAGAGGACCTACTAACAGGAAATTTTTTAATGGACTTTTTCATTTTGACTTCCTAACTTTCAGTGGATGTAAGACCCAGAATTTAAAAAGTCTGTATGAGTAGATCCTCATATTTATTGGCATCCCCATTTGAATACAACCTTTACAGAAGCAGTGGAAGAAATGCCAAGCAGATGCCTCCAATGAAGGCCCATTATGAAGAGGCTCTCCTCCACTGAATTCCCAACATTTTTGTCCTTGCGTATTATTATGATCTTAATTTTCCTTTTCTATAACTGACAGAAACACCTTTGCAGTACCTCTTTACCTTCCTTTTTCTCCATGGTTTTCTTTAAGTGGTTACAGAAATATAAATTCTCATTGAAGCTTAGAGTATGTTTCTACAAGATAGTGATTATATATATAACAGATATGTCATTTGGGGAAGCCAAATAGATGTTAGTAGCCAGGATAAACTGGCAGGACAGAGAAACATTGAATAATTTGGATTAGAAAGGACTTCTGAAAATAACATGTCTCTGCTCAAGGAAGGGCCAACTTGGAAATTAAAGCCAACCTTGAGGTTAGATCAAGTTGCTGATCATTTTTTTAGGGCCCTTTAGTTATGGACAATGTTCACATTTCGTGTGATGGCAGAAACTTATTTTCTACCCTTCTGCACCTAAAAAGCTTATTTTTATAGATATCCTGTAGATTCCTGTAATTTGATGAAGAGGCTACAATACTGGGTATGTTAAAGACATGATGTAGAATGGACCAGAAACCAAAGCTGAAAAGATGCCGAGGAGCAACAGACAAGGCCAGGAATAGAAAAACTGAGTTAATGTTACCAACTCACTTATCACCAGTTCACCAATCAAGGCAGAGGTAACATAGGCAACAGATGGGGAAAGCATCCTTTTTTTGACCTTTTGCATCATTGAAGAGTCCATTTCCATCAGAAATATAATTTTCTAGCTGTGGTGTTCTTGAGGGAAGGGTGAGAAGAGGAAAATAAGAAAAGGCTAGTCTGAACATAGGAATGGGCAAGTAATACATATACTGGAAAGGTTCCATATGCACCACACATTCCTGTAGAAAATGTGCTTCAAAACAGATTTGGGATATGTGATCTGCTACAAACATCTGTATTTTGTGGGCTTGTATAAACTCAGTTAATGGATTGTCATGTGTGATGCTCCTTGAAACAATTATGCTTTTGATTGCACTTAATTCTGTAACAGCTTCTGCTTTAGCTTTGCTGTTGCCAGATCAGGATATCAAATGAAAATGTAATGCATACCCAGATCTACTTATGAAACAAATAGCTGCTGTTGTCCAGAGCAATAGCTAGTATCCTAATAGTAAAACTATTTATTTTCTAGTGACATGGCAGCAAAAAGCTTTAGTTTTGTTATGGTATCTCTAAGTATTAATCAAAGTGAATCCTACCTAATTTGCAAGAATTTACATCTTAATGTGGTTACATCATAGAATATTCCAAATTAATCATGAAGGAACAAGACAATGTCATAAGCTTATCAAAATCAAAAGGTGGTCTCAGGACACAGTTACAGTAATTCAAGCCCTCAGAACTTGTAAATAACATTTCTCATCAGAATTAGTTATGAGTTGTTTTTCCATTTTCTTCTTTTTCCTTAATTGTTCAAATACACAGAAGGCAAAACAAACTAGAAAGTTACTTAGCATATGTTCCTTGGAGCACTTCAAATTGCCAGGAACCATCTAATCCTTAGCCAAATTATTTGCACAGTTTGTTGAGTTGGAAAAAAGTACATGTATCTAACACGAAATTAAGCAGCTCCTGTGTGCAGCTGGATTTGGGGGATTCTTACTTGAAATCTCCAAGCTAATAGAACTACCACATGTGCTGGCTACCAAAATGCATCTTGTTACTTGTTCTAGGTCATTGCCTGTGGAAACTTGCTTTCCTGCCTGATGTTAAAACACAGCACTTCTTTCTGTAAACACAGTAAGGAGAACTGGAAATTTCCTTACTAAGACACATTATTTTACCTTTGGCCTGTATTTTAACATGATGTGCTCTAAGTTGAAGTATATAGTATTTTTTAAACATGTAATTATATATATACTGCTTTGCAACTAAAACACTCCCTGAACTAATAGCAATATACAGCAATGTCTGTTTCTTCAATTTTTTTTTTTTTCTTTCCAAACTGCATCAGTATTTCATAAATGTCATCTGTATCTTTGAAGAAAACATGCTTTTAAAGAAAATTATTTAGATGATGAAATCAATAAGGATATAGGAAACTTGTCAATCACTACTAGAGTGAAAAAGACACACAGTACTTTTGGAAGCTGATTGCATGGAATTAGGCTGAGAAATAGACACGTCTTTCAAAATATGCTTCTTTTGAGGACCACAAAAATAACACAGTTTTCACTCTTGAATTCTTAACCAGGAGGATAACTGGACCTCTGCAGTATTCTACTGATGGTAGTCCAGGGAACACCTGATCTTTACTGTGCACCTTACATTTTCTTTTAATCAATTTGATTTAACATTCTAATATGTCAAAAATGGTAATCACTCCATGTTTACTTTTCATTCATATAAATAACAAATTTACAGGAAAGGAGCGATGCTGTGTTTATTTAGATCATCTGTCCATCGTGACTGTTATTTTGTGCTTCTCAATGACCAGTAGCAGACACTTAATATAAATTTAATGTAGATAGAGTATGCTACACCTGGTCACTTCCCTGGAGTGAGTTCCTCATTTATGACAATCAGCAGTTGTAAACATTTCCTGAAATGTGGGTCTCATCTGGGCTATCCTGCTATGTAGCCCCTGATGGATCTAGTCTCCATGAGAATTTCTTAATGCCTTTTGGAGCCTTTTGGACTTTTGACCTCCCCAACATCCTGTGATAATGAGTTCCACAGTTTAATTTGAATGAGATCTAATTATGTGTGAAAAATGACTTCCTATGTTTGTTTTAAACTTTCTGCCTAGTAAATAAATTGGGTACTCCCTGATTATTATACTAAGAAAAACAGTGACTAGTGCTTCCCTATTCAATTTCTCTACATATTTCATGGTTTTATAAAACCATATAAACCTCCATCATGTCTCTGCTATCTCTATCCAAACTGAGACTATGTCATCTTTTCTTGAATGAGAATGACTCCATACTTTTTTTCCAAGATGTGCAAGGATACATAATGATGGGAGAGTGAAGGTGATGATGCTCTCTATGACAACAACTCACAGTAAAATGATTGTAACTCCATTCTTTTTCCAAATTAGAAGGACTTTTGGCCAGCCAGCCCTTCTGACTGCTGGGCTGTTTAAAAGTGAGCATACTTTTCTCAATCTATCAGTAAGAAGAAAATTTTCATGACTAGTGCATGACTTCCAACCTTCAGTTTTAATTTACACTCTGGAATTACTCTTCCACCTTTACTTTCCTCTTTTATCCCCAAATAAGTATACTTATGAATGATGTTTTTTCTTATCCAATAATTAAAAAGTGACATTTACTTGCTAGATATTCTAGACAATGTCTGACCCTGTCACTACTAAAGGTACACTATGCTTCCACAACCTGTTTAGATATTAATAGTTAGTAATGCAAGTACTGAATCCATTGACAGAATTCACACCTACAGAAAATGAGATTTCTATGTCCAGCTGCTCTGTGTCACGCAGCAAAGACATGAAATTCACCTGGCTTGCAGCAGAGCAGCAGTGCTGACTGTCAGAGCTGTGTGCAGGAGTTGAAGGGACCAATGGAACCAGAACTTCTGTTAAAAGTGCTGTGTATTGAGATTCCAGATATGTTGTATTTCCTTGTATTTCCAAACTTTTGTTTGTAATCAAAATAATTATAACTTCAATAAACCCTGTTTTTGTCAAATGAATGCTTTTACCTTGTTTTGATTAAACATTAAATTTTATTATAGTACTCAGCAATCTTTTGCAATTTATGTTTTTCAGGTGTTATCAAGTTACTACAATACGAGTTATTATCTGTAAAAGAAAGCAAGCACAGAGGACAAGGGGGGATCACTGCGCGGTGCACTGACACTTTGTCAACATGAACCTCCTTGGGCTTTGGATCTTGTTATATTCTCAGGCCATGTTCCCTAGGTTTTGCCAATCTTTTGGTTCTTGGTCATATTCCAACAAGCTGGGGCCAAGCTTTAAGTATTCTGGAACCTGGACTTGGTTCAAACCTTAAAATAACTTATAGTTTGGGAAAATACTTTTACAAAACTTTCATTCAGTCAAAATTCAGTGGATTAATATAAGTTTTCTTTTCAGTTTTATATCCTTTATGAATGGACCTATGTAACTAGAATCTGAAGCTGATGAATACATATGGAAGAAGAACAAAAGAAAAAAGTTCTTAATTTAGTTAAAAGCTCTAGTTGGTTTTGCCCATTTCCAAGAAACAAAGCAAGAGATGAGTAATTTTCTACCACTCTACATTGTAAAATTAACAAGGTTCAGGGATCCATTGCAATAAAATAGTTTTCTGGCAAACAGATAATGTTCTATAGGATCACACTGTGATCTTAAACTGTTCTGGGGCCGTAGGGGCAAAGATATGAATTGTACGCTTACCTAGAAATAATGTAGCTCATATGCTAGAAAACATCTGAGACCCATTTTCAACATTTTCTCTCACACACAGCACTTGGAATGGTTCACTTCTTGCAGGTTAAAATGTTTCTCACTGATATAGAGGTCACACAGATCAGCAAAAGGCAATTTGACCCATGTCCTGCTTCTGAGGGAGGGTATGCAGTTGCAGAAGCCCACAATATTGTCACCTATGTGTTTGTTACTGAATGACATCACTGGGGGTTTTCAGCTCAGCCTGAAAACAGTTCCTAGAATAAAAATAAACCCCAGAGGTCTAAAATGTAGTCTGTGCAAAAGTCCATGGTGCTTGGGTATAAACAGGCACAACTGGTGGAGCTGGGGCCAGTACACACTAGAGGGTGCTGAGAGTGTAGAAAGGAGAGATCAGCTGGCTCAAAGGACACGTAAAAGATCATGAAGGCAGTGATACAGACACAGGTAAAATTAATTCTTGTCTGCCAGCTTAAGTTTGCAAGTTTAAGGCTCTTTGACTTTGCATAGTTTAATCCAGAAACAGACTTGAGACAATGGGAATTTCTCAAGAATCTTTTAAATGCAAAGTTTATATCTCATTTGGCTCTGTAAGCTGCCTGCAAAAAAACCCACATTTTCTTAAATGTAGATGGCATTTTTATTCATTAATGTTGTAAAATTTATGTTGATCAGTGACTTTTGCAAGATTGAGTGCAGCTTGTGACCCTAACAGCTGTTTCAGTTTAAGCTGAAAGAATGACAGGTCTGTTTCTTTGAAAATATCATAGAATCATAGATTATACTGAGTTGGAAGGGACCCATCAAGATCATGGATTCCAACTCCTGGCCCTGCACAGAATGCCCAAGAGTCACCTCATGTGCCTGAGAGCATTGTCCAAGCAGTTCTTGAGCTCTGTCAGGCTTGGTGCTGTGACCACTTCCCTGGAGAGCCCAACCACCGTCTGGGTGAGGAACCTTCTCCTGATATCCAACCTAAACCTCCCCTGGCACAACTTCAGGCCATTCCCTCAGGCCCTGTCACTGTCACCACAGAGAAGAGATCAGTGCCTGTCCCTCCTCCTCCCCTCACAAGAAGCTGTAACTGCAGTGAGGTCTCCCCTCAGTCTCCTCCAGGCTGAACAGACCAAGTGCCCTCAGCTGCTCCTCATACAGCTTCCCCTCAAGGCCTTCACCATCCTCATGGCCCTCCTTTGGACACTTTCTAATAACCTAATGTCTTAGATATTTGGATTTCAAAGCTTTGAGATTTTAATTAATAAATGCTTTCAATCATATTCTATGATAATTTTTTTAAGCCAATCTTTGGGATGCCAAATGAGAAAAATGACTGAAAACATAGCTGACATGAACTATTAAAACGTTTTGAAATAATCATTTCCTTACAAAATGGAGCTAAGCTTTGTGTAGCCTAAAATTCAGTAGCATTTATTATTGGGACAAATTATGGAAAACGTTTACAGAGGCAGATTGGGATACATACAGGCTTGAATATTGTTTGAAGCCTATTAGGCAAAAATATTTCATAATTTACTTTTTTTTTTCCCCAGAAGACTTTACTTGTTATTCACATATTCACAGATGACCTGTACATTAGATGACTTTGCCTCAACAGAGCCCAGAGCCCTCAGTAATTAACTGCAGATTCCTTGAGGGTGTAATTAAAATGTATTGTAATTGTTGAGGCATTACCTGACCTGCTGGTTTTTTATGAACACAGAGACTGCTTGGGTAAAATTTAATACTTGACCAGGTAAACCCAGCAATGAGAGAAATCACATCAGCTGAAATTCTCTTTCAGGTTCAGCATTATTATACTGAAAAGCAGAGATTCATTATTTCTCCACCATGTATCTCAGGAAGTCTCTATTAAATTAATATTACTTTGATGGGATTACCTATTTATGATAGTGTTAGTTAATCTTTACTCTGAAATTTGGTCTTTGTAGTTCAGAATTAGATTATCATAAATGCATTATTTATTTGAAAAGAACACTCTGCTTCCAAGACTGCACAATGGCTTTGGCACATCCCAAATGGCATTGGATGCCTGTGTGAGGACAAGTGAATTGAATCATTTGTATTAATGAAAAAGAATGAAAATGTTTTCCATTTTTTTTAGAAATATGTCTTATTTGAGAGGATCATATAAATCACGTTTACTTTTTGACTTCTGTGTTTTATTCCTATGACTTCTTCTATAATCTTAACCTAAGTTCCTGGAAAATAATTAGTTTCTATCTTTCAAACACTTATCAGAAGGAAGCCTCCAACTCACAGTGCATACACAGTAGTCAGAGCCTTACTGCCTTATCTGAAGTCAGCAGAGTATGGCTATTGCTGTTCCCTAATCAGAGCTGTTTGGGGGAAGAGCTGTGGGAACTGACAGGAAGCTCATCTGGAGTCCTCGGCAATCTGCCCCAGTGTTCCTACCTAGTCAATTCAGCTGATATATTTCATCCCCAGACATATTAAAGCAGTTGGAAAGACTCCAGTAGACTCCAATGGGTTTACATCACACAATTATATGACTGCTGGAGAACTGGAAATTGATAGGCTTTTACTTTAGCTGGAAATTCTTTTGGAATCAACGTAAAGTGATATGAGAGTATCTTAACAGATATTCATCTTAGTGACATATTCTTGATTTCCCCTAAGTACTGTCATTGCTGAATATTGAGGAGTGACTGGATTTGAGGTTTAATAAAATATTTCCTTCTCACTATCTGGGCAGGGATGGAAGCTTTGCAGTGAGTAACTGCAAGGGCACTCATGTAACTGCACACAAGTGCAGCTGTCTGCAGCCTTGGGCACAGGCAGTGAGGCACTCACTGAGCCCTTGAGGCACTGGAATGGTTATTTTCCCAAAATAGCTTCAGTATTCAATTTCCACTAAAGGAGTTTCCTTTCTATTGACAAATTGATTGTCTAACATAGACAATTGCAGATGTAATTTTCATTACTTTGTGAAAACATTTAAAAATTTACTATCTCAAACAAGTCTAAGTGTTCTCTATTCCCTGAATGTCATGTTATTATCCAGACTCCTTACCTCTCTGTAAAGAAAAGGCATGACTTAGTGACTTCTCTGTGGACAGCTGGGAGCAGCTCACAGCATTTAAATTATATGCTAGAAACAATTATCTACTCTTCATTTTCCTCAGAGTGTTCTGAGCTTTCACACTTAAACCTACTGAACTGCATTAGTGAACTATAAAACTACAAGCAAAAGCTTTAGGATTTTTCCATTTGTGATAAGTTTGGTTTTCTGGGCACTCTTATTGATTTATTTCCATTTACAAGGTACTGTAAGTTAGGCAGTATATAAAACACTCCTGATGCAATATTACAAGATAGAATTGTGGTTTTGGACTATTATTGGCTAGAAATTTTGAGATTCAGAAATAAATATACTGAAGTCAGAGTCAATCCAAAAAGCAATCCCATAGGCATGCCTGTTTCCTGGCCAAGCATTGTAGTCTTCCTATACTGATGCTTTGCACTCAGATTTGGGTTTCCCCAAAGGGCAATAACTTCTAATGAGACAGATTTTCATTTCTGTCTTTTATGGACTCTGTAGCCCCCTCAGGAATGCCAGGAAGATGTTTTGCTGGATAAAAGGTTAAGTCATGAACTTAACATAAGCATTGACTTTGTGAAATGGTTTGGTCTGAAGTGCTCTACCATATATACTGTATAACAGACAAAGAGTTAATAAAATTCATATCATCTGTGCTGACTATAAGGAATCAGTGTTGACATTCATTCAGGCATGTTTCTATATGGAAGTACTTCAGTTATTGCCTTTGTCTTCTATTAATTTCCTTTCCTTTTTGCCAAAAAGTGTGCTTTTTTTTTCAAAAGAATCATTAACTTTTTTCTAAAATGATTATTTTGTTTAGCTAAATTTTGAGGCCCTCTTAATAATCTGGAAGGAAATCTTGATAAGAAAATAACCAGATCTTGAAGTAGTCTTCTGAAGCCATTTTTACACTCCTTTAAAAAGACCAAGGAAATATTTCAAAGGAGTTCAAAGGGAGGGAGTAGAACATTTGGTGCAGATGTGACTTTATGGTATGTGACTGCAAATGAATGGCAATATAAAATGTACCTTTTTACTATCAAATATAAAAAAATTTGTTTCTTATTGTTTCTAAGGTTGTTTTTACTTCTTGTTTTATTTCATGGTATGTATTGATTGCATGTCAGCAGCTGGGTTGACTCTGGGTTCTGAATTAGGGTTTTTTATGTCACCATAAGTCTGTGTTGAGTGTTAAATATTCATTATAGTTCACTACAGCTCTGATTCAGTTGCAACTATTTTGATAGGCTATGCAGTATTTATACATTATAATAGCACATAGTTTTGTGAACAGTTTCAATGCTTTTGGACCTCCTATGTATTTGTCTTGGGTAAATATTTAATAAAAGCTGAGCTGGTGCTGCAGCTTTGAGGCATTAAAAAAGTCTCTCTTCTGTTGATCTGCCTATTTCCACAACTTCATGAGCTCTTTGTTAAATTTGCTTAAATTTTGGTTACTTTGAGATCAGAAGTTTGTAGGTAGGGTACGATCGATAGTATGATATATTTCTTATTTTATTTTTCATGTTTTTTACTGAGTATCTATACAAGAATAACACACCAGTACTGGACATTGTCTGCTGTTATATGTCCCTTATTCTCTCCTCAGCTTTTGGCAATCAATGTCTTAGGGATTTCCTGCATTAGAGGCAGCATCTGGACCATCATATTTTAATAGTCACTGGTGGACCCTTTCTTCATGATTTTGTCTAATCTCTTCTTTAACTCCATTTATGCTTTGGCCTTAGCAACATCCTGTGGCAATGAGTTCCAAAATGTAATTACGTGTTGTGTGAAAAAGTACTTCCTCTTGTTGATCCTTAAATACTTGTTATGGGCAAAGTGCACTCTCTGCTGAGTGATAACACTGTTTTCTTTACTGCACTTGGAAGCAATCGCACCCTGGACAATAGGTGTTCCCAGCAGTAGGCCAGTGTGGCTGTATGTGGACATCAGTGAGAGGAGTGACAGGACACAAGAGAATTGTGTAGAGGCCCCTGGTTTATTTGACTTTGTTCTGTCATGAGACTGTACATAAGAACATTACACCCTTAAACAGTAATTGCACCGCTGGGTCATTTATTGATGATGTTTAACAAACTGGACAAGTGTTTATTGTAGGCTCTTCCTCTTCCCGTACTTTGCAAATGAACTGAAATATAAACTCCAATTTACCATACATGGTAAGATGCAAGTTTCCATTGCTCTGTGTTTAACAACATACAGTTAATATATTATGCACTTAACACTTGTGTTTGCAACACAGATAATGTAGTTGTCTCTCCCACATGATATACTTACTGTGTCAGGGTCATTTTTTTTTCTGGTCAATAGCTCAGAAGTAGCAACTCCATTGAGGGATGTCACTGTCCAACCAAGTCCCTGAGCAGCAGGATCAATACATTTATTTCTCACAAAGTTTTATTTGTTAGGAAATGTTTTCCCAGATAAGTCAATTTAAGTGAAATTACTAATTCTTTAGAACTTTGGCTTTTTGCTTATGCAGCAAAATAAGAGTAAAGGGTACTCTAATCCAATTACACTAAAGAGACCAGTGCCTAAAATGTAGGAAAAATTTTGTGCAGCCAGATCCTCTTATTCATTTCATCAATGTCATTGATTAGGACAAAAATACATCTATGAGTTAATTTCATGGATTATCTCAAGGTATTTACTGGTTGAACTTGCATTTGAAGGACAATCCTACATTTTTAAGAGGAAGATTCAATAACTAATATCACTATAGATGACAGTCAGTCTTTTCACATGGATTTTGAAGACTAGAATGAAATTGTTATGAGACCATACCTGGTTTCACTAAAACATGTTCTTCTATTTAGTTTTTCATTAACTGGAACACCTATTTAACAGGCAATAGAAACAAAAAGTGGCTAAAGAAACACACTACTTGCAAAGGAAAATGAGATACTGCTTTATGCTCTGATGACAAAGACTGTAATAATATCACTAACCCGTGAAAGTGTCTTCAACTGAAGCCATGAAAATGCAATATAATCTATAGAATATATTTTGAGAGGGAGACATTTTCCATATTCTCTGTTGTCATATTGTAGGCATGTCCCTAAGATATACAATAGTCTCTCTGTCTTCCCATATATGGAAAATCCTAAAAGAAGAGATCTTCAAAGAGAAACACATAAATTCAACTCCTATGCCAAAAAGAGACACTACTATAGGAAGTTATCTATTGCTCCTTTTCAGAATTTCCCTTTGGAGGTGCATGTGTCTCCCTATTAGCTTGAAGTTAAGTGATTTGAGTTTCCTCCTTGCAGGTCTCACTTCAGGCAAGAGCTGTGAACACTTCTGCAGGTGCTGAGGGAACTCAGAATAGTGTAGAAATTAAATAGAGGGAAATTACAGCATTCACAGGGACTGTGGGATTCAGTTAATGAGGATTTTCTCTTCCTTCTAGATATTTTTCAAGCATTTGAACCTAATGATTCATGCAAACTTAGGAGGTCAGAGTGCAATAAATTCAGTCAATACCATTTGACTTACGTTTCACATGCATTTCCAATGAAAAGTTATCTTCTTTTCTTTCAAAGAAAACTAGCAATTTTCATCTTGGCTAAATTTTCAGCAATAAAACAGTTGTTTACAGCCTGGCTGGAACAGGGGCTCTAGAACTGTGCTTACAAATCATCTTTAAATACAGTGGTCAGGATAGATGAGTTACAATTCACGGTGGGGTACAGTATAGTCTTCAAATATTTATAACTGACACTTCACAAATATCTAGTTTTTAAATAAAATCAAGAAATCCTTGTATTAGAAAGAGCAGAGAGGGTGAAATAACTCAGAGGATTTATTGGAAAATACTTGTAAGTGTTCAGGACAGGCTTAAAACATGTAGCCATATGGTCAACATATGTATACTTTAGCTGAAACCAATATGTAGTTCCCATTGTCCAGGAACATAAAATTTATTTTGTAAATGCACTTTTATGCCAATGATTGAATGATATTATTCTTCATATCAGTGAAACCTGGTTACTTCTTTACTGACCAAATAAGCAAGAGGTATCAGCACTTATATTAGTGGAACTTAGACTGCATCCCATGCAGCTCAGTTTCTGAGCCCAAGTTTTTAATAACTGAGAGTGATATTTTGAGCAAGTAACAGTGAGAAAAAAATACTATGTTTGTTAATTTATGGTAAAAATGGAGGAAAATGAGCTGCTTTTGAAAATGTAGGATTTTGCTTGGGAGTTAGGGTTTGGATGTTTGCAATTTTTTTTTGCCTGTTTGGGGCTTTTTAAATTTTAAATAGTGGATATCTTTGTGCATAGCTATTCATTTCAAAGGTATGTGTTTGTTTGTTTGTTTGTTTTTTTCCCTAAGCTGTGTCTACTATAAACACGTCATGACTTGAAAGAGATATATCACGGCATTAACAGTAGTTCCTGGTATATTACTCCTGGAATCAACTTCTTCTGAAAGGACTATGAGTTTAAATACATAATCAATCCTGATTTAAGTTAGTCTCAAAATTACTACATCTGAAGGGTACCTGTTACTTTTGAAAAGGTGCCTTGTCATTCTTAGCAGAAATAGCTTTATTATTCTTTTATTTGTTGCAGTTTCACATGTCCTAGAACTATAACATCTAGAAAGAACTGCTGAGATCCCACGCAGGCAGTCTGTTGCAGCATCCCTGCACTGGCTTGTACTCTGCCACAAAGTTCCTGAGGAACAAAGGGCTTGGCTGCTCAGAATGTCAGCAAGATAGCTTATAAACAATGTGGGCAACCTGGAGAGCAGAAGGCCACAGCTAAGTGGGGAGTTACCCAAAACAGGTGGTGTACGTGTCTCTATGTGTACTGCGGTGGGCAGAGGTCAGCCACTGAACCACAATAAAGTGACACAAAGAGCTTGTATTTCATGTATATAGACAATTTCAGACCAACTCCAAATAGCTGAACACTTCAGTTGCTGGTAAGATTTCATTTTTTCTTTATTTTTTTAAAGTTATGCTTGGGAAAATTTTTTTTCATTGTTTGATCTTCCAAGTGAATGAAAGGTTCACAACTCTCTGCAATGGGTTTAGCTACTGGATCTTTTTGTCTCTGTAGCCATGACTATTCACCCCCAGGTTATACCTGTCTCTTAGGGACTTTGGAAAAGAGGTAAATATGTACTCTTAGGTGTGCAGATACTGATTACTAGTAAAACAGTTTTAGAAGAAAATTAATGTCACCTCAGATTTTTGAGAGCCTCTGAGGGTCTTTCTTGTCTTGTTCCACAGAACCTGAAGAGATGTTTTTCGCTCCTAACTTCATGCACACACCCATGATTTTAGTTTCAAAAGTGAAGACAAACAAATGTGGCTCACAACTTTCCATGAATTCTTAAGTGGATGAAGAATTTTTGGACATATTACCCTGAGAAACCTTTCTTTGCAGAAAAGGTGTAATCTTAGGTAGTCTTGAAATATCCATAAAGCAGTATGTACCGTAGGAAGCTGAAGCAGCAGTAAAGCCCATATCTATGGTATAAATTAGGAAGAAAATGAGACCCGCAGTTCTTCAACGAAAGTCTGGAGTGTGCTGTGAATCAGAGTAACACCTGAGACACAAGATGCTTTGAGCAGTGATCCTCTGAGGAAAAAGCAGGATTTCTGTTTTTCCCTGGAATAAGACTCTGATATGGGACAAATCTGTGGCAAGCAGGGTTATTATCTAGTTGGGTGAAGCTGACAAAAAGCCAAAGATAGGAACTTGCAATTTCCATGAAATAGGGCTGTTGAGATAAACAGGATTAATACTGACTTCTAGCTGACTAAGAGAGGGCCTTTTAAAGAGACAATCAGGGAGTTTCCCAGACATAACTGTAGAAAAACAAGATCTGATCAAGAATCTGGAGGAAAAAGCTTGGGTCCTGACTTTCTGATGACACATAAGTCTCTGCTACTGAGAGACCACATGAACTGTAAAGGAGAAGTTTCTGTCTGGAGATGGTGAAACTTCAGTTGCTGAAACAAGCATTTGTTTGGAATTCTCTTCCTGGGGAATGGTGTAGTTCTCATCCCTGTGTTTGAAGACTTACTTCAGTTTTCTCCTCCACAGGAAGAACAATGATAAAAACAAGTCACTGCATGGAGAGGAAGAAAGGAATTTCTGTGAGAAAGTTTTAATTATTGTGGAGGTCTACTAAACACTTGATTTGATTTTTAGGATTACGCTTCTCTTTCCAGGATTGCAAAACACATAATCATTGTGCAAAGCTCGTTCCAGTGTGGTTTAGCTGTTAGCTGTGCTACCACTGGGAAGAAAAAATACTAAGAAATACATCCTACATTTTTCAAAATTTTTCACATGGAAGGAGATTTTTATCATATGCCTTGACCTCTTCTTCTGTTGAATATTGCAAGGCATCTTCTCTGACAATTTCTTAGAGATTACAAGGTTTAGTATAAAGCTGAATGTACAAAGCCTGTAGACTTGCTGACTTGCAGCTGAACACTAATGCTCTTTTACTACAGCATTTTGTTCTGAGTATCCTTTTTCATTGGACATTTTCATTTTAGAAATTCTCAAAAGAAAAGTGCTTAAAATACAAGAGTGCATATGAAATCTCAACTTGGAGTCACCACGGTATATAATACTAAAAAAATTAGCCTTTAAAATAAGAAGCAGAAATTCCACCCTTTAGAAAAAAAATATATTTTCTGAGAGTTTCTGTATTTTAGAAAAAATATCTTTTCTGAGATGGAGAGTCAGGTAGAATCTGCACATCAGAGCAGATGGATCAATATCTTCTGAGTTGGTCTAATTTCCAGGTCAAGTTACACAGTAAAAAGCAGCAATGATCTAACAATCTCCATGAGACAGTTCATTTAGCCATTCTTAAGAATACATTGCCATCTGGTGTACAAAATTTCAAATTTCTTTATCAGTTTTACTATTCAAAATCCAATGACCTTGGGCAGAAGACTTCAATTATTTGATTCTAACTCTGAAATCAACCTTTTGACCTGAATGATCTAAAAACTATTGTACTTTCCAATGCAATTGTTTTGTAAAGTGTTTTTGGACACTTGTGAATTCACACTATGGAAATGATACATTTAAATTGCTAAGGAGATTATTTACATGGCTTTGGTTCCTTTGGTCAGCTTTGGTGGCTGAAATATCTATCTTGTTTTATCTCCAAGCTAAGATAGGAAATCAAACATAATCCTAGAAAAATAAATTGTGTTTATATTAGTAAGACAGGCACTGTACTGAGGTGCAGCATCTTTACTGCTTGTACCTTGTGCAAAGGGAAGTTTAAAAAACAAAAAGCAGACCTTCATCCCAGGCAGATTTTAGAAGATGTTTCAGCGATTTGAATGAAACAGAGGTTTGATTCCTAATTTCTAGCTTGATTAAAAATCAGATTTTGAGTAGATACTTTTGTTTGGTCTCACAATAAGCAACTCTGAGTTTGTATTAGATTTTTGGTATATGTCTTCAGATCTTCCATAATCATTGACCAAGGGCCATTATGGTATTATGAAAGCTAGTAAAACTGGCTTCTCAAATATTATGTTTGTCACATGGTAGGCATCATAAACATTTTTCTGCTAAAAATATTAGCAATCAAAAAAAAAATTCTTTGCTTAAATACATACATTTTTCTGAAGTGTAAATAAAATTCTGAAGTCTCTTAAAAGCAAGCAAAAACTCACAGCTCTCTGAACCCCAATTGCATCCAGTCTGATGAGAAATGGAACAGTCACAGAGTCACAGAATGATCTGAGTTGGAAGGGACCCACAGGATAATTTTAGGATTGGTTCTGAATTTCCATGTAAAGAATTTTTTTAATTATTCTAATGAAGTTTTTAAAAGTCACCTTTTTTTTTTTTTTTAGCATTTGATTTCTAGTTTGGATAAATTTAAGTTAAACTAGCTGAGTGACTTTCTAACAATGGCACTATACATGCTGCTCTGTGCCTCTACAGTGTCTGTCTGCTGCATTAGAGTCCAGCTCTCCTTGGTCATGAAACACTGCCGTGCTAATAAACATGTTTAGTGCTAATCTTTCTTATCTTGGGTTTCTGAGGACCTCTTTTTCTCTTCTCATGGAATCTGAGGAACAAACACATGAGGTTACTGGGTCAGGCTCTAGTTCTTCTAACAATGAACTTTGATTTGTTTAATTCATCTGTCAGGATTTGTTTGGCTTTACATAATTACTTCCAGACTTATCTGTGATAACTTAATGGCTTACTTTTGTTGTGACCTTTTTGGTAAGGTTGTATATAAAAAAATTTCACTGATTGCTTAAGAGGATGTGGGCAGTGCTATAAAAGACATTTGTTTGATTAAATGGTAATTAAAAAGTGAATGTAATTAAAAATACAGTTATGTCCAGCTCTTGTTCAGTCTGACTCTTGTGGAGCTTAGAGGTCAGTTTATGCTCTTGCTTTTAGTGGTTATTACTATTTATTATGTGTATGCTGGAGTAAGAACTGCATCAATAAAAAACTACAAAATAGTTACTGCAATCCCTTGAGAAAAAATAATTGTCTAAAGTAAACTTCTAGTGAATTGCATTTTAAAATTCTGCCTATTATTTATCCTGAAATTATTTGCTGCAGTTAAATTGGAACTCACAGTAGAAAGCTGACCCTTAAAAAGATGACCATTTCCAACACAGAGAAGTGTTTTGGCACATGCTGCAGAAATTGAGTTGTCTTGATTTTAGTAAGTTCTCTTTTGGTATAATTAATTCTTCAAGGGAAACTAGTCCCGGCTCTGTATGAGAATATAAAGATATGGTTGCATAAGTATGGGAAGACAGAGGTTGTTTGCACTTTCTGATGTAAGAAGGAAGACTCCCTAGATCCCCATCTCACTGTGACATCTTTATCTTATCCCTGTTAAACTATGCTTTGAACCTCATTGCTGGTGAATCAGGAAAAACAAGGAGGAAAACTTAGTGCAAATTAGAGTTGATTAGTTATAAATGTAAATATGAAAAATTAAAGCTGTTTGATCAGGCAAAAGAATCAAGAAAAAACATCAGTTTTAAGATCAAGTATAGACCTTCATCAGAATGATTTGCAACATTATCTCTAATGCTATGATCACATTATAATTTATAAATGAGACAGCAATCTCTTTTTTTCCAATATACCCATGCAATCATACCAGATTAATCAAGACATAAATGGATGCATTTTATTTTCTCTCTTGACTGCCTTTTCGTCTGGGACAGAAGCTAAGGGAAGCCATGTAGTCTTGATTTCTGTTTCCACACTTTTCTTCTTGGTCAATTTAAATACATTTTAAAATTCTTACCTCATGAAGCTTTGCAACATATCAGACACAGTTACAATACTTATATTTAACAATGCTCTCTGGGAAATAGAAAATTGAAGTGACATGTTCATCTAGAAGCATTTTGCATAAATTGAAAGAACTTCCAGATCATGGAATAAACTAGTTGTTCTTACTATTTTGGGGTCTTTTATCTGTTTCTTTGTTTTGTTTGGTTATTATTTTTTTGCTTCTACTTAGTTTTCAGGGGAAAGATGTTTGTAGCTTCTGCCTGTCATTATGTTATTTGAGACTAGTAAGTATTTGTACTTCTCTCCTAAAGATTTGTTAGCCTTGAATAGCAAGCTTGTTCAGTTCAGTTATGTTTGGATGTTTAACCAAATAAAAGTCTTAATGGATCTGAAAATAATTAAAATAACAGTATTTTTTCTACAGACTGTATGCTGAAATTTTATTCCCTTTTGTGTTTTGCTAGCAGTTTTAGCTGTAAATTCTTCTTGATCTATATCTTTAAGTAACTTTAATATTATAGTGCTGTTCCTAATCTTCTGTGCTAGTGCCAGATCTAGATCTCTCCTCATCTATATTTTTACGTCTTCTGGAGTTAAAGTCCTAATTCAGTCCAGCTGCATCAGTAGCTTATGTCTAGGTTTTTTTGCCAACGAAAAATAGCAAATAACAAAAGTGCTCACTGTGGATGTGGGAGATGGACAGTTGAGTGTCTGCTCTAAATCAAGCATGAGCTGTACCATCTGTAACAGGTATTCACACGCCAGATGAATCTCCCAAATATTTCTGTGCTGACCTTTGGCTCTTAGTATGCTGTGAACAAGTCCATAGCTTTAAGGTCCACTTACAAATTGGGTGTTTTCTATAACATAACATCTGTAAGTGACAGTAATTGCAAATTGCTTGAGAAGCTCTTTGTGGAAAGCATACCTATCAGTATGATTTTGAGAGGACAGCAGCTTTGGGACATAAGCTAGTGCAGCTTTGGCTGTCCCTTCCTTTTTCTCCCAGTCCTGTTTTCTGATAGAAGAAATATGTGACATGAAGTTCAGATGTCAATATAGAACAGTTTGCTTCATCTCTTCTTTCCCATTGGCATGCAGGGCAGTTGGGTCATCCCCATCTGAATGTTTGATGTGTCTGGTGTGCCTCCACTGAATCTGCTTGCCCTCATCTGTACATGGGCACTTGAAACAGAATTGTTCCTGTAGAGCTGTAGAGCTGTGGAGCACACAGGAACTTACAGACTTAAATTCAGAACAGGGATCTTCAGGTGTTTTTCTTGCCCCTGTTTCAGAAGTAAAGAATTGGCAAGATGGCCACAGAGAAGAGATCTGGATTCTGCTGTCATACCTGAGGCAGGGATGTTTTATCACCCACAAAAAAGTAGTTCAGCCAGTACATTTGATTTTTTTGTTGCTATTTCCTACATTTGTTTGCATGATTTAGAGTAAATGCCTGGGCCATTGTATTGCTTAAAAAACTGTAGGTTTGAGCCAGACAGGAACAGTAAACAAATATTTCCCTGATGCTTTTAGTTACTAGTTCCCCATGGAGGAAAAACAAATAATGCAACCTTCACATGTATGGTTAGCTTTATGCTAGGATTAATTTTATTTTTACTGCAAAAACCTTCCCACACAGTATATATTATTTCCTTTACTGCTACTTTCAGTATTATAAAAGACAGCGAATTACAGTCTAGATTGGTGTTAGCTCCTCCAGACACCAAGACTGCCAGCGAGAGCAGCAGAGTTCCATGAGGGGAGGCCGGGGCTGCTGCAGCCAGACACAGCCGGTTCCAGCCAGACACAGCCGGTTCCATCCTGACACAGCCGGTTCCAGCCAGACACAGCTGGTTCCATCCTGACACAGCCGGTTCCAGCCAGACACAGCCGGTTCCATCCCGACACAGCCGGTTCCAGCCCAACACAGCCGGTTCCAGCCCAACACAGCCAGTTCCAGCCGGTTCCAGCCGGTTCCATCCTGACACAGCCGGTTCCATCCTGACACAGCCGGTTCCAGCCAGACACAGCTGGTTCCAGCCGGTTCCAGCCGGTTCCATCCTGACACAGCCGATTCCATCCTGACACAGCCGGTTTCAGCCGGACACAGCCGGTTCCAGCCGGATCCAACCGCCCACCACAGGGTGCAGGTGAGCCACGGCCAGGGTGGGATCCCTGCAGGGAAAGGTACTCAAGAAGGGAGAAAACACTGTGGGACATCCAGGGGAGCCAGGAGATGGGGAGAGAGGCGGAGGAGGGAAGCAAGGAAAGGACAACAGAGGGAACACACGGTCAGATTAGGAGGTACACTATGGCAGAACAGACACACCCCAGGGGCACTCCAGCCCATGGAGGGGACATGCCAAAGCACGGGAAAACTGAAAGAAGGATGTATTGGCAGAGAGGAACCACTGTGAACTGACCCCCGTGCCCTGTGCCATCCATCACTTCCTCTAAAGGCACTGAATGGACATGAGGCAAGAACACGGAGACAGAAGAAAGGACTGGAGGGAAGAAGTGACAGGGGACCAGCTGTGGGAGGAGAGGTACCTGAAGAGGAGCTGAGACTGGGAGAGCATGATGGGTGTTTTTTTCCCTTTTTGTATTTTTGCCTTTTCCCCACGTTTTCTGGACCAGTTATTAAATAGTTAATTTAATTGACATTAAATTCCCCACATTGAATCTCTTTTGCCCATGACAGTGCTTGGCAATCAGTCTCCCTGTCTTCATCTCAATCCATGAGATGGCTTTCTCACTCCAGTTTGTCCTATTCTGTCCCTGGTCCTGCTGGCCTGGGGGAATAAGCATGGAAGTGTGTGTGAGGGTTGGGGCCGGCCTGCCATACAAATGTTTTGCTAATGGCTGTTGCTGTGACACCAGGCAGGGTCTCTTACACCTTCATCCTGTGGGTGTGGCCTTGTGGACAGAATTTGGCCCAGTTCTGGTGTCACTGAGAAGTAACACCTCTCAGTGTCCAGAGAAGAAATAACACCTCTCTGGTCAGTGGCACAATGAGGATAAAATCTCTGGTTTGGATAGACCTGAACTGTGATTCTTCAGAGTTAGATGTCAATCAGAGCAACCCCTTCTTTGCTGAATTCAGGGCTCCTAAATCTGGCATTGGCCCTTTTCTGTGGGCAATCTTTAATGACTTCAGGTGTAATTTTCTTTATTTCTTCACTGTGGTAATGTGGAGGGATGTTGCAGGAGGTCTATTGGGTTCCTGTCACTTTTCTCCAGCAAAAGTACCCAATACAGCTTTCCAGGCTACACTTTAAGGTCAGGATGGTGACTGTGAATGTAAATACAAGAATATATTCCTGTTAGGACTGACAGCTCTGATTTGTGTTTCTGAGATATTAAATCCCTTGAAAGGGATCTACAACTACCTGAAAGGAGGTTGTAGCCAT
Organism: Parus major; assembly: GCF_001522545.3. Taxonomy (NCBI): domain Eukaryota; kingdom Metazoa; phylum Chordata; class Aves; order Passeriformes; family Paridae; genus Parus; species Parus major. The sequence continues at coordinate 88,953,276 of NC_031770.1, forward strand.
GTGGGGGTCAACCTTTCCTCCTATGGAACCAGTGATACAGTCTTAGACTGTGCCATGGTCTAGTTGACAAGGTGGTGTTCAGTCACAGGTTGGACTCAATGATCTCAGAAGTCTTTTCCAACCTAATTAATTTTGTGATTCTGTGAAGACCAGCTAAGAGGAAAACTAATTCTTAACTATGCTACAACATGGCTTTGTTTGGACTGAAGGTTGTAAAACTCTCATCTCATTATATACTGGAGTAATTATTTTTTTAGGTTGAATTTACTGTATGTAATCATCTACAAGAAACTGGGATGGTTTTTGAAATGGTTTTACTGCTATTTGGAAGAGGTTCTAACCAGCATATGGGTACACTATCTTTTAATCCTTTGAATTTTGACAGCAAACCATCTCAGGCTTTTAGTTGAAGCTGAAGCTATAATCTGGATTCCTCCTTCAGATTTCCTGATATTATGATTCTTTGGTCCTTGGTACTTTAGTTATGCTCTGAAGTGCTTCAAGTGACAAAGCTGTGAATATAAGCCCATCCAAGGTTTGAATTTTGCATTTACAGAATCCACTATTAATGACGAATTTTCTGGGTAAGTACTTATCTCAAAGAAGATTTCCAAGTGAGCCTGTTTTTGTGCTAAAGCTTTTCCAGTCAGTGTGAATATATGTATCTGTGGTTTTTCCAGAGGCAGGGAAGCAGCAAGCCTGAAGGCAGCCTGTGAGGCGCTTTTCCCACTAGATGGCAGAAGATACTTTGGACCAGAATATTTATCAATTAGAACAACATACGGCATTACTGGACTTGTATACTATGTTTTGGCCACAAGTACAGAGATTTTATTTACTACAAGTTTATCTGGTCATACATTGTCCAGATTCTTTTGAGTATGCAGCCCCACTCTCTCCCTCTACAAATAAAGCAAGTAAATTAGTAAGTAAGAAAGTTAGTAAATTAGTACATTTAAATTGCAAGGGTTTGATTGCAAAAATCACTTGCTGCTTACGTGGCATTGAAATCAGAAATGCTTATAGAAATTTCTGTATAAAAAAATCTATTTAAGCTAAGGCATAAAAGTGCAATGAAACTGATGCAAATACTATTGTATAAAATGTTCCCATTACAATATGTATCGTGTTTTGAGACTGTATATACAATATACTATTTGTATTTAAGTGCTTTGTATTGGGTAGCGTGTTGAGTTGATAAATTTTTTACCTTGTAATAGTTTTCACTAACATTTGCATGGATATTCACTTTAATGTTGTTTAGGTACAGCACCATGACAAGACTATAATTCTTGTTTTGCCAGCTCCTCCTAGAGCATTTGCAGCTCCAGCAGCAGGAATCTTCATGGAATAATGCAGCAAACGTGCACTGCGCATATACATAGATATAGAAATCTCCCTCTCTCTCATACACATGCATTTATGTAAATATGGATCTGTGCTTTGACTTATTTTTTCCATTAGTCTTTCTCTAAGCATCAGACTAACTCCACAGCTGATAATACAATTGTTTACTGTGAATGCTTTTCATACAAATTTGGCTTCAATATCATCTGCAGGCTGGAAATACTGAAGAACCCAGATACCTCAGGCTGAAGGTGATAGAATGTATTCTGAAAAGGTCAGTGGAAAGCAAAAGGGTATAAAAGACCTTAATGCCAGCTAAACTTATTTTATTGTTTTATATCGATGGAACAGATGAACTTCTGAGTGTCAGTAGAAAGTTTCCAAACATAAAAATACTTGGACCTCAGTTTGCTTTAATTAACTGTTAGTTAGTTAACTTGCCCTTGTGACTTAAAAAATGTCCTAGATATTATGTAAATTATTTATTATTGAATTAGCTGAATCACCCATGGTTTTAATATTGCCAGTTTAAACCCACATTTTTTACCCCCTTATTATTTTCTGAACTGTAAGACTTTTTTCAGGGTACTATTTTATATACTGGCTGTGCCTCAGGATGAAATTTTATTTTTGGCTGAGAAGGCTCGGGAAAATAGATTATTTGTTCCGTGTTTTTTAAAAATAAATCTGGGATCTGTTTTTTGAATGAGTCTTGCTGTCTGGTGCTCTTGAATGAGGGATTTGAAATTCTAGTGAGGAGGAACTGGTAAGGAAAGGCATTTTGGAATCAGAATGTGACCTTTGCTACTCACAGGAGTCTGTCACAGGACTTTGCAAAACCTTTCTTGCGCATAGATTGTATAATGCATGGTTTTTCTGGCAGAATGTGTTCAGGAAACACATTTGCACATCCCAGGTCCGCCAGGAAGGGCACACAGCACCCCCACAGCATGAGTGAACACTCTGCCCTCTGACCATGGGACCGTGGCCAGAGAGAGGAAAGGATCAGGCTGGATTCATCACTCCCCATTTCATGCATCTCTGTCAGCCACTGCGTGCTGCTCCCTGCACAGGCTTTCTTAGGCACAATACATGTTCTGTCTTTTAAAGTCTGCTGCCAGTGGGTGGGGTAACCCAGCTCAGATGTATATATTTCTAATCTGGATGAATCTGATCTGATGACTCCAGTGAGAGAACTGGATATGCAGTACTGCAGAAGGAAAATTGGGCTGACTGAGCATAAAAGAATGCATGTTCTCAGCATAAATTTGTTTTCAGGTACAATGTTTTGCTTGACAAAGGACAAAATATCTGAGGAAGGCACCTCAATATTTTTGGTACCAGGCAAAATGATAGTGATATACTGCTGGAATTTAATTATGCTGTTTTCTCTCTAGCTTATTTTGAGGTTTAGAAGGAGACTGTGTTCTTGCAAGAACTGTCTCGCACAGAACGCTAGTACCCTCACACTACCCTGAAAATTCTAAATTCTTGGATTGCATATGAAATAGCAAAACACAAATTATTTTTTGAAGGATACTCTTCCTGCTATTGTGTAGTTTGAGGATGTTCATAGTATTACTTTTAACTACTGAAATGATATGCTGATAAAGCAAATTATTTTGTAAGTTGTTGGAATTTATCCTTTATTTTGGATTTTGGTTTTATGCTGCTTTTTTCTTAATCCTTTTATCAGGGAGAAAACATAAATGTTAAACTTGTTTCCCTTAAGTCTCTTGTAGAAATATTGTGATGTCAACTGTATTTCTTAAGTGAGCTCAACATTGCTTTCTCTGCTACCACTTTCAGCTACTATTTCACAAATCATGCATCTCAAGAAACAATTATTGCATAAATACCTGAACAGCACTGTGTAGAAGTCAGCCTAACCACAGCATCTCAAAGAGACCAATTAGGCTAAATAAACCTATTTTATTCCTGGAAGAAGATTCTCTGGACAGTATGAGGCTATTTCTCTCTACATTGCTTAAGGGAGTTATTTCAGTGAGGTCTGTCACACAGAATAGCATCCATGTCAAGAAATAGTCTTTGTGTATGAGAAGCTGTTTTAATATATATAAATAATTTTGTTGAAAATGTTGCCCAGGTGTTGGTTTTGTTTTTTCCTAGTTTTCTATTTGTAAACATAAAACAGAAGGCATATGTGCAACAAAGGAAAATTCCTTCTGTGAAACAGCATTTCCAGCTGATCAGGTATCCATTACAGTTCTGGGCAGATTAGCAGACAGTAATACTAATTTGGGGTTGTGGTTCTAAGTAGATTTTAATGCTCTTGCTGATATCATATAAATATTCCAAAAATACTTACATTTAAAACCAGTTAAAAAAACAAGTATGTGGCTTGGGGGTATATTTGTGTCTATATTCCCTTTGTTGTAGCTGTAAAAGATAACACAGCACTACTTTAAATATACGTTTCCTGTTGCCCATAAAAATCTTGGCTCTTAGTTTGCTTTCATGTTAGCAGAAGAGATTAGTTCCAAACAACATTAAGAATCAAAGAAACTCAGCAAATTGAGGTGCCTTGAAATATCTGTCAAATAAAACCAATATAATGGGTTGTTTGGTCTTGATAGTGAAACAAAACAAAACAAAACAAAACAAAACAATGTCCCATGTCTGCTAAAATTTCAGTACAGTGCTGGAATGGAGGTCAGAGCTTCCTCAATATGAAAAGGAATCCTGTTACGGGGATAAGTAATCAACCACCTGGGAGAATATAAAACTAAAATGAGAGGTGTCCACGGAGACACAGCAGTGCTGCCAAGTTAGAGATTTAAATCCAAATAAAATATTACAGTAGTCTCAGGTGATAGCATCCATAGAAGTTTGGACCTCATTAGGGGAATTGAAAAGCTTAGAGCTGTTTCCAGTAATAACACTCAATTTAGTTGGTTAAATTAAAGCCAAACTAATCTCCTTTCCATGAAGTGTTTGAACAAGTTGTAGAAAACTCCCCCATCAGTTTTCTTGTAGGAGAAAGAAATCTCATATAAATAGTGCTGCAAGACTGAAAAACTCTTTGCAGCAACCTGGCAATTCCCATTTACACTTTGGTGTGGTCCTATCTCTTCACCCGTTAAACAAATCTAGAGACCTTGTTGTTTCATCCTTCATCAGATCTCATAAAATGAAGCTTCTGGGGAGTGTTGGGGTTCACAAGTGTTAGCTTCCATAAAGAAAGTGGTGAGTTCATGATTTCAACAGAAGCTGGTGGAATTTGGTTTGAAGGAACTGAAATAGAGTTTTCCTATTCATGTGGCATTCCCTGTGTTTTTTTCATTTAGACCTCAACTGCTTATAAAGATTCTTAGCAAACATTTAACTAGCCAGAGTAAAAGTGAAGAGATGGCTTTAAAGGAACTGTTGAAGCTAGGAACAGAACATGTTTGATACATTAGAAATCAGAATTAAACTGAAAACTCAAGCAAACTAAGGAAAAGCTATCTATCTTCATAATTCAAGATACAGCAATTACAGAAAATGACTATGTACGTGCAGTGTATGTGAATATCCTTTGGCAAAGCCTTTTCTATGAGCCAAACTGACAGCATGATAGTAAAATTACAAATTTAAAATTTGTATTGGTGATTACACTTAATCAGTCATTATTGGTCTACCCCACCTTAAACAGTACTAGTGCCTCTTGTCTTTTGCATTTTTCCATTTTTCCATGGCACTTCTGAATCAAGTGTCAGTGGTACAACAAATTTGTTTTTTCCCACTTCCCTTGGCATTTTTGAATATATATACAGCCAGACTGAATAAGTTGTCTGTGTTTAGATTTACCAGATATTTAACTAAAATTGGGGAACTACAGCAAATGCTGTGGTGATATCATCAGGATAATTAGCTGTGGACAACATGACAAAATTACCTTGTTTTGTACACAGATTATTAGTAAGTGCTTATAAAGAAATCTTTAAACATATTACGTCTGTTGCTGTTTTTTTTTTTACTTACTGTGTTCTAAAACTTATCCTGGATCCAATGAAGTGCTTAAGAGGAATTTGCCTCAGTGAATTTTAGCATGTGTTTAAAAGTTAGCATATGCTGGACAGCTTTGTTGAACTGGACATCTTGGTTGTATCCTATGATTTATCATGTTTTTATTATGCTAAGTTTCTCATGCTTGTCACCTTTTCTTTCACAGCTTAGGTAATTTCTTACTTTAAAAATTCACTTTCCTTTTGATAAGTTGTGAAAAAGGTCACTTTTCAAAGCAAAAGGATTCCTATGGAAGTTGTGTACAGCAGGGATGAGAAATAAAAGATGAGAAAATCAATGAGATCTGTTGAGTCAACTGCACTGAAATCAAGAAACTGCTTTCCTATCTTCTTACATAAGGAGGCATGTTACTACAAACTCTTGATCCTTCAGTGTGCTGCCATCATTGTATCAAAAACTTCAGTGTGGTCCATTCAAAGCTTTTTATGTGGCTCTGAGAAGACACTGAATATCTTCAGGGATGAGCTTAGAGTAACAGAAGCCTACAGAAAGGAAGACATTGCACCACGAATGGATCCAGACACCCACAGTATTCTTCTTGAGCAAGTTTTGGTTACTTTTCATAGGAGAAATAAAAGATTGCATGAATGGGTGCTTGTCACTGACCTATTCAAGTCACTATTGTTCTGCATCTGTCTGCAGTTTAGGTAGACCATGCTGATGATGAGGGAAAAGCTGTTGTCTTTAACTTGCAAAACTTCAGCTTGACATCAATTTTGCAGGTATGGTCATGCAGCCACTGGACACACCAGTGATTTCTGAAAAAACCCTGAGTTTCTGCTTCAGTCAGAGATGGGAAAAGAATGTGGGAATGTGCTGGCTGGGTTGGACTTAGCAGCCTGGGGTGTGAAAGAAGCAGAAAGGCTCATTCCCAGGCCATGAATGTTTCTTTGCTGGCTGACCCTGACAAGGGGATTGTTAGCAATACCCAAGTCTTTTTAGACACACATGTCTAAAATGCCTTTATAACTTGAACAGCTATAGAGAATAAATTAATTAGCAGCCTCATTTAAAAAATAAAATAGCAAAGAACAATGCTAAAAAGTTCAAAAGGTAAGCTGATATTCCATTAAAATATGCACTAATTTTTGCAACAGTTGAGGCCATTTATGATCTTCAAAATAGCTTGTGTTGATCTCAGTTAACACAATATAGCTTGAAAGACACAATGATGCTGTGTTTTTGATTCACTAGGGTGTTGTTTGGCCACAAAAAAATTCCATTACTTTTTCAATTTCCCTTATTAAAATCTTTTTGCCCTTTACTAAGGCTGCTGGTACACAAATTGAGGTACCATGTGGTAATAAAATAAATTTCTTTCTAGGAAACAATTGATTCAAAGGCTTCTTAAAGACTCATTCTAGATAAAAATTACTAAAATTAAACTGTGCTTACTTAAAAGCTACCCTGAAAAAAGCCCAAGATAGCTTGGATATCTCTCTTGTTGAGACAAAATTCAATGGAATCTGTGTTGTTGGACAGAATGCACACTTGGACCCCAAATAATCACAAAATTATAATGTGATTTCATTTTATTCCTGAAATTGCTAGTCAAAGGAATAGATTATATGTATGAATCATGTGCCTATGGAATACAGTGCATTGTGAAACTAACTTCTCATTTATGCTTTATTCCTATTGTATATAGAGTCTAGAAGGTTTTGGATTTTTTTTTTAATAACCGTGTATAGCTCTCTTAAACTGTGTGAGTCTCTTTGGAATATAAGCCTGTTTATTTTATTGTGCTCTGTTTAGTTATTCTAAAAAAGAGTTACAGACACATAATTGTAGCCATCTGTTGTGTTTTAAGTCCAATCTAGCCCAAAAGTCAAAAAAGTCATGGCAACAACTTATAAAAACAAAGGCAATAATATGAACTCACTATGGTTACTGGTGAACCTTTATTTCTCCTTTCAAATGAAGTAAGTTTCCTGAGAGAATTATTTTAATGTTTGATTTATTTCTTTATTAAATATGCCCACAGTATGACTAGTTTCTCTATCAAGATTGTCATATAGCTGTCTCCTTGATTGTAAATCTGTTTCTCCAAAAACGTGAGTTCTCTTATGATAAAAAATTAAGCTCTGAGTGAAACCCCAGTGCTTGTCATATATTACTTTAACATAAACCAGCAAGCAGGATTAAGATTGATTAAGAAAATTTATTAGTAGCAATGAATAATATTTATCATATAATATATTTAGCCCATACTCTGACAGATTTAAAATTCATTATTTATACATTTTAGATATTTGATGTATTAGGTTTAATAATTCACTGAGATATTTATTAAATAGTTTCTGCAATTAACTTTATCAAAATGTCAGCGACTTTTATGAGACATTGTTAATTTTCAGGATTATTATGTCTTCTAGCCATGGAGTTTGTAAGTGTGTCACAGTTATTTCAGCTAGGAGTGATCCGTTGGTACTTGCACAGTGAACAGTAAATGACACACATGTGATGAAAATGACTTGTACCTGTATAGGATAAGGTCAGATAGATGTTTTCTGCTACTGCAGATTGTTGACATGGTATATTCCATAAATTCTGTTTTCTCTATATGTATGGAAAAATCCCATGATAGATATATCCATGTACAGCTATCGTTACTGAATAATTCACACACCTGGCTCCTGTTAAAGAGAAAAGCTGCAGTGTTTGGGGACCAGTGCTGTCCTTTAAGGAGAACTACACACTACAGAATCCTAGTGGCTTGTAATTTCTTGAGAAGGATGAAGATGACTGAGGAATGAAATGCATCCTGGCTAGACCCATTCTCCTCTTTTGACTGTGAAGAGCCTACCTTCATGTTTGCTATTAGGCAGGAGGGGTAGAAAGTCCCAGCCACCGCAAGAGAGATGGTGGCCCAATGACAAATGGCTGGCTGTCCTACAAAAGTCCCTAATAGTCACCAACTGGGAATTATGTTGTTTCTGTCAAACCAAAGTGGGCACTGGAACAGTGAAGCTAAGATGAAAAATAACAGAGATCAGTTTCCAGTTGTTCAAGCCATTTTATGGAAAATAAATTAAATAATGGACATTTTGGGGATCATTGAGTTAATTCTGTGTGGATATCTGTGCTTTTACACTTGATTCTTTAGTTAAATATGCTTAGTGAGCATGGAAATGAACCACTCCCATTGGTATTATCTTCATACTGCCATTGAAAGGGATGGTGGAGACCTACTAATTATTTTTTTCAAAGGTGTACATTAATATTAGTTTGTAACCTAAAGATGACATATTTGCAGCATGATGGTAACCATAAAGCTTTGGTCCATAACATGAATTCTGTTTTTTGTATTTCCTTAAAAACTTACACTGAACAATTTCTGTGTGTTGCCTTGAACTACAAAGAAGAAATTTCTATAAAATATAATCTCTTCAGGAGTTTTTTTTTTGCTGTCCTGCTTTTGATTTTGAGAGACTTTTGGTTCTCTCCTGTTCTATGGTTTTTCCAAGTATTTATCATTAGCTCTTTTTTGTGTATGCATTTGTTCATCCATAACTGTCTGTAGACACTGTCTTTTAAGTTCTAATGACCAAAGTTTTCTGGTTTGATGCATTTTTCTTATTACCTTTTATCAAATAACACAGTAATTTAAAGTAATATTTTCTGTCATCCATACAAAGAATTACTTTCTTTACTATTTTATCATATAAATATTTCTCTGAGTATTATTTCATTACAAATAATCAATGGGTAAAAGTAGGGCATGCCCAAGGCTGAGAAAGTGGAAGGTGGCTGTGGAAAAGAAGCTGTGCCAGGCTGGAATCTGATCAGTAGCACTATTGGTAGCCTCACTCAGGCATCACCCACAGACAGCTGGGGCTACCTGCAACAGGCTCTGATTCTATGGATTTTGTGTCATCTATAGCAGGTAAGAGGAATAATTTTATGAAAAGCAAAGACCTTAGGACATTTCCAGTATTCATCCCAAGAAACTGAAATACTGCTGACACCAACCTAAATGCAAGTGGAATGGCTTGGGATGGCTTAAAAAAAATGTTGTTTCTTTAAAAATTAGTACTCCTGAATAATAGAGGCTTAAGTTTCTAATCAGAGATCTCATCTGTTAAGCAGGTGGCTGTACAAAACCATTTGAAAAGTATTAGTAGGATTAAAATATTGCAGTTGTGTGTTGCGGTGCTTGGAATGTCAGTTTGCTCTAAACCTCTCTCCCCCATTTCATCTCTTTCAGTCTCTGGTTAATATTAATCCGAGCAAATAGTGCAAACATTCTGGGTGTGATGGAACAAGGCATAAAAGCGTGTTCATAATTTGAAGTATTTGAGTTATCCTTTCAACTGATAAGCAAATGATTGAGTGCTCTGCTGGAAGGGGGCCAGAGTACATTTTGCTGCTGATTAGAATGAGTTTGCGCATGTGCTGTAGCGCACACCTTTATATCCAACTGCTCCCCCGCGAAGGATGGGGTTGCTACACTGTGGGCAGGACTGTCAATGCATTACAGAGCCAGACAGCTACCCTTCAGTACTGCACAAAAACAAACAAACAAACCAACAAAAGGTAAGACTCCTGTTCTGTGAGTGAATAAAGAAAACAGGCCCGTTTCCACCGTTCAAATGAAGGGAAAATCTCTCAGTGACTTAATTGGGTGCACTGCCTGACTAAAGGCTGCATGATTTGGCCGACATTTCCAATCATACCAATGCTATGACAGAAGTTTCCAGAACAATTCCAGCTGAGAAGGAGTCATGCTCCACACTGCATTCAGAGAACAAATGGAGGATGACTGCAGAACCTTAAAATGGATTCACAACTGCTAACAATAGCACATAATCCTGTTGTTAAACTCCTGTTGAGCTCTAAGATTAATGACCCTTATATTTACACATGAGATAGAAGAGGTTTCCTGTCAGGTGAACAAAATTAAGCTTTTGCTCTTAGCTCTTGTTTATTTTGTATAGAAAACACTGTTTTGACAAATCCTGTAAAAATAGTATTATATTTCCAATAAAAAATCCTTAATCTTCTATTTTTTTAAATTTTTATTCCTGTTTTTGACATCTGGAGGCAGAGATTAGGTTCATTAGCTTCTTATTTGTGTATCATTCTTGGGAGACTGATACCTGGTGATAATTCTGGTTTTGTAGCAATGACTCCTAATAGATTTTTTAATTATCTCCTTCTTGAGTAGCCTAAATCTTGATGATAACTCGGGTTCATATTGCAAGATGCTTCAAGAGAAAAATCTGTTGATGTTCAAGATCTTCTTCATGTAGCTGTCTTCCTCTTGACCACAGAAAAGACAATTATACACTATTTGCTTTTTCTAATGCACCTCTTTTTCTGTAAGTTTGGTTTCTGAAATACATGCATTTTTTCAAATTTTTTTTTGTTGCTTTGAAAAGGGTGTATTAGCTTCCCTTCTATGCCACAAAATAAAGTGCTGCAGTCAAATACATACTCCTAGGAGATGGTTTCCACTTGTTTTTGCTTTCACCTTTGTAGGCATCCTTTTCTGGGAATTAGAAAAAGTTTCCCCATAAAACATGTGGAATTGATAAACATGATATCAAGGCAATCAGTCTAGTCAGTTTGGATAAAGGAGTCAGATCATGGGGCTGAGTTAAAAAAAAACAGACCTTTTTCATTGTCACATGCAGTCTGTTTATTGGTCCCTCTCATTTCCTGCATGATGAAATATTGCTTGAACTGTATTTGGAGAATCAGATGAAAAGGTCTTTTAACATATGACCAAGCAGAGAAAAAATTATGGAACTGAACCTACATTATCACATTATCTATCTGAATCTACATGATCACTTACTGCAATAATACTTCATTAGCAGTCCTCAAACCTACTGTCTTTTCTAAAGTCCTGTGGTCATACCCACCCTGATTCCCTGCTCTCAGCTCCATTACACTGCTTGGAATATGCTGGAGGCCTCTATTGCTGAGCTTCCCTGGACGAGGTTGCTCCTTCCCTTGCGTAACATCAGTTGAACTGGATCTTTTTTGACATCTCACCTTGCAGCCTTCCCTCTTTCTCTTGATTAAAAGCAGGGTGCACGTCAGAAAATGATCCACCAGTGCACCAAATAGACTTTCCTTTTCCTTGGAACCTCACTGGACCTTGGCTAGATGTGGGCTTTCTAGGCTCAGACTCCAGCCTTTCCAGTCATCCCACAGATTTTTGCTTGCTCATCAGTTCATTTGACTGAACATTATCACTGAAACATATTTTACAGATTTTTTCCCCTCACACAATTGAAATCAATGCCACCTAAAAAATAGCTGGTGAGGAGTGATTTTTAAGGTATTTGATTTGTCAAATATAAATGTTTCAGAAAAGCCTGTGTTATAATTTCCGTGTATTTTTTATGAATTTTCTTGCTGTCTATTTCTTCCTTCACTTTGGATTTGTTCTCCAAGGACACAAAATATGAATAAAAACTTTTTTTCAATTTTTAGTCATCTGTTTGGCCATAATTTTAAGTCTTTGGTAATGTAATACTGGTAAGTGCTTCAGGATCCAAAAGAAAATCATAAGACATTTTTTTTCTCTTTTCTAGATTTTTTTTCCTCCCATACCATGTAGTGGCAGATTACATCCTATGCTCTTTTTCCTGTGCTCCACTTGGAAGATCCAAAAGCAGCAAACTCTTGTTGAAGGTCCTCTTGGCGGGAGGCAAACTTCTGTAGGAGGAAGCAGAGAGAGATCTGCTGGTAAGGCTGACTCCTTTGTCTCTTTTCTTAGTCTGCAAGTATGTTGGAGAAAAGAAAGGAAGTGACATAATTAACTTTGATAATCTCTCTGGTTGCTAGACAGTCCTGGAGGAAAATGACTGAACAGTGTTAGTTAGAATAGCATTGTTCCAAGGCCAAACAGAGAGAAAGAGAGGGACTGTGAGCAATGCTTTTAGCTGAATCTGCCGTACTCAGTGCCAGTCAGGCATAGAAAAAAAACCAAAAAAACTATTTGAGAAAAATATTCTATTAGCTCTGAACTGTTTAGATTCATCCGCTGTTTCCAGTTAAAAATGCTTCTGTAGATCTCATGTCATCTTGTATCTGCTTGTTAAACTATAGCATATTAAATTCCACATGGGCTGGTGTGACCTACTTAATTTTGTGCGTATCAAGGTCCTTCTCTGAACATCTAATTACCTGCTGTCAAAATTGGATACCTAATTCTTGTGGACCAGACATGTACAGAGCTGCTGCCATTTGTCAGTGCTGGGTGTGGAGGACATACTCCTGCAACGTGAAGAACAACTGAAAGAAATCAGGAAACAAAGGCAAAGCTGAAAATCTGCAGGTGTATGTCTGTAGCAGCAGCAGCTGCAGAGGAAAGGATGAGGGTGAGGAAAAGGCAGGTGGGGCAGCATGGCCAGCAGAGGCCACTGAAGGTCTGAGGTGCTGAGAGGTGGCAGCAACCCGTGTGGCATTGCCCCAGTGCCCGGCTGGCTCCCCCAACACTGATAAGCAGACGATGTTTCTCAGACCACAATGTGCCACCTTTTTTATTTTCATCAATTAGGAGGAACTTGTAACAAGTAGGATATACGGCTCAGGGCCAGGAACTGACCTGCTCTGTCCCACATGGCGAGAGCTGACATGATGCCCTTGTTGGGATGGCAGAGAGACACTCTAACTGTTTTGGTATCTCTGGGTAACAGGGTCAGTAGTGCCTGCCTAGGGCATTAGGAGAGCATTGCCAAAGAAAATGCTTTCTTATGGAAGGCCTGCATGGCACAGATTGAGGCAGGTAACACAGATATTATAGAATTATACTTCTCCAAGACCTAAACTCTAAATTATTTCTGGTCACAGATGAGAGAAACAAAGATCTCCATTAAAAGAATATAGAACAACTGAAGTCATCAAAAGACAGCTAATAATCCTATAAAATGCATGCAATCTTCTGGTCAAAAATATAAAATGTATTTAAAATATTTAACAAAGAAAGGCTACTAGAGGCAAGAGTCTCTTGTAAAAGAGTGTCCTGGCAAGAGGGGCAGCATAACAGTCAATTATTACAAACAAAATCCAGGTTTCTTAATTAAAATAGAAAATACTGGCTCTGCTGTTTAGCCTGTAATAAGTTATGTCTTGAGAAGACTGTAATTATGCTGGCGCCTGCTAGTGCTGCTATAGTTAAGTTTGTCACCATTTCCATTATAAACCCCATTTTTAAGCAATTTATAATGTAGTCATGAAACATGATTTTAGATTGAACTTGGAAACAAAATTCTTAGAGTGAAAAGTTTTGTTTCTCTCATTTATTTATTTATTTAAATACAAATAATCTGTTTGGTCATCTTTATGCTTTTTAAGAGAGCACTAAATAAGCCAGAAGTTTTATGGCTTTGAGGCTCTCTGGCCATTTCGTAGTATAAACATATTTTATTTTTTTTTGTCTGCATTAACGGGATCAGTCATTGCTTGAAAGCAGAGAATTTTAGTTCTTTTAAATGTCCATAAATACAGGAAAACAAACTTCACAAAACTTTACAGAAATAACGAAGTCTGATTAGCTTTGAATTACAATGAAGAAATGAGAACCTGGTTAACCTTGGGCCTCAGAATGAATCGTTGCACAATGCTTCTGCCATGAGACTGACCTTCCCTTTCTAGCACCCTTCTCATGCCAAAGGAAGATGTCAGAGCCAGGAGGCAACAACTTCTCAAAGGTGGGATCTTTCCTGCCAGCCCCTTGCATCTGGTTCTCCTAACTGCCCCCAGGAGCATACAGAAAATATCTAAATGCCTAGAAGTCATTGAAAATTCTCATTGATTTTTCCCAGAGCACATTTTATCACTAAAAGGTGATAAAGAGAAAAAAAAGAGCACAGAAAATATTGGGCATCTGCTCTGAGAAATCACAATGAGAAAGCAGACTCACATGCTTGGGCTATGCAGAAGTATTTTTATTATATGTATCATCCTAATATAAGCTATTCAAGGACAAGACTCTGTTTTTTGTGATTCAATGCTTGTTTCTAGAGAGGCAGATATATTTTTTGATGATTAGCACTGAACAGATAGAAAAACCTATGAAAATATCATTGTGAATCCACTTCCCAAAGGAAAACACTGTCCTGCAGTCTCAGTCAGCATCTGTAGCTGTTTCATAATTTGTATGGCTTAGCTAGAATTCCTTCAGGAAATACCATTTTTTTCCAGCTTTAAAGTCTAAATGTTAAGGAACAAAAACTGAAAGTAGAAGGTAAAAAGCAGAAGGGAGGACTGCTTGCATGTCTCTTCCACACTTAGATTACAAGGCAGTTTCAGATGCAAGGGTTGCAATGTAAATCATGTTCTTCTTGCCTAAGCATACTTTACAAGAGACTTGGATTACTCTGCTTAGCATCGTGCAGGTCATATTTTCAGACCTCTGGCTGCATAAAGAGAAGTTTAGTAGCTACAACTACTTTCAACTTCAATGAAAAGATTTTGAAGCAAATTTTATTGCTTATTTTAGGTATACACTTTCTCCAGTATTTCAATTTTTCTCAACTACAGTAACAAATATCTGAGAGAAACAAATGGATTTTCTAGACCCACAGCATAAAATGATTTTTCACTTTATTCCTTTGCTTTTCCAGCTTAACAAATTCTGGTTTGAATTGACTGCTGTACTAAATATTGGCAATGGTTACCCATTGTTAATTAAATAAATTTCATCAGCTGTGGCCAATTGTAATAATTTTGCAAGATCGAGGCATTACATGCTAGAGGAGAGAATGGTCGAATGAGAGAAAGTCAGGAAAACAGTATTTTATTTTAAGAACTTTTCTTGATTTGTGTTTTACCATTGCCACCACAGTGCTATAGCATGTTGGCTTATTAAATAGACCCAGAGCTTGAGCAGTTGCATTTTTTTTCTGGATTAAAAATTGGATAGCTGGACCCATAGACTGGTGCTGAATGGTGCCACTTGGTAACTGGTCACTAGTGGTGTTCCCCAGGGATCAGGGATTTGGACCAGCCCTGACCAGGATCTGGACCAGTGATTCAAGTACACCTCAGTCAGTTTGTGGATGACACCAAGTTGGGAAGGTGTGGTGGATGGTAAGAAAGGGTTTTTGGACAGCCTGGATGCATGGATCAAAGACGATTTTATGAGGTTCAACATGGCCAAGTGTCGAGTCCTACATCTGGGTCACAACAACCCTGCACAGAACTACAGGCTACGGGCTGAGGGGCTGGAAATCTGCCCAGCAGAAAACCTAGGGATGCTGGTTTACATTTGCCCAGGTGGCCAGGAAGGCAGTGGCATCCTGGCCTGTGTCAGCAGCAGTGTGGCCAGCAGGAGCAGGGCAGGGATTGTCCCCCTGTACTGGGCACTGCTGAGGCCACACCTGGAGTGCTGTGTCCAGTTCGGGGCCAGACTGGAGCAAGTCCAGAGAAGGGCAATGAAGCTGGTCAAAGACCTGGAGCACAAGTCCCATGAGGAGCATCTGAGGAAGCTGGGGTTGTTTAGACTGGAGAAGATGAGCCTCAGGGGACACCTTATCACTATCTTTGACTATCCAAAAGGAGGGATTAGGAAAGGGTGGCGTCTCTCTCTTCTCCCAAGTAAAAAGTTACAAGACAAAGGGAAGTGACCTCAAGTGGCACCAGGGGAAGTTTAGATGAAAAATTTCTTCACAGAATGGACTGTCAATCAGTAAAGCAGGCTGTCCCAGGGAAATGGATGAGACACCATCCCTGGAGGTATTTAAAAGACACAGATGTGTCACTTTGGGAAATAGTTGAGTGGTGGATTTGGCAGTGCTAGGTTAATGGTTGGACTTGATAATCTTAGACATCTTTTCCAACCTAAATTATTCTATGATTCTATGTAGAAAGGTCAGTTAGCACATAACAAAAATTTTAAGGTCCACATAGTCAAGCAGTTGTACCATGCACATCTTTTTCTTTCACAATCCTCCTCCAACAGCAGGCGATTACTAGTCTCTCAAGGACTGTGTGATTCATGGTAGTGATCACTTTCAATTGAAAGTACTGGAGCAGCAGCTCCTTTTTTATTGCCTGAGAGGCCAGCTGATCTCTTACAAAAGGGGAAACTTTGCTAAACAAAGGAAGTAATTTTAAAAGAAGAAAATAACATCTGTCTACAGATATGTGGGGAGGGAATGAAGAAATGTGAAAATGGAGATGGTGGGGAAAAAAGATTTAAAGTTCAAAAAGCTGAAAAGAAAGTCCACGTGGGATCAGAGGCAGCGCATTCAAGTGGCAGACTAAATGCAGAGAAATGTAATAGGAGAAAGTATTGGGAAGAGAGGGAGTGTGTGTATAAAATGAAGCACAGGAAAGTGGTATAAAACCCCCCCAAACTAATTTAAAGAGAGATTAAGAGACTGCTGCACTATCCCACTGCCAGTAGAGGTGCTAAAGCCATGGCTATGGAACAGAGTAGCAAAATGCTCAGGGGAAGAAATAATTCCTATATTTAGATAGGGAGAGTATTTCACGATATGAACAATAGTGCAGTGCAGCTACCTAGAAGGCATCTGTTTAGAAATTAATTTCTGAATGAATCTGTAGTTGAAAATAAAAATAACTCCATCAAGAAGCAGAAGAAGTTGCCTGGAAAAGCACTTCAACCAGCCTGGGAACAGCACAAGATACTTCTGGCCGTGCTGCAGCTACAGCACAAGGAGACCAGCAGGTACCAGTCTGCAGCTGGGGCACAATAAAACCCTTCTACAAGCTGAGCCAAGAATAATCTTCTTTAAAAGTACTTTACTACTTACAAATGTTGCTCTTGTCCAAGTGTTTTGTATTTGCTTCAGTGCAGTTCATTTCATTTTTTTTTTTTTCCTTTAAGACAATTAGGGGCTTACTGTAAACCAAAGGGGATTTCTGGGAGATCTTTGGGTTTTTAAATTATGCAAATGATAGCACTGTGATGTTGAATCATATTATTAATTGTATATTTTGTTGTTCTCATTTCTGAAGTGTATGTATGAAACAAGTCCTTGAATACAATAAGTTTCAAAAAAGTCCCCAGGCAGATTGCAAAATTATTTTTCTCAATTTTCTTAATGCTAAAGAAAAGTATAATTTTAATGCTGCAGAGTATTCTGTGCTGATAGTTTTACAACATTTTGTATGTACTGTGAATAAAACAAACTTCATAAATTATTGTACTTAAAGCTGGAATCCTTTCTGTAATTTTTAAACAAAGTGTTCTATTAAATGCCATCCATAAAATGCTTGATGCCTTGTCTCCTCTGATTTGTGATCTTGCCTGTGCTTTTGAATACCTGGATGAAAAACTCTTAATGCGACAGGAAACTGGTTGGTAACTGAATAAATAACACTGTAACTTACTTCCACACAGTAAGTGTTATTTTTGCAATGGATTCCTTTTGCTGTAGCATAAAATGGAAGTACTCTCTCTATAAATAAATAATAATATAGCCCTGAATAATATAGCCCTGTTTGTAAACCCCCTGAATAAAAGGGGTTTACAAACATCATACTTAATTCATGTCTCAGCTGCAAATTTCTGCAGTTAATTTTACCAGTTTTCACACTGTGCCCATACAAATAGAATTATTCTTGCATTAGAAGGCATCTTTCAATGATGCAGAAAATCATATTTCTGCATCATTCTTAATATTAGCAGCTTAAGAATACATCTGTCGTACAATATCCAACTTAAAATAAAAAACTGAGTGAAAGCTATCAAACAAGTTTTTTGATTGGACATTTAGAACATTTGGACTTTTGCATACTTACGTCCAAGTCTCAAATGTACACCTTATGCAGTCCATACCACTGTAAATCTGACTTGGATACAGGTAGTGTAACAGGTTTGCCAAATTATGGTGTCAGTGTCACATTTCTCCCTCGGGATGTCCAGACTACTTGCTTTATTTTTGCTGGGGAATCTGTAGCTTTAGTAAATAATTATTCTCCAGCTCTTATGAAACATTTTAATAGGAGTCTTTCTCCATGTACCTTTTGTGTACTTTTTTTCAGGGATGTAACGAAAACAGATTTAAATATTTTTAATGCTGGATCATCTGTTTATGCATAATATTGATCTGAATGTCAAATTTAGCTGATCGTTAAGGAGGGAAAGGGCCATCAGAATCATTCCATGTGCATGCATAGGTTTGAGATGTAAATGTCCTGAAGAGAGTCTGCATTTTAGCCTAATATGCCAAACAGTTGCAGAGAACCACTGCTCTGGGGAATCACCCTCTGTTGATGCGACATTGAGAACCAAAGGGATTCTGCACTGAGTAGCCATCCACTGATTTTTGTATATTTTTGAATAGCGGGCATTGCCCACAAAAACACTTCTACCTTCAATGATTACAGTGGTCTGCTGGGTAGCTATATTTTTTTCACCATTATAGTGAATGGTGATCCATTGGAATGCAAGATTGGCAAGATCTGGAATCCCAGGTTTCATTACTTCCCTTATGATATTTTCTCTAGTGTTGTTTAGATTAGTACAAACGTAATGAGCTCTGAATTCACTCATCATGTGCATACATGCCACATTGTTTAAGAAATTCATGCAGCTGCTTCCTATCTTGTACTGCCAGGGTGCCTGCACGGTGCTCTGCTGCTTTCCTGCCTCTGAGTCCCTGCTCTCCAGGTGCACCACTGGTTGTGTGCTCCTCTGGCAGATTTCTGTCCCTAAGGGGAGCTCACTTCTGCAGACATTTCAGTCTTCCTTTTATTTTTAAAGGGATGGGTAAGGGCGGTTCAGGTGGTTTCTTATGTTGCTACCAGGTTCAGCATCTGGGGAAGAGAGAAGTCTGTGTATATCGTGACATGCTGAAACTGTACGTGTACTTTTTCTTTAGAAGTTCATTGTTTTATGTTGGAAATGCAAAACGGGATCTATCAGCCACAACAGACACCTTTCACTTCGCTAGAAAAGACTTTCAGTTTTAGAGCTGTGTCTGCCCTGTATGAAATAACCCATGCTAAGAATGAGTGTTTATGGAATATATAGGTTTATGCAAAAGGACATTGTTTTTATATCAATAAAAACTTTTTAAAATTATTTTTTGTGTTCTAGTCTGGGACATCTGGTATCTCGGTGTAGTGCAAAATTGCAAGTGCAAATGCTTTATTGTAAAATAAATGCTTTGTATTTATGTTACTTATTTGGTTGTGGATATATCAAAAAATAACAGGAGCTCTTTTCATCAAATATATGATGACTAGATGTCTTCTTATTTAGTTTCTGTCTGGAAAGATGTGTTCTTATTTAGTTTCTGTCTAGAAAGATATTTGCTACATAAAAATATCCTTGAATTTAAAGGTATTTTTGGCTTTTTTAATGAAAAAAAAAATTAACTAATGTGGAACTTCCGACACTAGTGACATAATATAGGAAATTTCTATTGCTGGACATACTGATGGACTGAGAACTTAAATCCTCTGAGCAATCAATCCACTGGCTTTTATGAATGCTTAGGGAAAAAAGGAAATATATTACTGGAAAAGAGGAAGAAATCTTGTTGTAGCATATGTGATGGCCAAATTCAGAAGAGACATATATATGGTAAAGTCTCATGTATCATTGCAACTGACTAAATAGAACAAGTGAAAAGAAAAAAAAAACAGGAAATAATACTTTTCTTTTAACAAATAAATTTTGAAGGAACACCTTAGCGAGGAAAGAAAAAGTATTCTGATTGTGACTGCTTTTCTGCTAACAGGAACAAGACTTTTGCTAAATATCTTCCTAATTTTAGTGCCAATTCAGCAGGTCTAGCATGAGATAAATCCTTTCTTGGGAGAAGCATTGTTCATTACATGTACTGATTTATGAGACAGAATCCGCTGTATTTAGGTGATGGCTGGACTACTCTGTAAAACTTGTTTGTGCTTAATATACTAGATAAATTGTTCCTGGCTTCTTAGGGTGTGACTATACTTGTTGTCACACTCCCAAGTTTACTTAACTTTAGTGTGTGATTTGCTGAGTAGGTGTAATGTAAAGGAAAACCCAAAGGGATGGATTTTATATACCTAGTTTTTTTCCCTTAAATTCATGTTGACAAAAAAATTTTTTGTCCCTTTTTTCTGCCCTTCATCAAAGTAAAGTCTCCTCAAGGCTACAGGCAAATTTTAGCAGCATGGAAAATGACCACCAATAACCTGAGCAGTATGAAATTTAACTAAACACGGTGACTTTGTTTTAGTGAGAGGAAAACACCAGTTACTGGCTGTCAAAAAATTCTACACTGAATCTTAACTTTATGGGCAGCAGCTTTAAAATCTATTTAATATTCTTATTTCTTCAGTTAAAATGCTTCCTTCTTCAGTTAATAACAGGCTGTGGGATTAAATCTTAGCTTTTCATATTTACTGGGAAAAGCAGTATAGCAATTTATGAGTAAAAATGTACTTTGAATAAATTATCATTGCAAATTACAGTTTATGAAAGTTGTGACTATAACCATAATTACAGCATTGGCTGTGCACAATTTCAAATCTTGCTCGCTGATTAAATTTGTTTTCATTCAGATTGCGTTCCCAGCATTTTTAGAAAAGAGTGAATCAAGCCTCACTGACAAAATTTTCTACTGAGTTTATTAAAAAGGCCACCTATGTTTGCTAAATTTGCCAAAAACATAAACTTTTCTTGAATTAGTGAGATGCTATTTTAGTCTGTTATGAGAGTTTCCTACTCAGGTTTACTAAAACAGACTCTTAGGGAGACTCACAAGAACTTCTGTATTACACCATCTATATATCCTCAAATTGTTAAAGTTAAAATTGATTGTGCGAGCTGTTACCGAAAAAACAGCCAATAGCCAAAATTAGGTATATTACTGTAAACTGGAGAGACAGGGGGAGAGGTTTAAAGCTCTGTCTGGCAAGAGAAGGGTTAAGGACTTTTTTGCTATACCCGTTTCAAATTACAATGAGAAGCCTCTTCTTTCCCAGCAGGGTTGTGCTTACATTAGTCTTTAGATCTCTCTTGAAGAGAGCTGTTATATTTGTGCCTGCTACAGTTGGAAATAACAGTTCAGAAGCTGAAAAGGGTTGAATGGATTTACAGAAGGTTATTTTTTGCAAGTAAATTCATGGCAACACATTAATTTGATTAGTACATGCTTTAGAATTACTTTACACTCAAGCGATTCAAAAGATGTTAAAGTTATCTCCAGGCTGCTGGACAAATATGTGTTACACCACCAAGGTACAGATCAAGACAAATCTGTGACTCAGGATTTTATCTTGGGAAGAGCGCAAGGTGTACGAAGAACTCAGAATAACGAGGGAAGATAACTCTGGGAACTACAATGTGTCAGAAGAACATCTCTTGCTAACACAGCTCCCCACCAAAGACCTGGTTATCTAAGGTTTATATAGGAATGCCTAGGTCAGCTGACAAAATACTGGTCTTCTGCTCCATAAATGCAGAAAAAACGATAACAACAGTGGAAAATTGGAAGTCTGAATTTCAGCTTTCTTAGAAATAACTGCAACCTGACACATTCCATAATATTTAAACAGGGTGGGGGGAGAGGAATCACCAAAGATGTTACGATGTTACGTTTAGAGATGACATTGACATGAAGAATAGGTAAATTTTGTTTTTCAACTACTGGGAAAGCAGACCTCATAGGAACTCAGAACAAGTAGGAGAAAAGTTGTTGGCTTTTTTTTTTTTTTTTACTTGTTCTTTTTCTTTTCAAAGATGAACCTAACTGCGCTCAAAGCTTTCGTGGGCTTGCTCTGGAATTGCTGGGTTCTGGTGGGTCACGCACAGGGAGGTTTAGGAGACAATCATGTCCATTCAAGTTTTATTTACAGGAGGCTGCGGAACCATGAGAGAAGGGAGATTCAGAGAGAGATTCTCTCTATCCTGGGTTTACCTCACAGACCCAGACCATTTTCACCAGGAAAGCAGGCTTCTTCTGCACCCCTCTTCATGCTGGACCTGTATAATGCCATGACAAATGAAGAGGATTCTGAGGAGCTGGAGTATTCACTAAAGGGATCAATGGCAGGGGAGAGCAGAGGGATACGAAAAGGATACCCTGCCTCTCCAAATGGATATTCACGGAGAATACAATTATCTCGCATGACCCCCCTGACCACACAGAATCCTCCTTTAGCCAGCCTGCACGACACCAACTTTCTGAATGATGCTGACATGGTCATGAGCTTTGTCAATTTAGGTACGTGGAAATATTTTTTGCTTTTGCTTTCTCTGACAAACTGTTAGCCTGATCTTGCGAAGGGCAAACCTCTCGGCCGAGCTGTAACCTGTTCTGAAACAGCAGGATTGGGCCCGGGCTGCTGTGCCACTGGTAAAAGAAAAATCATACGGATGGTAAAGTAGCTACATTGTAGGTGGCCATGGAAAAAGATTTTTCTTACTGTTTATATAAAGTCAGTTTCTATAACTTCCCTCTGCTGGCTTCTGTTTTCTTTCTTTCATTGATGTAATGAAAATTCTAGCCTTAGGCCAACTAACTCCTTTTTTTTTTTAAATCTCTAAAAATCAAACACTTATGCCTATTGCTCAGTTATTTCCCTCAGTGTTTTCCTTAAAGCTTGCACATGAGCAAACATCAGTTGTTAATATTTTGAAGTCTGGAAAGGTATGCAAAGGGAAAAGTTAAACCATTAAAAAAAAATTTCTTAGGTTATTTAGTGGGGTTTTTTTTCTGTTGTTAAGAGTCAGAGTTTTATTATCTTTTCAGTTGGATGGCTGGATTTTAAATAATCTGTTGCTGTTCCTTTGTTATTTCTATTTAATAACAACAGACTGTGTTTTATTATACTGCTGTGGTGCTCAGAATCTACAATGGTCCTTATTTTCTCTGTCATAAATAAATTAAATGACAAGTAGAGTATTAAACACTAGAAACATGCAAGCAAAGAATGCTTTTGAAAATTATATAAATTCAGATACAAAACCTGATAAAACTAAATTATATTGGCTTCTGAGTGTAATAAACATGCTTGCCAGTTAACATTGTAGGAAAAAAAAGCAGTTACAGATTTCTTTAATAAAACACAACTTAAATCTTATCTAGAGAGCTGCAAATAATTAATGAAATTCATTTATTATTTTTGCAAGTTTTTCTAATGTCCAGGACTCATAAATTTGGCTAAAAATGCTACTTCTCATTGGACCCAAAGAACAAGAGATTTAATTGCAAACTTGAAGTTTCACAATAAACTGGTACAAATTCTGATGAACTCTTGTTTTCCAGGATAATACTCCCTGTAGAAACTTTTTAACAGTGGCACAGGTTCCTAAATACCTTCATTTTATCACACACATTCTGTATTTTTTATGTCTATCAGATTTTTAGTAAATATTAATACTCCAAATACTAAAATTCTAGTAAGGTAACACTCTAGAGTTTATTTGCCATAATAATAAAGTCACATTTCATGAATTATTTGACTGACAAGGAGGTGTTCAAGTCTGAGATCTTTTTCTTTAAGAGTAACAGATGTCCACACCTCTAAATACATTTGCTTGTTGTTTTTGCTCCGGAAATAGCAGGTTAGGAAAGAAATGGAATCTGTTTTCTGAATATGTGCTCCTTATCATTAAAAAGCAGTTATATGTTGCTCATGTATTACTTTTAAATTAGCATTGCATGCCTCAATTTACGCAGAGTATCTGGAGTCAGCTGCATTCAAAATAGCAAAGTTATATGGAAAAATCAGAAATGCTTTTATCCTCAGCATTAGCAAGGCACCGATCCTGCAAAAATTTTCCTTGTGTGTCCTGAGAAGTTCCCTCTGTAAATGTAACAGGGACCATTCCATCAGCGTCTCTGAGGACTATTTACACGGGACCTAGCCTTTGATTTCAGAAATGTCTTTGATTACAATAGGACTTCTTGCAGTGAATGAGTAGAAGTCTTTGAAGTTTCAGTGTCAGATATGTCCTAGGCTGATCCTACTGTGCTTTCCCAGACAAAAACCTTCTCTGGAAGAACTCAAGTTTCCCGAGTGTCTTACCTTGGGTAGGAATTTTCTAATCTTTGTCTTATTTTGTTGGGATGCCAGCGTTGCCTTAAGAAAGTAATTCTGAGAAGCTAAAGCTTATCTTATGTTTCAAAACTATGAAAACTGGGGCTGAGATGCCTTATTTTTCTAGTGATTAATATTAATAGATACCATTAACTTATAACAAAATACTGTGTAAATATCAGGTTTAATTTGGCATCTGTAAAATTAAAATGCATCTCAGCTCTAAGTTAGTTTAAATCCTAATTCACTTTAAATACCCTTCCATACAAGTTGGATACTGTGGTATATCACACATTCCACAGTGTAAAATGTGTAAAAAATATTGATGACCAATATAGATTAGCTTCAACATTTTTATTAAACAATCCTATGTTTCGGTATAATTAGCATAAAAATGAAATAAATCATGGAAACAAGTAACCATTTTATATGATTTATGCAGTATGAGATTGTGACAGATGAGGGCAAGCTCTTATAATGGAGAATGGGGAAAAATATGCAGTGATAAGTGAATGCTAATGCTGTACCTTAAAATCAATAAATGCTGATGCAGCACAGTAATAACTCAAATGGATTTAGAATTGAAGCCCCAGTCAACTTGCATTAAATAAATCTCCTCTGAAAATAGTATTCACCATGTTCATACTTGCACACCATTAATTACATAATGTGTAATTATAAAACTCTATTAATCATCCTGATATTTTAAATTGAAACTTTTGTATATAGTTGTACCAGTTACAACAATTTAAGTCATATATATTGAAACAAGAAATCTGTAGCTAAGATGTTGGATACAAATTATTAAGCATAAGAATTAAAAAGACTGAATAAGATTGAAAAGTAAAGAAAAAATAGACAAAAGAAAACAATTTTATACTAAAGAATAAAATTTTTAATTTATATGCTAACTTTGATTAAAACCCCAACCTGTTGGAGCTGCAAATACCTTACTTTCAAATACAAATTCAGAAAATAATTATCAAGGGAACTGCAGTCATGATTCTGTCAGCTAACCAGGGACAAAAATAAGAATGCATTTATTTCTCCTGAACTTAAAATTATAAACACCTGCTCTTTCTATTGGAATTTATATCAGAATTTCCATCTCTTTCTTTCTTGAAAGATACAAGTAGACAGAGGCTATGTCTTGTCCTGTGTTTTGTGTAAGACTGTATGCGTTGGCAACTCTCCATAAATATTGATGAGTGTAACAGAGGAGTTAACTGGGTTTGGTCCAGCAGTCAAAGAATAATTCCTCCACTAAACACGCTGGGGTTTTCAAAGATCTGATTATATCACCTTCAAATTCAGAATTTTGTTTTCCTGACTGGATGTTTTTTATCCTATTATAATATTTTATTATACTATTGCAAAGCCCTGACTCTTTTGAGTTCTGGCATCTTCTTTTTGGCTGGTATCCCAAAATGACATATATAGGATACCCTGTTCCCCAGAGAACAGGCAAATAATACTTATGCAGGTGAAGTCACTTTTTGCTCACTCAAAATTTAGTTAGGGAAGGACTTTTTTAAGATAAATGCTAGTGTTCCCACTCTTCACCTCTTACAAAAAGAAGGGGTTTGAACAAAATAGATCTACATGGATGAGGCATGGTAAAACAACAGCACTTTTGGAAGCTACATTTAAGCATTTCTAATAGTGATTTTTCCATTATCATCAAAGTGATCATTAAATCCACTATACTTAGGCATTCCTGCTCATGCCATTCAAATGGTCTCTATTTTCATTTTTTTTACAACACATCTGTTAATTTTTCTCCTAACAGATTGTTTCATTTGCTAAGCAAGTCTGTTTGCTCTCTTGTATCTTCCTGTTAATTGATATGAACATTCCATAAAATGGGAGATATATATATATATATATATATATATATATATATATATGCTTTTGTGGTTTTCTGTTATGTTTTATTTTTTAGCATTTAAAATTAATTTCTTTAATTTGAATGTGAACATTACAATAAAATTTGTGACCATACACATGCTAAGAAGGATACAATAATTACTCAGACTTTTTAAGTAACCAGTTCACTCCAAAAAATACATTTTTCCTTCTTCACAGACAATGTGAATGATTCCACAATCTTAGAATAATTTTGAAACCGCACATGCTGTGTTCAGTTCTTAAACCAGACACTGAAATCAATGGAAATTTTGTCTGAGGCACAGAGGACTATTCATATTTCTCCAGCTTCTCTGTCCCAACTTTGAACACTGTTTTGCAGATTATATTCTTCTTTAAAAGCTGAATGATTAAACAAATACATAAATTCAAAAGATTTATAGCCCATTGTGTTCATTGGCAAATGCTAGCATGGCATAGAACAAATTTTACAGCTACTTTGAGAAACCAATAGTACATCAATCCACACCAAATACCTGTACAAATATATTTTTGTTACACACGAAAAAGAAAGGATTCCTTACTGCAATCAGACCCTGAGCATACATAGTAGCTCGTTTCTTAAATTAAACTAATTCAGTTTCTACAACCTTCCACTCACAGCTAACATATCATCAGCGAGGAATATGGAGTGCTAAGCTATAAAATGCCAGGAGCTGAGGAAGGGGTTTGAAGGATACACGCAAAAAGGTCTCAGGATCATTAACTTCTCTCCTAAAGCTTAGGAATGAGCACACTTTCTTTCTTTTCCACAGGATTTCAGATGTTGCTGTCTTATTTTTAACCGTACGTGAATTTCTTTGGCTGTGGTACAGTTTTAGTATATAAACGCAGGCTTAAAATGAAAATATTGACACAGCCTTCGCTGAAGAGATGGAAAGAGCGCTATTATCTTGCCTTGAACGTGCTATTGCACAGATAAAATTTGGTAAATGACAAATAGACCCCATGTCTTTAATTGTGGAATTGGATCAATACTGAGAAAAAATGAGAAAACGTTTGCGAAGCTTTTATTCAATGGCAACCCCAAGTCAATAAGATGATATTTTTTACTCTTTTACATAACATTTAGTGCAAGCAGGTTAATTTTCATGCGAAGTAGACATCACTTGGCATCTGGAAATCCTGAGACATTTTTTTTCCCCTTTATTAAAGTTTTGTCACCCAGTCAGTGAGTGGAATAAATTTCTTGTGACCTAGTACAGTTAGGCATTAGAAATAACCATGAATTATGAAATAATTTTCTATGAACAAATTAAATATTAAGACAACTCTTTGAAAAATATTTTTATTTGTTCCTAGAACAAAAGGAATTTACTCAGAGGATGACATGATCTAAAAATCCTCATCCAATACTTACAAATCATTAGTTTTAACCAATTTTTGTGCAATGACAGAGCAGGTTTTTAGAGATTGCTTTTAGTTTTTAGCAAGAAATATTCTCCATATCCCTTTTTTGAATTACACTCTATTTGTTGGTTTTCATTGAAATATTTTATATTTCCTTTGAAATCTCTCAAGTTACATGAATCTTAAGAACTATATAGCTCTGCCTCAAAACAGGTTTGTGTGATCCATAAATATCATCTAACAAAATAATGTTTTTATAACTGTCAATTAATTTTTTTGCCAAAGTTAACACTTTAAATCCAAGTAAATTATTGTATCTACGCAGCCAAAAAAATGTCAAGCTCTCCATTAACTGGGGTATAAAACTGTCTGACTCTCCTTGCCGACAGGTTTGAAAGAAATTGCAGATAACTGAAGAGAAACTGATTTAGCAGATGGTTAGACGTGCATGGTGAAAAGCTATATATATGTATGGATATATAAAAATATATATTATTATTATTAATATTTTTCCCATTGGGAAGAACGGCTGACCCAGTTCCGCTTCTTCTTTAGAAAGTGTTCCTTTCCAGACTAAACACAGACTTTGGGTGGGGTTTTGGGGATTGTATGTATTGTACAGTGCATATTTTCCCAGGAAAACACAATCTGGCAGTGGCTCTGGCTAACCATGAAAGAGAAGGAGGCAGGCTTGTGGAGAGACTGCATGGAGAGTATTAGGGGCGGAATTCTACCATGGATTAGATGGAGAGCCTTTTGGTTCTCTCCTGAAGTTCTGGGTTGTTTTCTTAGATACCTGGACAACTTTGGAATCTATGTCCTCTCCCACACTTATTGCTTCTGTTATTATTTTCTCTGAATGTTAAATTATACAAGGAATTTTACTGTGGCTACCTGCCTACTTACTGCTTGAGCTATGGGGGTAATTATGACAGGAACAGTTTCCTTCTCTTTTCTTTTTAGCCATGGCAGCTCTTTTCAGCTTGCTTTCATAGGCCCACAAACTAATGGAATTTGGAAAAAAATTGATTGATTGCAGTCTGATCATTCTAGGTGTCATCTGGTGTTTCCACATAGCTGAGAATGAACAGTTTATGAAGTGCCAATTGCAGCCTCCAGCTAAAGAAAGGCTCCCCAGGGCTTCAGGAGAGCTCTGGCTGCTACCAGACTTTATAATTATTTCCCACACTTTTCCCTATCCTCTCCTTCTTGTCCTTTCCCTTGTCTCTAACCCCTGCTGCCTAGGCAGGGTCACTGAACTTTAGTTTTATGTCAGTGGCATTTGGCTGTAGAAAGGATTAAAGTCTGAGAAGTGGTGAGACCAGGCGACAGTGTGGGAGATGGAGAGGGTAGGAATGAGAGCAGGCATGACAGAAAAACAGCAAAGCACAGGCTGGGCTTTAGAAGGAGGGCATCCCTCTTCTCAGTAGGCAACAGCCAATGTGCAGGGCTGGATACAGACCTGCTGGGCATGGGAAAGGTTCACAACAGAGAAACTGCCTCTGCAGAAATTGCTGGAAGGTTAATCCCTACTCCCCTGTGCCTCACATGGAGCATGATGTTGCAGCACTGAGAGCACTTCCCAGGCCAATAGAACTACAAAAGTGGGAGATTGTAGTGGTAGGGAGAAGGTGAATCAGATGGAGAAAGAACAAGGAGCATGATAAAGATAGATAACGTACAAATGACAGCCAAAATTAGCACAGGTATGGGTTTCTTCTCTGCGTAAGCCTCGAAGGCAAAGGGAGCACTTTTCTTCTGAGCCCCTTGTGGCAGAGCCTCTACCTCAGCCTCCTCCCCAGGCACTTGGCTTCCCGGGCAAAACTTTTCATCCTTGCAAAACAAAACGCAGCTGCCCCCACCCTTCGGTATGTGTGTGCCGGGAGTACACAGACGGGCTACTAACATTTGCTGCCATAAATAACTTAGAAGCTGCTTTTAAAAACCGCAGGTTAAAGGATGAGGGCTGCCATGACGCACACAGAGGTTGAGATCAGAGGAGCAGCTAAGAGGGGTCAGGAGAAACAATGAATCCCCTTGTTCTGAGTCATATTTATGAGTGCTCCATTGCACCTAAAGTTCATATTTATTGGCTAGGCCATGGGGTTTCCCCATTTGCTCATCTCTTAAAATAACACCCCTGGTTAAAATTTCCTATAAAACACAGACATGCTACAGCAGGCCGAACCTGTCAACCCTGACAACTACATTATTTAAGTTTGTGGGTGGGGTACACCAAGCAAGAGCTGGTTTGTGTTTTGTACTGAATTATGAATTTGTTTCTATACAAAACATGACTGTAATATAAGTAGAAGAGGAAAGATTTTATAGCTCAGGTCTCCACTCAGAAATTTCCGAGTCATTGAGAGATGCTCCAAGAAGTGAATTTAAGTATTTAGTTCCCAGCTCTTTTTGAGCAAATATTCTGGTGCAATAGATCAAGAACCTGGCTTTATTAACCACTACTATACCACTTAATACACATGTGGTTTATGAGACACATGTGGTATCTCACCAAAATGTGGTTCTACTTTTTTCCCCACTGTAATTCTAGGCAAACTGAGTAAAAAATTATTAATGAGTCAGAAGCTAGAAAACTAACCAGGACATCTAGTGCTGGTTCATGATATCTATCTGTAGCTAATAACCAGTGACTTCACAGAAGCAAAATTCCACATAATTCTCTTTTTCAAGGAGAATCAGGATGAGGAAGAAACTTGAACAACTGAAATTTCTTTAAGGTTTATCTTTATCTATCTTAACAAAATTATTCCTTATGAGAACCTAAGGTCTTTTCCAACTTCGATGATTCTGTAATTATATCCCATTGTTGACTGGGTCAATTAAATAAAATTATTGTTGCTTTAATTAACAGGTATTTGACTGTAGTCAAATTAATGAAGTTAAATTAATATAATCAGGTAAAGTTGTACCCCTATTCCAGAGTAATTATTGTAAATTAAGAGCAATTTAGCTAGGCATATCCATTTTCAATATTTACATTTTAAAAATGGATGGGAAATGCACATGGGGTATGCAACCATAACATACTGCAAAACAATTTCAAAAACTCATTTTATTGGACTTTTTCAATTGTGAATGGTGTAATTTTTGGATGTAGAAGTGTTTAATTCTGTTCTGACAAAGAAAAAAAATCTGGAAAAAATATGTGTTCTGTTTTGCTCTAGGCCTTAGAAAAAGAAGGAGCAGGGACACTGAATGAGTAGAGACTGGTTTTGGAGCAGTGGGCATCTGGTGCATAGAGCCATGGGATTCTGGTGGTACAGTTTTCAAAAACACTATCTGAGAAATTGAAAGAGTGGGAGAGCAGCAGTGTGGATGATATAGCTATGGGAGCAAGTCCAAATCCAGTGTACAACCCCATAACAGCTGTAGTCTTTGGGGTGATTTATGATGGTGGAGATCCAGCAGGAACATAGCTCTGGGAAGGTTGTTCCCAAGGTTAGCTCAGCTGGAATATTTGTCAAAAACTACAAGTCATAACACGCTAGTGATCCCAAAGGTTAATCTGCAGCTCCTGACCAAGTTACCTTGCTGCCTCATACATGAAAATTAAATGTGTGCAAAGGTTTTGCAGTGAGTGAATCCCACCCCCAGCCAAGTCAGAGAGCGAAATGTCAGAGTAACCTAATAGGAAAATTTTGAAGAGCCTCAGATAGAGAAAGAAAACAGTGTGCCTCTGTTTTCCAGTCCATAAAATGAGGACAGGCAAATATGCCTGCGTTCATTTTCTCTTCTGTGCATTGTTATTCTTGGAAGTTGCAGAGTACTGGTATAGCTTTCTTCTTGTGAAGCCTTGTTTTACTCTGGCTGTGTGCTCCATAAAATACTTTGCTTCTAAAAGCCTCACAACACCTTGCATTTCATCATGGTGATCTCAAATATTATTTTAGAAAGGGCTAAAAGAGGCTCCTCTCTAAGGGAAACAAGTTTACTGCTCTTGTAATAGACAGTTTACAAAATAATGAAAATTAAAAAGAGGCACTGGAATTTAAGCACCAATACTGATATTTGTGTTCTGGTGTAATGAAGAGAGGAAGTCTGGCTAGCTTAGCTCTTGTTCTCAGGTTTTACGTTTGTGTCTCTCTGGGTCATGTGTGCATGTATATTAGTCCGTGTGCATGGCTTTGTGTATGTAATATAGAAAGCATGTAAATCTCTTTCAGTTTTAGTCACTGGAATTTTTTCCCCCTTAAATCATAATATTCTTTCCCATCAATACTATGTGGCTTTAGCAGCCCTGACCTTTCAAGCTGCCTGTTTGGACCAGTGTTTATCAGATGACCATTTGACCTCCTTGTTAATTGTACTTAATTACATCCTGTTGTAACATTTTGAAATAAGGAGGAGAGTTTATGGATCTGCTCCAAAGACCTGAAGACTAAAACGGCAGCAGAATTCAGTGGTATGAGGTGCTGAGTAGTCTTGTAGGGAGGGTAATGAGAGCTGTGGCTCACCCACTCAATGTGGCAAAACTGGATCCTTAAACCAGTCCTTTTCCATTTAGGATCATTGGTACTTCTGTGAATAAAATCACTTTTTTTGTTTTGTTTTGTTTTGTTTTGTTTTGTTTTTTGTTCTGAGAAGGGCTTCTCCTCTCTGACTAAAAACTTGGGTATTTCTCCAAAGAGATCAAGAAAGGAGTGAGGTATCAACAGGACTGCAAAGGCTGAAGTTCACATCTGATGATATAAAAAACAGCAGCCTCTGTTTACACAAATGGTATCACTGTAGTTTTCCAAAATTTCACAGTTTCTTATGCTTCCATAGAATTTCCAGTTCCCAAGAGTTTTTTGAGACTTGTATAATATTTGGTATGAGATTTTCTGTGCATTGATGATTTATGAGCACATCTATGGTTTCATTAAAGAGCAGCAATTATCCCCTGCAGCTGCAGAAAAACAAAAATGAAAACAAATCAATATCCAGAAAGAGCTGCAGTTCTTGAAAATAGTTACTCTAAAGGCTCAGAAAGCAACTTCAAGTGCATTTTATTTTACAATGCTTTTCATATAGTCTATGGCTTTTGAAACATGTGGCATCAACCATATCACTTCTCGTCTCACTATAGATGATATATATACACATATTTGTAGTAAACTTGATTTCCTAAAATACATGAAGAAAAATGGAACAGAAGCTATAAAATTATCACTACCAGGTGAAAATCTAGTCCCAAATATTTAAGGCAAGGCAAAAGAATACACCTTCAATTTTGTTTTATTATAACAATGATAAATAGACTTACTGCAGAATGAAGCACCACAAAAAATTAATTGTTTGTAGTGGCTAACTGCATATCATTATGGCATTATTGCAATGGTTTATCATCCAGCATGAGTCAAATTCTAGACAAAAAAGAAAAGTTACTTAGGGCTGTGCTGTGAGCTCTTTGGCTGATGCAGTACTGCCCATGGTTGTCACTGTGAACTGTACATTATCGTGAAAGTTAAAACTCTGTACTGTCTTTTATGTAGCACCCATGGTTCAACTAGACACAATTGCTTTTACATAGTTAAATATTTTTTGTGTATTGATTTAAATTACAAGCTTGTATGATTTAAAAATACCCACAGAATTTGCTGGATGTCGGTAACGTATTCAAAAGAGCATAATTTTTAAATCCTCTTGGGTGTTAAGCAACAGAAAGTATACCTGAAATCATAAAATTAAATATAATGACACTCAGAAAGGGCTGGTCTATTTATCGGAATTTTGAGAGGTAGTATAATGTGACAATATATAATATTATATTTTTCAGAAATTTAAAATTACATATTACTTCAAAATAAAGTTTTTTCTTTAGTTCCTTGGTTATATTCTATATTATATCCTATATCTATCAACAATGATCTTTCAAAAGGTAATTTTTTTCATCACTTCTTAAACAATTGAATTAATAGTAATGTTTAATGAGGCTGTATATAATAATGAGATCACATTTACAAGGACATTTTTAGATATATCAAATTTTTTATTTAAGTAAGTGTATCTTAAATATATTTATAATTTTATAAGCTATGTGTACATATATATTTTTCTGTAGAAATAAAGGTACATGTTAATGCAAAATCCAGAGGCACTTGATGCTGTTGAGTAAATTCTAAAGCACAGATCACAGGATATTCAGAGTTGAAGGGGACTGACAAGGATCAAGTGCAGCTCTTAAGTGAATGGCCCATATGAGGATTGAATCTTCAGCCTTGGTCATATTAGCACCATGCTCCGGCTAACTGAGCTAATCTTGAGGTCAGTTAGTTCAAGGTCATGCTGCAATTCATTGGGTCAGGATGAAGAGAGTAATGTCATAAAGATTAATAGCGTATTGCCACTATTTTGATTGTCCTGCAGTTGTGTTCTGCTTCCTCCATATTTTTATGTATTCCTTATAAATGCGAAAGATGTGCTTACTAGCATGTGCATGCATGGAAGACCTTGTCTAAAAGGTGTTCATCACTCAGCTGGAACTGGTACACAGGCACACTCATGAACAGAAATCTTGTCTCCATGGGCACAGCTTCCAAAGAAGTTATGACCTGTTCATGCTGTGTTTGTATTACCATCTGCTGCTGTACAGCAATGAAGCTTCTTTTACAGTGACATATCACTGTATCATTTACATTACGTCATTATATCGGTGAGATTTACCACAAACTCCATTACATCATGCTGCTTTTCCTTGTCTGCAGATACGGAGCATGTTTTCATCAAAATGGCAATGAAAGTACGTCTCCAAAAGAAGAGACTGTGATGCTTCCAGATTAACAAATGGGGTGTTTTACTTGATAAAAAGTATAAGCCTATCCCCAAAAAAAAGAGCAGTTGTCACTTCCAAACCTAGTGGAAACACAGGTTTAGCACAAGTGTGGGCAAAGACAAAGGTTGATCAGCTTCTGCAAAATGTTCGTAAAAAGTTCTTAGTGGTGTTGTACCAAAATTATTGCAGGTCATGTTCCCACTCCCTGCTCATTCTTACCTTCTACTCAGAAAGACACACAGGTTTTTTCTGGGGCACATCAGCTCAGCAGAGTATAAGCTCCAGGAGACCATCTTTTCTGTTCCAGAGAAGTGTTACAGCTACAGTGTGGTTGTAGATGCCTCTACAATCAGCTTAGGTACTGTGTATGTAAGTAACTGTGTGAGGAATATGGGAAATACAGCCCCAGGTGGAATGACACTGAAAATACAGAAATATCACAAGCATGTCCACAGTCCTGGGCAGCCAGCTCTAGGTGGCTGTGACTGAGCCAGGAGCAAATGACCTCCTCAAGTCCTCTCCAACTGCAGCCTCTGTGACTCCACGACAGACTAACTACTAAGAAGAGGGTTTGCTTGTTTAAAGAGTTTACCTTACTCTTGTCTTATACATTGGCATCAGTCACTGGGTTTTTTTGAGAGGAGTGATATCTTGCACCAGACAACGGTTGGTTGAACAGCCCTGTGTGCTCAAAATGTCATACTTTCTATTTGGAATTTTTTTTTTTGCTTATTATGTCACTTTGAGACTCCTGGGTCTCTCTCCCCAAGTCTGTCCAAAAGAACCTACTGTGAGGGATCATGACCTACTGCCATGTTACTTGGGGCTAATCTGAGCTCTTCACATTGTTTGTGAAGGTTATTTTTTCTTTCCTTTGGCAGTGCAGATGTAATGCTGGATGGCCAACCCAGAGGTATTTTGTTCACTAATGGTCAGTGAGTTTCTGCCCAGAAAGAGGGTCAAAATGATCATTAACTTTGGTAAGTTTTAAACTTCTTTCAGGGAAAAAAAAAAACCCAAGTTTTTTTTCCTTCTTGTTGAGGTGACTTATTCCATATGGGGGTGAAATTATCTCTGTGAGAATAAATCATGATCAGATTAGACTGACAGAGCTGCAGAGGAGAGGGTACGTTTTGAATCAGTATTAACAAGCTGTTAAAACCACAGCCAGATCCCAAACTGGCTGTTGAAACCTGCCATCTGAAAGTGTCATTCCTCACTACCCCTGGCAAGTCTCCTGTCTGGTCTTCCTCCTCATCTTCCTCCTGCTGTGTCTGCGAGAGCCTGCCCCCGCTGTGCTTCTGGCACCATTGCTCTGCTCCTCAGCACCACTGCTTAGGCTGTCCTAGGTGGGTCCTTGGTGCTGGCCAACAGCAAGAGTGTGCAGGACCAACCTTCAGAACGAGGGCCAACAGATTATAAAAGATGAAGTTTAGTCTCCTTACATTTTTAATTTTAAGATGGTGACTCAGTATAGCAATTATCCCAATATATACCTTTGTGCAACTGAAGTATAAATCAGAGGACTTCTGATTTTATTTGAGCCAAGCTGACATAATAATTGAGTACATGGCCTGTGAGCAGCTATTTTTTGCAACTGTATTTAATATCCTGTCTATAACATAGTCTAGCAATTTTTTTTTAATTTCTTATATGTAAAGAAGCCTTCTTCTACTCTCTAAATGAGATGATCTTGAAGGCTTCCTTCCTTGTTACAGCTGGACTGTTTTTATGGAATGTTTGGTCAATGTTAATGGGTATGGATAATATTAAAATACCCTGATGTGAGTACAGAATAAGCAGAAAATATTGCCTATCCAGTCATATCCAGTTTGGTGTGCAGACACAACTTTCATGGAAACATTTCCAACAAATTCCACTGCAGAAAATAGAGGGAGTTTGTTAGACAACATATGTGAATGGTAAATGGTAGAGTGACTTGCCACCTCTGGCTGGAAGTGAGCAGAGGGTTAACATGAGCAGAAACCAAGGAGATGTGAGAAGATAGAGTGCACTTTAATGTTTAGCTTTTCCTCCCCTGCCAGTTGCCCTATGATGATATATGCCCTTTCACCCTCCTCAGAAGTTATGTTCCATCTGTATACTTTTACAGTGTCAAAACAGTTATAACTTACACCTATTTTCTGACCATTGGATCCCAGAGGTATAACTTTTGTTTCTATTCAGTTGCAGCTGAACCCAAGAGGGATCTTTTTTTCTGTCATTTGTTAACCTTGAGGTTGTGTTGATCTGACATCCTGACTTTCACACACAGTCAGAAACCTGGCAATAATTGTTAGTTTTCTTTGTGATGATCTGTGATTATAGAAAAACAAAATTAAATGTGAGAAAAAAATGGAAGTCTATTGACAGATGGTATCAAAATTTACTGGCTTTGCCAAAGGTGAGGCAAAATAGGCATCATTGAAAGCAGCAGAACAAATTAGCAACCTGAGACTTGGTGGTATAAGGATTAGCTAATTTATCTATGTTCAAAACTACGTAATAGAGAGATCTTTGATGAGTTCTATTTTTTCAAGTAAAGATTTATTTATCACTGATGAAACTGAATGCAATCAGAAATCTAGGAGATTTAGATTAACGTATGTGTTTGTGATTGGAGTGCCTTTGTGACACAGGGTGGACTAAAACAATAAGAAACCACAGGTCCTTACTTATTAAAGATTAAATATCACATATGTGCAGTTGTATCTTTTGTTGTGCTTTTTGCTAGAGCTGAGCAACTGGAGGGAAAGATTTGCATTTGTGAGGCTGAAAGATACAGTGCATTATACAGTGCATTATAAAACCACCAGAAAAAGAAGATTTTGAGGAATCACGGTGCTAACTATTTTATTTTAGGATTGTGATAATACCCAAACTTAGACTCTGAAAGCTCTGTTCGCTTCTAAAGCTCAGTCTCTCTGTCTGGTTACTTCTCTTGTATTGGCCGTGTTCAAGGCAGCATAAGAAAAGCAGGGTGTTGCTTTCCCACTTATTTTGAATCAACAATTGAAAGCCTTCCAGCATTTAATTATTATTGGACCAGCTGCAGTTCAGCACTTGTTTTGACTTGTTGAGCAAGTGCATTTTACTTGGAAGAAGAATAAATTGAATGAATAACACATGTTTAGCAATGAAACTTTTAACAAAACATTGGCTATTGAATGAAGACCAGCAATTTCATTAAAACTTCTATTTCACTCCATATTTTGATGTTAAGTAACAAGACGGTATCATGGGTAATCTCACAGTGTCCAGATCACCTGGAAGATTATGTGTGAGAAAGCCAAGCCCAGTTATGCCTCTTTGATGGAGGCATTTCTTTAGGTGTCTGCATATAGAAGTTGCTGGCAGGCAACACGGTTACACGGTTTCTGGGAACTCTTTCCTTCTCACGGTGAATGCTGAAAGCTTTTAACTATTAACTGAATTCTAATTCTTAAAATTCATGAAAAAAAAAAAAAGGAAACTTATCCTTTTACATATTCACTTATATTCTAGCATGGGTGTATAACTTCCATTATTTACTTGGGTACTATCTATCACTTACTAAAGTGAAAACGTTCCACGCACATTTCAAGAGGATCAGAAAGCAGAAATCACATTATTTGA
The DNA here is from genome assembly GCF_001522545.3 of Parus major. Lineage (NCBI taxonomy): Eukaryota > Metazoa > Chordata > Aves > Passeriformes > Paridae > Parus > Parus major. The sequence goes on from NC_031770.1 coordinate 88,991,287, forward strand.
AAGTCCACCTTAATAATGTTTTAGTCTTTACACTATTTGGAGTTTTTGAAATGTATGTTTTTTTAATTGGCAAGGATCTATGAGATCTTATTGACTACAATAACAAAATGAAGAAATAAACATTTTAATAATAAACAGCACTCTCAAAAGATGTAATACTATGTTCTTGCTTAAAATACATTAATATATTCTAGCTTTTTTCTTTTTTTATAAAGTATGGGATATTGAAATGCATTTCTTTTAGGGTTAAAGAAAGAAAACCAGTAAGTAAAATATTTGTTTCAAAAAAATCCAGGCAGTGGGGTTTTTTGTTAGTTTGATTTTTTTATTGTTTTCTCTTTTCCATCCTGCTCTAGATTCTGTTGCCACTGTTGAAGATCTTTTTCATTGACTTTATTTTGATTTGAATTATTATGCAATTCATACAGTTCACTAAGTCTATTCAATTATAGAAGGGATCTTCTACCACTAAAAATTTGGATTTGATAAATAATATTTCATTTATTCAAATTGTCACTAGCTGCACAGTATTTCACCAAACAATTTCAAGCTGCCTCTAATTTTGGCAAACAAAACAGGAAAATGTTGCTCATTGATGTCAGTAGCTGACCTGAAAATAAAGAATTTAATGAAATAACTCTAAGTTTAGAGCCGTATATCTAGCTTCTGCATATGACTGATCAAACTGTATTCTTTGTGTTTTGAAAAGAAAGTATATTTCATGTGAAAGTAATTTACATCATTATTTCAAAGCCACATCTGTAAATATATAATTACTTTAAAAGCAACCAATATAATAATAATAAATGCAGAGAAACTAAAATAAAAAGTACTGCAATAAATCAATTTTTAAAACAGAACTGTTGCAATGAAAAAATATGCTCCAGACTTGCCCTTTCTAATTAAGCAAAATCCCCAGTGATAAAGGAAACAGCTTTGCTCCGGTTGGAAGAGGATCTGAATGTAAATTAAGTTTTTGACAATGACTTTTGTGTCTAAGATAGGGTATGTGAGGAATGTAATTTTGGGGACTCCTATTTTCAACCCCTGCCTACATTTATTATGTAGGATATCACAGAATCATAGAACCATTTATATTGGGAAAGGCCTTTAAGATCATTGACTCTAAGTATTAAACATTCACTGACAAGTCCATCACTTTGAGGGCTTCATTCTGTTCCCTGTAGCTGTCGTCAGCCTCAGGGAGCTGGCACTCAGAAAACAACTGTCCCAGCTCTGTTAAAGGGAAAGACAAAGAGGACATTAAGTACCACATCCTTTTCCTCATCCTTTGTCACTGTGTTTTCCCCCACATCCAATAGAATGGAGATTCTCCTTAGCACTCCACTTGTTGCTGATGTATTTACAGTAATCTTTTTATTGTGTTTTAAAGCAATGCCCAGATTACATAATAGTTGAGCTTTAGGCCTTCTAATTTTCTCTCTGCATAACCTCATGACATCCTTGTAGTCCTTCTGATTTCCTGCCCCTTCTTCCAAAGCGCATAAACTCAGCCTTTTTTTCTGATTTCCAGCCAAAGCTCTTTGTTCAGGCAGCCTGCTCCTCTTCTCCATTGGCCATTTTTTTGGCACATGGGGACAGCCTGCTCCTGGTCTTTCAGATTTCTCTTGTGAAGGATGTCCATCTTTCCTGCACTCCTTTGTCCTTCAGGTCTTCCTCCCAAGGGACTCTGCCAACCAACCTGTTAGACAGGCCAAAGTCTGCCCTCAGGAGTCCAAATGAGCAGTCCTGCTGACCTTACTTCTTCAAGAATTAAAAACTCCATTAAAGCTCCATAATTTTGTGATTGCTGTGCCCAAGAAGCTTGCAACTATCACATCACCCACCAGTCATTCTCTGTTCACTAGCAGCATGTCCAGCAGGACCTCTTCCCTAGCTGAATCTCTCACCAGCTGTGTCAGGGTGTTCACTTCCACAAATTCCAGGAACCTCCTAGACTGTTTATTCTGTGCTATGTTGTATTTCCAGCAGACATCTGGGAAGCTGAAGTCCCCCACGAGAACAAGGGCTGGCAATTGGGAGACTTCTCCCAGCTGCTTGTAGAACATTTCTCTTGCCTCTCCATCCTGGCTGGATGGTCAATAACAGACTCCTACCAGGATATCTGCCATTTGCCTTCCCTCTGATTCTAACCTATAAACACACAACCCAGTTGTCACCATAATTCAGTTCTAGGCAATCAAAACATTCCCTAATATAGAGGGCTACCTCACTGCCTCACCTTCCTTGCCCATCCCTTCTCAAGAGTTTATAGCCATCTTTAGCAGGACTTCAGTTGTGCAAGCCATCCCACCACATTTCTGAGGTGACTACTTCATCCTAAATGGAAGACAAGCAATAGGGTGCATAACTCTGAAGTTTTGTAGTTAAAACACTAAGCTGAATGATTATGGTAATATAAATGGTAAATGTCTAATGTCAAATAATAAAAACAATAGTCAGATGTGGGAAAAAAAAACTTATTTTATTCTCATTTTGGCCCTCAACCCCTGCATTTCTTCTGTGGAATGGCTCAGAATGTCCCATTGCTGGGCTACTGACATCCTGGCAGTTAGGATACAGTCCCTGAAATCAGCTGATAAAGATTGAACTGTTCTTTGACTGAGCAAGGATTATCTCAGTCTGATTTTCTGGAGCTGCAGGGGACTGAAGGAGACATGTAAATAAACTCCTTTGTTCTGTTTACTGCCTGGTACAAAACAGTTGGCCTTTAACAAACAGAATTGTCTCTCCACTGACTGTATCAGGCAGCCATCTCTGGTATCCAAAGCAATGCTTTAAGGACAGGTGACTATTTTGATCAATTTCAATGTCTAACTCAGATTCCCTGAGTTCAGATCAGGAAACTTTCCATTCTAAGAAACAGATAAACTAGTAAAGCAGTAGTGCTTAGAGAAGTAGAATCATTGTCTGCTGCCTTTTGGTTTTTTAATCACCACTTTGGGAAGTTATTTTTCTTCATTCTTGGATTTAAAAATTCTGATTAAAACTTTTCTAGAAGACTGCAAACTTCATTCAATGACCAATGACCAGAATGAAATGGCTGCCACTTCAATATTAACTAGATTTTATATTTTTAGGACTTCCAGGGTAAAAAAATTAAAAGTATGCCTGCCTGGATAAAATGATTTTCTAAAGTTGATATTCATTTTTTACAAGCCAAAAAAGTTACAAAGCTTAAAAATATCAAAATACATATTTTGGAATCTGTAATCTGGTCTCTCTTCAACTGAGAATGACATTCTGATGAATGTCTTTAACTTCTCTCAGATGCCTTTCATTAAAATGTTTACACCTAGCATAGCTGTTTTATTTTGGTGGGTTTTTTTAACTTTGTATGCTTCTCTAGAATCACTTTTCACCTTTCCACACACCCTACAAAACATTTGTCGCCTTAATTTATTAAAGGTGAGTCACTAAACAGTCTCATCTATGATACTGGAATTTGAATGAGAGAGAGAAGAGCAAGAATGAGGTAAACAGCTATTTGATGTCTGTCTTTTCACAGTAGCACAATAGCTGATTCCTAGGGCCTCTGACCTTTCAGTGTCCTGTAACAGAGTACTAGCATTAATCTGTTGCTTATCTGTCACCTACCACATTTGATATTTCCAGTCTCTGCTTTCAATTATCAGTCATTAGAGGCAGCACTGAGTAATTTCAGGAGAAAATGCCTGGAACCTTTGACCTGTTTTGGTCAGATAACCACAAGTGTTCACTGTAGATAAACTATCATTTCATTATATTCAAGATGTAAATGAGTGTCGTTTGTAGTGTATCAGCTTACTGTAAACTTTATCACCTTGGAGCGATTAAAACTGACTGGTTTACTTAGTACTTATACAAAGAATTTCGAGTCAAACAGTGAAATTCAGTGAGATTAGTGTAAATGATCCTTTACAGTTACACAGGTCTATAAGACCCTCCATTTTGCCTTGGCACATATATTTAGTAGTTAAAAAGTGACATTAACTTGATTTGTGAGGCTTCACTCTTTGTAAATCCAGTTGGCATCCTGGGATCCTATGTTGTAAAATCAGCTTATTATAACATGTCTTTCAGCATATCTTTGGTTTGTTACCCATTTGCCAAAGCAGCTTTCACTTTGCCTATGTGTCACAGCCACGCACCAACATCTTCAGGAAAAGTGAAGCACATATCAGTGTGGAGATAACCACTAATGAAACAGCACATCTAATAGTCCCTCATGCACTATGACCTGACCTAATCTCATTGCTAGGAGTTTTTACATTTTTTTAAGCTCAGCCAACATAATCAGATATTTATTGCTGAATTTCTAAAATACTGATTTCTTGTTATACAGCCATATAAGTGCTTTGCGTGTTTTTTAATTGTTATTTTCTTTCCCATAAAATAAACAGTTTTGTTATTGAAAATTAGTGAATGACATTTGCACCATTTTCTTTTGGTGCAAAGAAGACCTTTTTTCCAAAATACCTTTGTTCTGTAAATTTGACTTTTTTCCTTCTTAGAGCTAGACTTAGTGTTAATACAGTGTGAATGTTTCATCAGCTTGCCACATGGGTGGAAAATATCATTCTTACACACAGGTGTTTGTGATATTCCCCTGAGCCATGATTTGTCTGATGTAACTGTAGTGCTGCATATATTAGTTTCAGGTGGTATAAAACCACCATTTTTAGTAGTCAATGTTAAGAATCCTGACCAATGAGAGCAAAGGAAGATTTTTTTCATAATCAGCATTGACCCTAATATTCTACTTATTTTTTACTTAGAAAAACTATATTCCTCCAATAAAAGAATACTTACTGATTTCTGCTCAGCTGGTTTATAGATGCTGTGATTAGTCCCACAGAAATGCATTTTGGCAGATGTACTGAGCATGGCTGGAATGACATGAGAACATTCTGAAAGATTCTGAGAATCTTAACCTGTATTTTTCAGGCTGACAGTGTTGAAAACCTGTTGACTGTGAAATAAAAATATTTTGGAAATGGTGCCTCCCTGAGCTTCATGCCATTTCAGCAGGACAAAGGAACTGACAGATACCCTACTGAGCATTCAGTCTTGCCTGACAAGGCATTTATTAGATGCAGAAGGGATCAAGATTTGTGTATTATTTTCAGTAATAAAATCTTCAATATCATTACATAATATTTTACTTTTTTAACTTGGCTACCATTCAAACCACTGGTCATTATTGCAACATCACCATCACTGTTTTTTTGCAGTCTGCTGTATAATGCAAGATTTTAAATCGTATTTACATTTACATCTATGTTTGTATGTAATTTTGTTGGGTTTTTTTGGTTTATACATTGGCTGGTATAAATTTGCAGATAGAAATTCTGGATTCATTGCAGGGAATGGGACCTCCTTGGGCTTGGGGTGTTTCTGCAGTGTTGTTCAGTGTCTGTTTCCTACAACCCTTCACATCTGCAGGCTGTTGCCACTCTGAAGTCCTGGCCTGCCTGCAAATGCTGTCTCAAACCAAAGAAATTTTGAACTTGTGTCCCTTTCAGATGACAGTGCTCTGTCTTTCTTGGTGGAAACACAAATAAGTACTACCTGTGTGAGTTGTAACAATTAATTGGAGGCCTACCAAAAAGGGGCTATCAGTATTCTTTAGCAGTTGTGAGTGATCCTGAGAGATCCCCACTGATACTGTTGGGGGTATTGTGGAGGTTTCTGTACAAATGATAACATATAGGGAGATAACTACTGTTTCTAAACTGAGGTTACTAATTAGAAAGTACTTGGTAGAAACTAGACAAAAGGAAGCTTCAAACCGAAATAAAAATCAGTCAGTCCAGGAGTATGGCATTATTAAACCTCTTATTCAGTGTCTGATTATTCAATATTTATTCATAGTGAGTAGTGAGTGCTTAGTTACCTGTGCATGCCGGCAAATAGTTTTTGAAAAAATGTTTTCCAGAGACAGCAGAAAGGTGTGCACTAAGACACTAAGTCTGTCTTAAATATATATAGTTCTTATTTGAAGGTAATTGACATATCTCTTCCATGACAGTTTTCAAATGCTCAGTTATAACCTCAGAAACTTGCAGCAGACTCTTTGCACTAGAAAAAACCCTCTGGGCTGAGTGCTTTTGCATATGCTAATCTCTGCCAAGTTCCTCTGAAATGAAAGGCTTTACATGGGTATTTAAAAAAAAAAAAAAAGCAAAACCTTATTCCAAACCTTATTCCAGATCTCTGTATATATCTCACAGTTTAGAAACGGGCAGTGGAGCTGCTAAATAGACTGTATCCTGTTTCTCTTCAGTAGCAGCCCATTCATCTTCAGGTACAGAGCAGCCAGTTTACATGCTTCTGCTGCTTTTCTGCTTTACTTTTTCTACATACATAGCGTTCGATGGCAAACCCATGTAAGCTAAATATGCACTTGAGCCAAGCAAGCCTCACAGTTAGCAGACAATTTTCCTTTTGTCAGCCAAGAGAAAGTTCATTTTCACTGAAGATAAACTGTTCTTATAGCCTAGATATTTTATTTTTGGTGGTTCTTAAGGCAACACGGATTTGTACTTATAAAAGGAAAAAACAAAATAAAAGCTAATGAAGGTAAGGAGAGTTTGCATTTTTGAAAAGGTGATAGGGAAGAACACTGTAAAGGACTAGTTACATGACCACAGGTGACATAACTAGTAACTACTGCTCTGAAAATAGTGTTAAGTACTTTTTGTTCAATAGCTCTCTCTTTAATATGTCTATAACTATACACTCATAAGTCAAGCCCAAAATTATTTTTTACCTTTTAGTGCATTTCTATTTTTTAAGGTAACATATAAATTGTAATAATACAGATATGTAGTTTTATATATAAAATTATTTAATCATATGTATATACAGGCAAACACATACACATTATGTATGTAGAAAAAATTATTTGGGAGGGATATGTATATATATAAGTATAAATATTGTAATAATTTACACATTATTTATACATGTAGCATTTAGTAATCCAAATGTGTGCTTTTCCAAAACTGACATTGCTCCTCCCTTAGATCTGAGGACTAAAATGAAATAAAAGGGCTGGGGTTTCAGGAGATAGCGTTTAGGGAAGCTGAGTGCAGCCATAAATGTTTAGCTGGTTATCTAAACAAAATCCTAACTCTGAGTTTCGGACTTTGTCCATCATCAGTAAAACAAAGTAGGTATGTCAAGGGGCAGGTAGAACTTTTCCAGAAGGGAGAAATTCTGTCTTCCCACGGAGCACAGTTTATTCATAGGTCAATGATACATTGTACTCTGTGGAAGTGGAAACCATGGATCATTTTCCTTTCCACATCCTTAAAATGTGAGGTATGAATCCCATAAGGTGATCATCAGCCAGTGCTATGGCCTGTAGTTTCCGTTGTCACATCAAAACATATATTCCATTGCAAAAGTTGCTCCTTACTCAGAATCAGAACTGCAGCAGACAATGGAAATAGACCCAAGCCAGCTGTAAATTAAAATCCTCTTGTGTGTTCCTCTTAAAATTCTGTAAAAACCTCAATTAAGCAATAATGAGGTTTGCTTTTTTATTTTAATTTGTGGCAGTGTCAGAAGCAGTGGGAGCTGCACCTGCCCACCAAGAACAGGTTTAAGCCAGAATTGTACATTCTGTGCTGCTGGGCTGCCAGAACCACTTGGCCCCAACCCACAGTTCCTTCTTCTGACCACTGAAAAGATGACGTGCATGCCATTAGACTACAACTTGTGTTAATTTATATGATTTAATTGCTTCTTAAATATATAGTTGTTGCAGTGCGCTTTAGTACCACTTTTATTATGTTAAACGGAAATGAGCTGCATTCCTCTCATCAGCCTGGTTATTAGAGGCAATTAGTGCTTTCCAAAGTCGTCTATAGTTCTGACGTTGCTATTGCTGTACTTATGGCTACACTGAAGTCCTAAATCCTTTCACAGTTTTTATTTTGTCCATATTTCTAGTTACTTTATAACATGCCCCCTTTCAGCTTTTTTTTATATTCTTTCCACTCCAGCTTCTGGAATTTATATAAAAGCCACGGAGGTTTTTTTCCTTTTGAACTGAAGATACAGGGTTGGTGGAATTTCCTTTAGCTGGAAGTATGTCTGAGCTTGTGGTTTTATTATTTGCACAGTTTTATATTGTCATGTTTGTTTACTCCCAAGCAGAGGGAATGCTCCTTTAATCATGGGAAATGGGCGTTTGTTTTACATCTTTAATTTGCATTCAATTCTTTTTCTCACAGTTGAGAGGGACAAGGACTTCTCCCACCACCGAAGGCACTACAAGGAATTCCGCTTTGACCTTACTCAGATCCCTCATGGAGAGGCAGTGACAGCAGCCGAATTCCGGATATACAAAGATCGGAGCAACAGCCGCTTTGAGAATGAAACCATTCAGATTAGCATATATCAGATCATCAAGGACTATCCCAACAGGTACCCTCCTGGCATGGACTCACCACAGGTTGCATATCATCCCATTTGCCATTAGGGAGGGAGGGAAAAATCCACCATAAGCGTACACCTGACAAGGCATCGTTGCTGCCGCTTGTGCGGTATTAATTCTTAGGCAACAGCAGCAAACACTGAACGAGAATAAAACTTAACTTAAGTGTAATTTGTTCCAGGTTTATGTCCAAGTTCACCAAATAATCTGCCCATGCACAGAATGGGTGAGGGTTCATATTCTCAGTGAGCAAATGGAGGAGTCCCACGAGCAGTCTAAGTGTCTAGCTTTGGGAAATGTACCATTTGCTGACACTGAGGTACTGCAAGCCAAGATTCACTTAGCTCCCTAGAGACACACAGATGGTCTAACTTTGATTGCTTTTGAAGAAGCATAGCTTTTTTGCTTGCATTTGACAATCCTGCAGAAGGTAATTTAAACTCAAGCACTAGTTTTAGGATGACAAATGCATACTTAACACATGCTGCTCACCATAACTGAAAACTAAAAAAAAAATCATAGAATCATCTAGATTGGAAAATATCTTTGAGATTCAGTCCAACCATAAACCTAATACTGCGAAATCCACCATTAAACCATGTCCCTCAGTGCCACATATGATGTTGCACACGAGCAAATCCCTGAATTTGAGTTTGCAGAGCTCTGTGTATGACATGTTTCCAAGACTCTACGAGACCTCAGTAAATTATCAGATTTCACCAGGCAAAGTAGCTAAATACCTGAAAATTATGATTGAAAACTAGTACAAATTCCAAGCTGCTTCTGAAAAACTACATAGACCCAATATGTGGGGATGGAAATTAAATTAGTTTATGTCTTTTCTCAGAAAAGTGGGGAAAAAAAGTTCTGTTCTAAGATAAACAAAACTCTTCTTCATCTTGGAGCTGATAAAACATTTCTATCCCAGGAAGGTTTGGCAAAACCAGAGAAAAGGTCAGCTTAAACTTTCAGAGTAATCTGGGGGAAATAAAAACTCCATCAGAAGTTAGCTTGAAGGCTGGGCCAGCCAGAATTCAAATCTTTCTGCCCACAGAACTCTGAGTTTGTACCCTCCAGGTCAGATCTCTGAACATCAAGTTATAAAATATTTATGGCTAAAAACAGGGATTCATTTTATACCAATGGAATCAACAGGAGGGAAAGCACTCATCCTTCCAGAATAACTTTTGCTTTCTTAGTAAATTTGGGCCTGAAGAAAACAATGTGGGATTTTTTTTTATTTTTATTTTTTTTAACCTCTATCTTCAGCTTCCCAAAAATTCTTTTAACATAGGTTCTAGAAAAAACTTCTTGGAAGAAGGAATGAAGCAGGAAGGAACAAAACACATCTTTTTAAAGAGCACAGGTGAAGCCTAAGGTGATGAAAGCTCTTCACCTGAGAACTCAGATTTTTTTTAATGAACTAATGGGAAAAGTTATTTGTTCTAATACTTTTGATGTTTTCTTTTGAAGTTTTTGGATATTTTCACAGTAGATGGTTTGTATTCTATTTTAGAGGAAGCAAAACTGTTTACCACTCTGATGAAAATCAGTTAATATTATCTGACTTGTTCAAATGACAGCTGTGTCTGAAAAAGCATTAAACAATGCTTTTGAGTTCTTTCAAGGCAGAAACAGAAATTTATAAATGCTTTATATTTGCATTTACAGTTATAAAAGCCCCATGTCTTCTAATGGAAGCATGATGCTGAAAGGAGGAACAGGCAAGGATATATCATTGCATTTAATTTCATCAGTGTAACTACAGAAACTTCAGATGTAGACTTAGTGTTTCTCTCCTGTTGTTGATTTTGAAAGTTTCTACTCATATGTACAGATACTGTAGACAACTGCCTCAGTGAAACAGGATGGAAAAAGACCACAAGCTCTTCACTGTTCAAATTAGAAACAATAACATTTTTCCACAAGCCCCTTGCTGTCTCCAGACTGGAGACCCCAAGATGAGGTCCCAGATTTATTTACTTTTTTTCCAACAAAGCCACATATTTTGCTTTTGGGCTCAGATTTCACTTGTGATTTTCTTTTTGTCACCTCAGGTTTGTTCTACATATGTACATGAAGTTTTAGGTGCAAAATTTCTAGAAGTTGCAACTACAGAATGGGAGAGTGAGAGAACTGTGAAGATGGGGAGACACTGGAAAATGCTGCCCACTTATGTTGTGAATTCCACATTCCTGGAAGCTCTCAAGGCCAGGCTGGGTGGGGCTTTGAGCCACATGCCCAAGTGTAAGGTGTCCCTGCCCATGGCAGGCGGTTGGGACTGGATGGTCTTTAAGGTCCCTTCCACCCCAAACCTTTCTCTGATTCTATGATTCTGTAATGTCCCACAGCCTTCAGTAGTGACATTCCACAGCACAACTGCTCCTCCACCCTTCTTTGCTTTGAGCAGGAAACACAGGTGTCTGACAGGGCACTGAAATGACAAACACAGTCCTGCTATGCTTTCAGGGAAGGAGTGCCCAGGTTCAGGGTTTCCAAGTTGCATACTAAGGTCTGTGCTGTAGTCTCAGGCATTTTCTTTCTCTATGGCAGCGTGGCTACTGAAGTGTGTGTGTTTAATTCCCTTGGAGTTTGCTGAAGTTCCTTTGGGATTGTAGTTTTCTATTCAGTCTAAGGAAGCATGTACAGTGTGGCCCATAGCAGGCTGACTTCCTATGGAGCCCCACCATGGACTCCTACCTGGATCTGCTCTCAAGGCAAAGGCAAATATTGCCCAACATGCCAAATAGTTGTTCATGATTTGGTGGCAGCTAGCCATTAATTTAAGAAAACCCTGGGGGCTTTCCCCCCATTAGGGAATGCTCAAGTGGCAGTAAAATACAAAAGCAGGTTTCCAGAATGAGGCTAAACAGCATTATTGTCATGGCCTATTACACCATAATGATTATTTGATCTGATTGAGAACTGTTCTGAGTTTCAAGGAACATGCAGATGGTTTGTTCCACCTTTACTTCCTTAAGTGCCCCAGGAGATGTGGAGCTTCTTAGACATACTGCCTGCAGCCTCTTTGGTGAAATTCTTGTCTGTGGTAGAATTTCTCCTGTAGGAAACTGATCACTGGGCACCAGACTGTAATCACTAAACTTAAACAGCCTCTGTAAACATAAAGCAAATCAGCTGTATTCTGCCTGAATGTATTCACTGTTACATTTCAGCCTATTTATGACATAATGCTTAAGGTTTTTATTATGTATTATGGACTATTTTTAAAATAGAAATGCATTTTAAAATTCAGCCCAAATTTTAGGCTGTTTTTCATTTTAAGTGTGATTGCACAGAATAAAGGAAAATTTTAAAATTAAAAATGTCACAAAATGTGATGAGAAGCTGGAATAAATGAATGACATAAGCTAATGGGGGAGCCCTGCTCCCAGAGCTCCTGCTGCCTTCTCAGGGATCAGGTTTTTACCCTGTATCTGTACCAGTTGTGAAAGAAGTTGTTTTTTTTCCCTGGAAAGTACTTTGAATTTCTGTAGTAACATGCTGTTATGTGGGCTAAAGCATTAGTATTGGTCCAGATACATTTCTCTATTCTTCTATGTGTTCTCAGGAATCTTCTCTGGTTTTCTCTAGGTATCCCCAACTCATTTTTGTTTCATTTGCTGAGTTAATGAGTAAAAGCAATCTTTAAAGTCTCTTTAAAGTTTATTGCCTTACCTAGATCACTATACTTGCAGGGTGACAGAAAAGTAATTGATGTATCAATACCAAAGTACTTTAGTTTGAGTTTTTGCTGCAGGACAAAGCAAAAAAGTCACATTGAGGAAAAATTTGTCCTTCATAGGAATTTCTGGACTATACCATTAGTAGTGCCTTATTCTGATTTGGCATGGGAAACATTGTGACTTTTAGAACATTAGGTATCTGTCCTGGATTTGGAATGGAAAGACTCTATATGAGAAAACAATTATGTATTCTAGAAGGTGAAAAGACAAGGGTGGAATTATTTCACTGTGGTATTGTAGTATTTTATATTCCAAACACTTCTACAGTTTTATATTAAACCTACTGAGTGATGCAGAAGTACTTCTAAATAAACATCTCAAAGACAATTACAGTCAGAATTAAACTTTTCATGTTTAAAGTTCTGATAAAAATGCTTATTAGAAGAAAAAAGTTGGCATTTAAGACTCCAGAGGGTACTATTTATGAGCTTGTGGGACATTGTTAATTTGTTCAGTGCTAACATAGCAGGTCAGGTTCTTTTGAATTGTAAGATTTTCTTCATGTTAACTCCAGAGGGGGAATGTAGGTTTTCTCCTTGTGTGGTCACCACCACAGTTCTACTAGAATGGAAGTGATAAGACCTCAGCAAAAGATTATCTTTTAACAGAACAAAAAAAAGTGACTTTAAAAAAAGCCCTTTCAATTCCTTAATTTTTTTTGTTAAATAACCTTCCTTTATAATTTCTGAGCTCTTTAGCCTGATTTTTCAGATATATCTCACATGTAAGTAAACATATGCTTGTCATAGTTCCCTTGGTCTTATTTTCCTCAGTATTTAGCAATCAGAGTTTCAAAAAGTGCATTTGATGCTTTTTTCATTATCAGGCCTTCTAGGTGCATTTACCATGTTTAGATAAGACAGGAACTTTCTAAGGTGTTGTTGTGATTAAACACTGTAAGAATACAGTGACAAGACAGTAGCTATTTTAAATCCACTTTTATAAAGAGCCTGTTCCTATGGTCTGTAATTCCCCTTTAAGCATATATTCATTCTGTCTTTAAGGCAACAGTGCAATTCTGAGATCTATGTGAGCCAAGTCTGCCTTTAGCTGACTTTTACAGTAAAAAATTAGAATTAACCATTTTTTTCTTGTATCTTATTCTTTTGGCTACTGTTTATGGCATAAAAGAAATAGGTTTCTATAACTATAGATTTAGGTTTAAAAGATTAAATGGTGAAAACAGTTTTTAATAATGCATGCTGCTTTGTAGAAGCGTGTAAAATGAAACTGATGAGAGTTAAATATCTTGGGCTTAGTCTGGTCATTGTAGTAAATTATTTGTAATACAGATGATGATCTGGAACCAATTGTGTCACAAGATACGTGAAAACAGAACAAATAAATGACCCATGCTAAAAATTTGGTAACACAATTATACTAACTCCCCTGAGCAGCCCTTCTGAATTACTGGAAGATTTCATGGGAACCAATTTGAAAATATACCAGGAAACTGAGGGTTAAAATGTAATAATTATATTATTGAATGGATATGTTATTTCTGCTTTGATATAGAGAATTATTTTCTAAACATCTGTAGTAATATGAAACGGTCTGAACTGCCATCTATTCATGTTTTGTCATAGGATACAGCTGCCGTCACGTTATTAACAACAGATCTTTTCAGCAATGTTATGCCTCTGAGTTTTAGTTGAAATTGGAAAGCGATTTTGACATTTTTTTATCTTTTATGCTGAAAAGTTTATAAAAGTGAATCTTCCTGATATATCCTGATGTTGAAAGATGAATTTTCTTATACACAGCCTCAGTTATGTATTTTGTTATGTAGTTATATCAGGAAGTTGTATTTTTCAGATTTTCCAGAGCTATCGATTTTATATGCTGAAACCCATTTCAGAAAGGCCTCTTAGGGGAAATACCTGCATTATACTTAACAACTACTTGTTAGCTACAGCACATGCTGTACTGTGTCATAATGAGGATATGTCAAAGCATTATTAACTTGGACTCCAAGAAGTTAATGTCAGCAAGAAAATTAGGGACAAAGGTAAAAATATTTGAATGCCTTGACTCTCTATTTTCTTTAACTTAGGGATGCAGACTTGTTCCTGTTAGACACAAGAAAAGCTCAAGCTTCTGATGTGGGCTGGTTTGTCTTTGACATTACTGTGACCAGCAACCACTGGGTGATTAATCCACAGAACAACCTGGGCTTGCAACTCTGCGCTGAAACCGGGGACGGTAAGATCGAAACTATAGATCATAACGCCATGTGTGCTCTTGCCAAACCTTGCTGGGACTTTTTTTCTGGATGGGTGTTTTTTAACTTGTCTGGGTGACAATTCACTGAGAGTTTATAAACAAATAACACAAACCTTATCCTGCTGTTGTTGTGGTCTGCAAATTTTCTAGTATTTTCAATATATTTCAATATATTTCTATATATTTCTATATTTCAATTCTTTAGAATATGTCAATTATAAAACTAACATAATCAAGTGAAATTGGATTCAGGATAAGAGCTCCTACATACAAAATTGAGTTCCATTTTAATGTCCTACTACTGATGATTACATTTAGGAAACTCAGGCGGATTTGCAGAACTTCTTGGGCTGAAGCATGGAGAAAGTTATAAAATAAACCTCAGAGCCATTCAGAAGGTATAGCAGCTGTTGATACTGATCTTGAAGAAAGGGTAACAATAGGGTAATGTGGGAACTGGTTTTCTTTCATTTGAAAAAAAGTTATGTTTTTTATCTTGAAATAGGTTTAAAATTTGAAATCTTGAAAATTTTGGTTAGCTAAAAGTTAGAAAAAAACCACTATCAAAACTGAAGTTTTGAGCTGTGAGGGTTATAGTACAAATTTACTGGGCTACTGCATTATTCATAGTTATGCTCTTCATAAAATTTGAAAATGCCTCTCAATGCAAAACAATATTTTTAGAATAAATGTTCTTTACTTAGACTTCTTTA
This sequence comes from Parus major, assembly GCF_001522545.3. Lineage (NCBI taxonomy): Eukaryota > Metazoa > Chordata > Aves > Passeriformes > Paridae > Parus > Parus major. The sequence continues at coordinate 89,006,415 of NC_031770.1, forward strand.
GAAACTAATAAAAAGAGACTTATATACTGTTTTTTCTGTGATGGTTCACTTAATCCATACCACTTTACAAGCAAACTCAGATTTAACTCTTTTTGTCAAAAAGCTTTTTATGTCAGAGGTCAAGGGATCTATGATGCCAGTTAATCTAAACCTTAGCTGACATAATGTTAATGAGTAGCAGAAGAAACCCTGGTGTAAGGATTAATATTTTTTCCTTCTTTGTTCTGGCTACATTTTCTCCTTGGTTTTGATCTAAATTCTCCCTCAGGCTCAGCTGGGCTGTGAACAAAGCGTCTCATACTTTTTCAGCAAGTGCCCTGGCTGCTGGAGAGTTAAGCAAAAATCTGTCCTTTAGGCAGGATGCTTAAAAGGAGTCTGGCAGGCTTGCACAGAAGCTCATGGCCATTTCATCTAATGTTACCTGTACAGTCAGAGTACAGTCAGTGGACAAGGGGGGCACCAGTGCAAAGTAGACTGCATTGTTGCTGCCTTCACCCAGCCTTCAAAGGCACCACTCCTGAGCCTGGGCTGCAAGGGGAGTAGATCTCTTAGGCAGCCTGGTTTAGTGAGGCCATTTTAAAGCTCTTACAATGCTGGGGAGGTGACACCTCCGTCAGGAATCCAAATTAGGTGGGCTGGCTTCTGGCCAGATTTCCTGCTCCAGAATAAACTCCATCCTTGACCTTTTTTTTTTTTTTTTTTTTTTTTTTTTTTTTTTTTCAGGAGATTTGAACACAGAAATTGTTGAAAATTAAATATCCATGAAAGGCATTCATTAAGAAACACTGCAACCAGCAATTTGTTGGTTCTAGCCTCAAAATTACATCCATTTGGTAAACTACAGGAAAGTTTGTATGGGTAAAAGGAAACCTTTTGGTTAATACACTGAAAGAAATTGTAAAAGAATAGCTCACATAAATATTTCCACTGTCCTACTCCCAAGATCAGAAAGGTGATAGATAATTTTCTATTTTAAATTCCAAAACCACAAACAACTTTACCTTTTGCACGTTATCTATTTGACTTATGAAGGAATTTGCTTTTTTCCCTCACTTTCTATTCCCTTTTTCAGTTTATTCATACAAGCAGTTCACTTCTAGGGGCTAAAGTTTTCAAAACTATCAGATAGACCTGTGCTACATCACTTCAGCTTAGCACAAGCAAAATCATCCTTTCATGCTCTTACAATTTTGCTCTTAAGGCTTTGATTATTTTTATTGGGTTGCTGTTACTTCTGGAAACTATTAGAAACACCAGCAGTTGAATGACACATTTGTGTACAGATGGAACATGAATTTTTATACGACTCAGTATGTAGTGGACTCGGTTTGTAACCCAGAGAACCGCACCCACCTTTCCTCCAACCAGTTCTCTGTGAGAGCTCAGGGACTGCTTCAAATCAACCGAAAAACCTTCCCTTGGCTCGAGTCAACTTCAGCCCATGCAGGTCTGAAGCACATTTCTTCATGCCTCCAGCTGTCAGCCAAGTTTACAGGAGGTATAGTACTTCTGTCCCCATAACTGGGGAGATATTTATGATAAGACCTGATCCATTAACCTTTCTATTGTAACAGATAATTAAACTAAATGGGATTCTGTTAAGTAAGAGGATCCCTGATCGAGTTATTCCGGTGCTACACTAGGGTCCTGGATAATCAAGTCTGTAAATACATACTAATTTTTAGATTTATTCATACAGCCAATATGGGGCACCAATAGTTGCTGAGATTCCAGGGTGCTACTATATTGTTATCACTATCATTAAAAGCAGTCTTTCTTACAGTTACCTATCAGAGATGTTTTAGGCAATAACTTGTGTAGAGATATTTTTTTGCAACCCTGAAGATTGTGTACAAATAGTAATAGTAATAGTAATAGTAATAATAATGTCTACATAAGGAATAAAAAAATATAACTATTTAATTTAACAGTGTGAAAAAAAATAAATCTTTGGAAAAATGTCTGGTTGTTGCAATTCATGTTTTTCCCCCTTTGAAAATCCTGAAAAAAAGTAAAAAAAGCCACATGACATTGGAATGTGTTTTATTTTTTCTTTAGGACAGTATTTGGTATCATACGTCTCATTTTAGCATGAAATGTAGTCTTTTTCTCTTAATGGGACATTTTATTTTGAACAGTAAGAATAAAGGTTTGCATGACACATATGGAAACTGTCAACATATAATGCACTGTTTCCCTGAGGCTGTGGTAAATTAAGGATCAGGTTTTTTTGATTCTCTTTTTTAGTGTATCCTCAGTATTCTGCAGCATCCCCTTTTGGCTGATTCCCTGCTTTTGACACCAAAACTCTCTGTTGTGATTCAAATGAGAGGTGATCATTTTCATGATGATGGATGCATTGGTGTTAGATGAATTGCAGCATAAAATCAATAGAGATGCACAAACAAATTGAAAAGCTCCATGCAGCCTTTCCCCATATATATACACCACGTCTCCTAAGACTTAAAATTTGTTCTAGTGAATCAGCATCTTTGTCTTAACATTCAGCATTTTTATAAGTAGATATTAGCAGTTGTCTGAATATCACTGTTGCTGAAGGGGTATAAACAGCTACAAGAGTAATCCTTTTTCTGTCACTGCTCAGGAGAACCTAGAGTTGTTTACAGAGAATGGGAGAGGGAGATAATGTGCAATGTGATTGGTGGTGATCTGCAGAATAAAATAGATTCTAAATACACAGCTCCCAATACAACATCCTGAGTAGCCCCACAGTCATGTAGTTCTGTGCCTTTTATTAGGTTACAGCAGCTCTCACTTATTTTAAATCTACCAGCACACCAGAGGGGAGGAAACTGGTGTCAACTTTGAAAAAACAAAGAAGATTAAGATTTCTGTTATCACATAGCGCCATAGAAGTTTTATTTGGGCTTTCCTTCTTTTTGAGGTGGGCAGGCAGCAGGAACCCCCAGCTCCCAGACACTGGCTCTTACTTCAAGTATTTTTTTTTCCCTCAGAGCAAAATCAAACTTGAAAAAAATAGATTCCTCAATCCAGGTGAAGCCTGTGGAAGGCCAGTTCTCCCTTCAGCATGAATTTGGGTACTCTCTGGTGTGTGTCCCCTGGAAGGGAATTTGTTTCTTAACTTAACATGCTGCATGAAGGATTGGTGAATATCTCCAGAGATGCTGGGGAAGAAAAGGAAAAACACAGTCTCTCTTTTTTAGTCTCTCTTCCTTTTAACCTAGATCTTCCAAGGTGCCTTTATCCAACTAAGCCTTCAGAAAGGCAGCTTTCTTGGTGTGGCATGGAGTAGCTGGTTTGCTTTCAAGCCATGGCAACCTGTGGCAGCACTCTGGCCTCTTCATGTGTTTGTACTTGTACTTCATGTATATTTGATGTTGTTTTGGCCTCACCATTACCACACTAAATGTCATCAATTTATCCTACAGCTGACCCCAGACAACCTTGGCACCTCACTTACATGACCATGGTAGCTATCAAGTACTCTGGAGGATGCTGCTGGGGTGTTACCTTTAAACCTCTTGATGGATCTGGCATTTACAAGTCAAAGTACGAGGGGCAATTTCACCTTCATTACTATCCTTATAGTAAAGGAACTTAGGAAATATGTATTTATATTGACACATATATATAGACTTTGGCAGGCAATAGCTCTGACTAAATTCTGAGCCATCTGGAAGCCATATAGCCATGTTAGCACAGCACTGAACCAGAGCTAATACATCCTGCCCCTCAGCAGGTTTTATTAGCTTGGGCTCAGACACTGCCTAAGCACAGCTACATTCATTTCTGGTTCAGAGCTGACTTTGGCCAAACTTGCACTAGTTTTAAATTAAACATGTTCAGGAATACTGTGGTGTGCAACAAGCTGGAGGGATGAGTCTCTCAGTCTCCAAAACAGGGTGGTCCCATGACAGCTGCCCTCATGAGAAAGGTGCAGTGCTGCAGTGCTGCCTTGAGGTTCTGTTGACTCCGTGGTGGAGCTGGCACAGGGTGTAAATGCACCAGGAGCACACTCCCACCCTGAGCAGAGCGGATGATCCAGTTCCAGCACTGTTTAATTTGCTCAGATAGGTGAAACCACGTTTCCATTTGGGTCACAAACATGATCTGCATATTGTTGGCTTGTAGCAAGTGAACACACCTTTTGTTAGTAAGGGCACGCTCAATTTAAGCAGAAGAGCCAAGGAGGGGAGTGAAATGGGCTCCCAACCCTTCTCCTACCACCACTGGTGCACACTGGTCCTGGCTGTACAGCTGTGCAAATCACCCCACACCCTGCTTCCCAGACAGATGAAGGATACATCTGCTTCTCAACACCATTACTTTAGAGATAATGACATTTGTGTTCCATTCCATTCAGAAGGCTTTTATCCATTTTATTCTTTGGTGGATGACCAATTAATCTAATCTCTCCTTGTTTTATTGTCTTCCTGAACACATTTTTTAATGGTGGAGAAAAGCCCCAGGACTCCCACAAGCCACTCAAAGTTTAAGTGCATTAACTTGAAAGGATAAATCACATACTTTGAGCATTTTTTTGTATAATTACATCTGATTTTTTGCGTAAGCGTATATAGTACTGCCATATTATACATATACATATTATACAGCATATCCTTGTGTTCCCAAGTGCTTTCTTCAAGAGCTTTGTGAATACCAAAATTAGCAGAAAAAGATATCCAAAATTCCTTCAAATGAACAGAGTAAAAACAACTAAATGTAAGATTTGACAAAGAATAGATTAATCTTGTCTTGACTAAAGCTGTGAAACCTAGGAAAGGCAGAGCAGGACATCCAAGACCACCCATTTTTCAGAATTCCTTAAAGCCTCCAGGGAGAAGAAGAGTTAATAAAACACATAAAGATTGTCTCAAAAGCATATTTTATGTTGTTATAGATAAATGTGTCCACCAAAGGAAAAGCTTGCACAACAGTTTATGTAGATAATACAATAGAGACAATAAAAAATACTTTAGAGTTGGAGTGTTGAGAATGTGTTATATAAGGACCATCACATCGCTGTTATTAGCTTTTCTCTCGCCCTTTTAAAAAATAATTTTATGTAGCTAAGCTCTACCTCAATTTTTTTGTTTCAAATCCCATTGCTCTCAAGCGTACTGTTCAGCATGAGAAACCACAAAAGTTTCTCTCTAATTTTGAAAACTACTGTGTGAGCTTTCATAGTCAGAGCCTATGGGCCTTTATTTTTCTCAAATGTTAAATGTTATTGGACCCTGGATGATCAGGATCTTTCTTTTTTCCCAAACCTCATTTCAAATTTCACTCCCCAAATGAAGGAAATCATAGGTGTGGCATTGGAATTTTAATTTATTTTTCAGCAAACGCTGTTGAAATGAATTCCCAGAATCACTACATCTTTCATTTCTAAGTACATTTCTAAGGACAAATATGTAAAATTATTACCAAAATAACTACTGTGACCTAGCAGTAGTGGTTAATCTGTAAAACGTGTTTTGTGACTTCTTGAACACTTTTGAAAGTAAATAAGTTCTTGTTTTTCATAACAAAATGAGTGGTTTGGTGCAGGCTGATGACTCAGGACAAAATAATGGATTTTGGAATTACTCATTGTTCTGTGTTGCCAGTGTAAATCTGGCTAGGATGCATAATGACTGAAAGCTCTTGCAAAATAAATGTCTGATCGATATTTTACTTAAAATATATATCTCTGAGGAGATAAAGCCAAGGCATAGATCCTACTGTCATTGGCATACACACTGGCAGTCTCAGAAAAAGTCAGCTTTCTGAATGTTATGAAAAACAAGGGTATGTCTCCAGGTCAAGACTGCAAGACAGATCGTTATTGAAAGCTTGAAGGGCTCTTGCATTTCCATTTGGAGCAGCTGGGGGGGAAATGAACTTTTAAGATGGAATTCCATCAGTTCATGAGAAGAACTGTATAATGTGACTGCATGTGACAGCACTGAAGCAGACACAGTGACACAGCAAATACCTCTGCAGTTATCATCCTGAGTGCTATTCCTGTTCTGTGGCTGAAAAAACAAAAAGCACAAAGTTGTCAGGATTGTTGAGACAGGACCTTTTCATAAGCTGTACTTCACAGTTATTTTTGCAGCAGCGACTCCTTTATGATGAGGGGAGAGAATGTGAAAAGGCAAATAGCATTCATTCAGTTCAGTCAGTCAAACCCAAACTTCCATGCAAGCTTTTATGCAAACAGCTAAGGGCACTTTACTATCAAATAGCATAAAAGCCAAAAAGAAGTTTAAATGCCAAGTCAAACAAATATGTCTTGCCAAAGACTCAGAATCCTATGAATAAGGACTAAGGAGTTCAGCAAATTTGAAACATAATGCTTTAAATAAGCCTTAGTCTCCAAATATACCTGCCAATATGCAGAAGAGATAATTAATCGTCTGAGCACTATTGAGAAGTGCATGCCAGAATGTGAAGAATACAAAGGATCTGGACTATCACTGCACAGAGTAAATCTATCCATTTTGGGTTTTTTTCTAGGTGCAGGGTCATTTCAGTGGCTAAGTTCAGTGGAGCAGGCATTAGCAGATTGCTGGTTGCTTGCATGTTCTTCTGCAATCTGAAGAAAACTTTTGAAATCCTCAGAATTAAACATATGATGGAAGGGCAAAACCAAACCCATTTTTCAGAATGCTTGACAACATTGTTCAGAGATGCTCAAGAGAAGCAGAAAGACAAACCTTGCTGGTTTTGCTTTATGAGTTTCATCTGGCTGAAGCTCCAAGTGTAGTTAAGCAGGTCAGCCTGAGTCATTCAGTTGACTTTAGAAAGTATTGCTTCAGTGCCACAGTATGGAACAACTACATGCCTTGGAGACCTGGATTTTCAGTTGTCATTGAAGCCATGAGTTTTCTAAATGCTTACAAGAAATGATAGATTAAAATCACTTACAAAAATGAAGCCCATGAATGCTTTTTGCTACAAGGGGGAATTCAGGATAGATTAATTTTATTTTTTTTTTAAGGTATTCTGAAATTGACACTACAAACAAAAATAAGGACTACCTAACAAGACCATGGCACACACAGTTGAGTTACTGATGTGGCAGAAAGCATGGTGCTTTTCAGAGGCAGAATGCTTTGAAATACCTCCTGTTTAAGAAGGGGCAATGCCTTTTAGACTGAAGGCAAATATACCACAGTACACAATTTTTTAAATTTTTTTTTTTTCTTTTTTTTCTTTCTTTTTTTTTTTTTTTTTAATAAAGGATAATAGAAGTTCTGTAAATGAAAACTTTCTTTTGAAAAGGAGCAATCTAAAATGGAGACAACATATGTAGTTTGAATTTCCAAACCAAACAGAACAGAGATCCTCCTCAGAAGAAATATAGCGTCTCAAGGGCAGTGTATATTTTGATTGCTTCGTCTTCTGAAAGCTGCAGTTAAGCTAAGGTATATGATAAACTGAGAGAGAAAAGTTTAACTATGCAGCCACAGGAGTCAATAAAAGTTTTCCTCTGCACTAGAAGCAGATCCAGTGCATATACCATGCATGAGTTGAACAAATGGGTCCTAAAATCTTATGCTGGTTGCTCTGAAAATCAAGCACATAAAGGAATATAGTCACATAAGCTGTTTCTCTGTTTAAAAAGGCTGTGGGTTACAGGATTAATTTTTTATAGTATATCTCTATACCCTGGATAACCAAGTAAGCCTTAACTTGTGGAATCTTAATAGCCATCTTATTGCTGAAGTCTAAAGGAAACCCAGAGGAAACTTAATAATATTAAAAGTTATTTTAAAGGGAGTTCACATTGGTTTGAAGGATATTTTTCTTCGCACACAATATCCACCATTGTAAATTCAGAGAACCTATATTTAAATTCAGAAAAGCTTCACACACCTTTACAGTTCTCAATATATAAATCTAATAGTATTCTTAAAATGTCCACCAGTAAAGCATTAATATTCTACAGATAAAATTAAAATTCTCAAAGTCATTGGAACAAAAAATAAAGAAAAATAGTAAAAATATTCCCTCTAGAAATGAAGGGAAATGTGGAACTTTGTGGTAAGAAGCTAGCTTGTCCACGTGGTTATGAATAGAGAATAGCGTGTACAGTTTTTCATATCTGACTTGCAACAGAAGATTGGAACATATAAAAATTAATGTTACTGAATTATTTAATAGTAACTCAAACACATGAAAAGAAGAATTAAAAAAACACAAGACTAAAAAGGCATTTAAAATGAAATCAGAAGCTTCAACAAATATATTTTTCCCTTGCAGTCAAAAAAGTAATTATCAAAATTGTTCAGAATATGTTGCCAATTACTCTGCTCCACAACTGCTAACTTTCTCAGTTCTTCTCTTGCCTTTGCTGGGCTCTCTGTCACTGGAAACATCTTAAACCAATTTAAAGTGCTACACCTGAATAAACATGTTGTAAAAGTGTTTATGTATTGAAGTGGGTCAGTTCAAGGTATGGTATTTGGCTGGAACTTCTAATTTCTCTTTTTACTGCAAAAGGGCTGCCAGAAGGAGGAAGTCTGAGCTGAATTAATACATTTGTTACAGTGGAAGTAGAATGGAAACTACTTTAACCACAAATCAAACTGCCTCTTTCATTTACGCCAGTGATAGAGTTTTTTTAAGAAATATAGACTCTGGCGTGCAGCCACTGTAAGTTTGTGTTTGAAAAAGAAACCTATATGCTGATTTCTATAAGGTTTACTCCTATGAATGTTTTCAAATTCTTTTTTCAGGGTGATTGTGTTAACAGCATTACACATTTGTGAGGCAGATGCTCCTTCTTTGGGCACGTAACAAATTTTCCGGTGGGTTTAGAAGAATCCTGAGGCGCCCCGGTGCCGCCCGGCGTGCGGTGCCAGTGCCCATACCTTCCCGTTTAAAGGACCTCTGTGTCCCCACCCTGCACAGCTGCACAGCTTCACATGACACTGTCTCATTTTCTGACGCTTGAAGGGCTCTGCATAATACACGTACGCACAAAAGTGTTTATGCTGCCAAAATAAATTCTGTTAAGAGTGAGGGTTTATTTGCTAAAATGTCACTGATGCAGTTTCAGTGACTTGATTTGCTTTCCTTTCTTTCAGTGAGGTTTAGACCACATAATATAGTGAGGTTACCACACAGTCCTGACTGAACAAATATTTTAAAGAAATATGCACATCCCCTGGGAACAGAACCAGAGTCAATAATACACATATTTCAAACTCTCTTCTCTTGAACAACTGAATGGCTTCCTACCTTTAGTGGTGAATGAACATCAGTTTAAGTAACACTGGACAATATTTGTTTTTAAAGCAGAATTATATTTATTTTCTACACTTCTATTTGCTACTGGTTTGCTTTGGGGATATAAGCTTCCACATCCCACTGAAACTATGCAAAATTAGAAGACCACATTACATTATCTTTTCTATATAAAACAGGTTTTAGTGGGTTCACTTTTTTTCCAGTGCTATAGATGTATGCATAAGACTGAATTAAAACACTTCTGTAATGAATAAGATATATAGTACACAGAGACTGCAATTTTATGCAATAAGAAATTGTACCTGTAAAAGTTGTTGGAGCTTTTGTAAATTGTTGAGCTTTCTGTCTTTTTAATTCTGCTCAACAAAATGTGAATAAGATTCTTAATCATGTAAATTAAGGATTGAAGCAAATTCCTCGCTATTCAGGATTCAGTCAGCAATTGAACTCCTGCTGTGGCTTTGGGAGGGACACAAGTTCACCTTTTAACTTGCAATTTCCATTGCTTTTAGGTCGAAGTATCAATGTTAAATCTGCTGGCCTGGTTGGAAGACATGGGCCTCAGTCAAAGCAACCGTTCATGGTTGCATTCTTCAAGGCAAGTGAAGTGCTTTTCCGCTCTGTCCGAGCAGCCAACAACAAAAGGAAAAATCAGAACCGCAACAAATCCAGCAGTCAACAGGAGTCCTCCAGGATGCCCAGCGTTGGGGGTAAGATGGAGCTATGACTTACTGCTCTTTTTATAGGAGGTATGGGCACCTGCTCAAACGCAATGCAGTCACATCAGCTCAAAAAGGTGCTGCTCACTTGCTGAACTGTCAGAAGCAGTGTTCCCACTCCTCTTTTGTTATGTTGGCCCTGGGTGTGATCTACCTTCTGTAAGTCAGATCAGTTACATGTACATTGTGGGCCGCAGGAGGGTGAAATGAACAACTAGTTTAAGAAAGGCTGTGTCTGAGCTTGAACCTAAGCCTACTCAGTATGCAACTGGATGATATCTTTGCTATGCATAAGTAAAAGATAGAGGTAAAGGAAATGATTGCACCCCTACTACTTGTCTAGGAAGCCAAGATGAAACATAAAAATCTCTGTACTGGAAATGAGGAAGCTTAACCAATCTGAAAAATCATAAACTGTTTAGAAGTTCAGACCAGCTGACAAGTAATGATGTAAATATAAAATATATTCCTCTATGGAATGAATTTGGTCCTTACCTGAAAGATACTGACAATAATGCACATGAAAACGTCCTTAATCTCTTTAGAGTCCAGAGAAATTATGTTCCATTTTTTCCTGAAACAATCTTTTCAGCTGAAGGCAAAGTCACCTTCTATATATTCTCACTTTTGAACAAACATTTCTCCTTTTTGGGAAAAGGGTGTGAAAGTGTTTCTTTCTAGAAGCATGACAGATTTAGTAACAGCATATGAAAACCTTAATGTAAGTGCTGCTCTTAAATCCCGTGGATATTTACAAGTAAGCAAATCAGTATTTTGTGGAAGGAATTTAGCCTTGTGGTAGGGCTCACCTATTTGAGGAGAAGTGTTATTAGCAATATGCATTACTTATATCTGTCTCAGAATGTTGACAGAGGCAGGCTAGAGACTACTCTAACGTCATACATTTGCATTAATACATGCATTAATACTAAGCCTCTACCAGATCTTTTGCAGAAGCATAATTTTACGATAACAACAAAAAAATACTGCTGAATTTCTAAAGAAATCAAAGAAATTATTTATATATTTTTTCATAGTCCCTGGAAAGTCTGCTAATTTTGAGAATCACATTACTTTGGGTGAAGGGTGTGTACCTAAGTACATTGTACACACAAGATACCTAAATATAAATATCACACTTTCACATTGAATCCTACGTGTCTAGTGCATGAAAAAATGAGAACTGAACAGATTTCTTAAGCCTCATTGATTATAGCAGGAAAGCCAAACACAAGCTCCTTGCTGGTTTAACCTGTGAGAAAACAAAACCTTAACTGCTGGCAAGTTACACTGACATGAGTTACCTCAGGGACAGCTGTCTGTCAGCTCAGTTGAAAGCTGTCTTTAAGCTTTGTCTGTGCATCCAGTTGCGCTCCAGACCTGTTGTAAAACAAGACAAATCAGAACATCTCTAGTGAAATGTGCGTTATGAAACAAATTATCTCCTAATCTCTTTAAGGTCTACATAAGCATAGAGCACATCCCTACATATGTTGATCCATAGCAGATCTCTTTCAAAAGAGATTGCAGTTCAAGAAAACCATATTGTTAAGACAAGACCAGGTTAAGAAGCAATTGCCCATGCAATTGCATTAAAATCAGAGGCACTGACCATTTCCTGGAGGGGGAGGCAGCAGGATACAGGCAGGCTGGAAAAGATGGCAAAGTTGAAGGTATGTAAGAGCCCACAGCTTCACATAGCAGCATCCTTCGTGGCAAAACTGCTTGGAGGTGTAGCTCCTGCACCGTGGCAATCCACATTCCATGCTCCTGCCCCACAATTTGCCTCAGCAATGGCCATGTCCCAAATAAACAAACTTCTTTCATTAATGATCGTTCACTGGACTTTTCCTGCCATGGGTGATCCAGAACACTTTTAATAACTACTGCAACAACAGTCATGAAATACTGTGGATGATCATGCGGAAGGCTACAAAGGCAATGCATGAATTCTATCCAGATGTCACCAGTGTGTGAAAAAGACACAGAGAATAGAAGATGTTCTTATTTCTCTGATCTCTGAGCCTTTTCAGAATATAGTCCCTCCATGAGACTGCTAGAGAGCCTGCTATCAGAGAGAAGCTATGCTCTTTTCTTCTCTTTTCCAGCCCCAGGATCTCGGGCATATACTGCATCCCTTTAGGTTTGTGAAAAAGGCTGATTGTCCAAGTTCTCTACAGCTTCAGTAATGAGCAAAAATTCAAAAGTATAATTCACATTTTCATATTTAAACACAAAAGTTTTTGGGAAAACAACCAAAGAATTTTGCCCATCATCTTTCTCATGGAAGAATGTCAATAGACTATATTCAATTCTCATTCACTCCTTGATGCAAGCACTTGACACAGTGACGGGCAAAGATAGTTGTGTGATTTAGGTCTTCTGTTTCTAAGCTTCTTCCATAATCTTGTATCTACATCATCTAAGCCAGACACTGACAGTGAAAAATACTCACTTACCTAGACAGAGATAATGTAGCCAGACCCAGATAGGTATGTTGTCATTCATGTATGACAGATTTTGATATTTCTCTCTATACATGTCTCACTTTTAACACAATCATGTCTTCACTTCCTTCTTCCTCTTTCTTCATTTTCTCCTTCTTTTTTCCCCTTTTCTTTTTTCTTTCTCTTTTTTTCCCTCCTGTTTCCCTTTGCTCTTGCCTATTGTCATCTTTCTTTTGCCTTTTGCCTTTTGTATTTTGCCTTCTTCTTTTTCCCTTCTTATTTTTTAAGTCCTTGGATTTCAGCGATTAGCTTTACTGTGTTCTCAGCATGTCAAATGGAAAGTTCCACTGGGCAGATCAGCTCTTCCAAAGGACAAGAAATTTTTTGAATTATTCATGAAGTTTCACGAGATCATAGAATGGTTTAGGTTGGAGGTGACCTGGTCAAGTGGAAACTGAGGGGAGTCCCTGCCCCTGGCAGGGGAATTGGAAGTAGATTATCTTTAAGGTCACTTCCAACTTTCTGTGATTCTGCCATATAGACTATCACAATATGAAGAAAATAAAATCTTATGTGTCAATTATTATAACACCTGGGAAATTGTTGACAGAGTTGGGGTCATCATCCCTGTGTTGCTAAGAAATTCAAGAGAAGATGACGTCAATGAAAGAGACAGACAGAATAAAGCTTAGCATTCAGGCTCTACCTGCCTGCTATGCACAGAGGATTAAACCCTTCTTTATTTACCCAGTTTTATTTTTGTCAAACTGTAGATAGAAGAAAAAATAATTAAAGCCCCCAAACCAAACCAAAACCAGGCAACTTGTTTACAAAGTATGTCATATAACGCTTCCCTAAAAAATGTCTGGCTTAATTTTAATTTTCTAGCATTGTCTAAAAAGAATTACAATATAACTGGGCACTAGAAAATATCTACATTTAAATACTGAATGGTGACTTACACCGGGAAACTAAAAAACAAAGTTACAAAATTTTTGTTCTTCTGGAGATAAAACCAGAAAACAATACTTAAGGCCATGTTTTCTGTATGCTATTGGTTGATGTTACACTAACTGCTTCAAAATAAAGTATATTGTAATAGTATGTATAAACACATTTTTATGTCTTTATTTCCCCTGGAAAAAAAAAACAAACAACCTCATGAAATTTCTTATATATATATATATTTTATTGACCTACCTCCACAGCTCTTTCTGTAGGGGTTTAGATTCCCACTGCAGTCCCTGAATAGCTGAGGAACAATGTTTTCTCAATCACAATAGCCTATGGTTTTGATTCTTGACAGAATAAGCATATGGGCCTTGAAGTTACAGAGTGTGAAATTGAATCCTTTGCACCAGATCTTATTTTAAATGTCACATTTCATACTTAAATAAAACATTATATTACATACAACATTTGTCTTACATGAAAGATAGAATTCAAGGAAGGAATTCAGACATTCCTGAGTCTCACTTTCTTTGTAGGTGAATGGGTTAGGTGGCTTACAGTCTGTACACGCTGGCCATTTTATCAGGTGTTCTGGTGTGACCACACATCATTTGAACCTATATTCAAATGAGTCAGAATATCACAACAATGATGATATCTGTGCAATGACTTACATATGTATAATTCAGATTTTGCCTTTAACTGTTCCTGGCCCTAAAACTTCTGCACATGTTCTTGAATATGAAAATGTCACTGCAGAGAAAGCCAGCAACAACACTATCTCCATCTTTTGTTTGCTTACCTGCTTGGGTGCTATTAAAAACCATATCATGACTTTCCTGACTTTTTCATGTGCACTTTTCCACATTTTTCAGTCAGTTTTTTGCAAAGTGACTAGTATTCTATGAATTTTAAATTCCCTCTAATACCTGAGATGGAAAAGCTCAATATTCACCACCTATTTATTTTTTATTAATTTATTTTATTATCTATACATTCACCACTGACATTAGTGAAAATGAATGTATAGATCCTTGTGAAGAGTGATCAGTGAACCATTTTTTTAAAATTCCTTTACTTTCAACTACCTTCACTGCATTTCTGAAGTGTGAAAACCCATTAGATTATTATAGACAAGTCAGCACAAGCACAACTCAAGCAGCCAGGGATTTTAGTTGTATTAAAGGCATATAGATTTTTAAAAAATTGTGATGTCTTAGGGCATCCTGCCTTGCTTCCAGTTACTACTCCAATAAACTAGAGATATCCCATGAGATGTGGGTGTATATTTTGACCCTGCATGCCCTGGGACAACTGAGAGTATCTGAGACGGCTACACATAACCAACTATATGTGAAGATCCTTTAATGACTGTCTTTGAAGGGTTAGGAACACACCACAGGAAAGAACACAGTGTTTGCCTTTAAAAACCTTGAGGATTTGAGGCATCATAGTTTAGAAAGCCTAGCGTAACATCCCTGATGCTTATTTAGTATTGGAAATGGACATATCATGACTTGTGGACAGCTTTTGACACAGTTTTGGGAGTCATATTGGACCTATGTGTATTCAATAGAAAGAAGGTACACAGATCGTTTAAAAAATAAAGAAAAAGCCTATTCAAAGAGCATGTTACCAATGAGAGAAAAAATTGTCACTGTATTTTGAATGACACCTTGTTGAGTCTCTTCTGGATCTGGTTCAGTCCAATCTTTTATTGGTAGTTTGGATGATGGAGCTCTCCTCCCAGATCTCATATCCTTTGTGAACTTGCAGAGAACACATTCTGTTCTATTGTCCAAGCTGACTAGCTCTATAAACCAACCTTGGGGCCTAATGTGATGAAGCCATGACCCTGTTCCCATCCTTTCCTGTTACTTAGGAGCAGTAAGGAACAAGCACTAGAATTTCTCCAGGAGTAAGGTTGTCTTGGAAAAGCATGTATAGAAGGTTCTTGGTGTCCTTTTATCCTGACACACCTCTGCCAGTGAGCTTTCAGTTCTTTAAAGGTCACCTGTCAGTCTACTAGTATAGTATTAGCAACTAAGGATTGTCAAGTCATGAATATTTCTAAAATATATGGTAAAAATGAAGAAGTATAATATGTGCCACTATGTGTTTAACTAAGAGATTTTTGGCCCTTGTTTCAGGACATTTTTTATTGTTGCTAATTCATCTTTTTAATTGGGCTACTTTCTTTACCTGGCAATTAAACCATGCCAACCTACAGACAATTTCCCCATATTTTGGATCAGGCTCTCTCACTTGTCCTCTTTGATTACCTGTGTGGATATTTTCAGATGTGTTACCCAGCTAGCCAGCAAATAGACATCTAGTAAACCTGTTTCCCCTAATGCTGTATGCATTATTTTGCCAGTGTACAGAGATTGTGTCAGTCTGACTGTACAGATTCTTTATTTCCAGGTTTACATTGCCTTTACAACTAACCCTAGGAATATAAATGACAGTATGGTTTTCCTTTCCTTTGTACAGCTTGGTAAAGATCTCAAAAATAGCTAAATCTTGTCAGTCCTAGCAATGCTTCCAAATAATTTATTAATGTTATTTACTTCCTGTAGATTATAACACAAGTGAGCAAAAACAAGCTTGTAAGAAACATGAACTTTATGTGAGTTTCCGAGACTTAGGATGGCAGGTAAGATTATAAATTCTTTACTCTTTCCTAACAGTTCAAACTCTGACAATTGATTTTCAAGTCCCCTATTATTTACACTCTGTTTTCTTTAGGGAAATTGATATTCCAATGATGAGAGACAAATTCTTTAAATGCATTTTGTAACAAATCCTTATCAGTATTTCTATCACTATGACTTTACCTTTTTAAGCTCTTCTCTCACAAATCTTGCATACATTAGCAGCTTTATTATTTGGATTCATTCACATAAAGATACATTTAAACTACTGCTCAAGAGAGAAGTGAACATGCAGCAAATGAAACCAAAATCCCCACACCAAGTACTGAAACATTTTAAATTTTCACTAGTTCAGATTTAAGCCTCCATTGTTCAGTGCTGTCAGCTGCAGGTCAGAGATTTCACTGGGGTAGGGTCCTTTGGGAAATAAATCTTGGATCACTGCTCAGTGATCTTTATGATACCATAGCTAATTTCATATAATTTCTGAGGAAAACTCATCCTGCCACACAGTAACAAAAATATAATGTACTTGCAGTAAAAGGTCATGAAGTCAGAGGCAAGGCGAAGAAAATAGAGAATATGGGAAAAGAAAATAGAGATCAGTCTATGGTTTTTTTCCCAGAAAGCAAGGAAATATCTATAAAGAAAGAACAAGAAGGCCTTCAGCAATCTATAACTATTGCATATGTAGCTCAGAACTCAGGGATAGTTGTCTGTGCATTTCACAGTTCTCTGAATTATTTTAAAACAACTCTCCAGGAGCAGAACAAGTCTATGAGGAGAAAAATTATGCTATCTCTTTAGTGACAGCTCATCCTTTATGTATCTAACTCAGATTCTCACATGGTCTCATTATCCTGCCTGACATTTTGTAGTATGTTTATCCCCACAGCAGAGGGATACTTCCCCTGAAGAAGTAGGCAGAGGCTGTTTTCCCAAGTCTGCAAAGCATAATTATCCTGTCCAGAGCCACAGAGCATGCTTGTGGTATTGAACTCAGGCCACTGAAAAAGTGAGCCATTGTCTCTTGATTACTGGGGGTTTTTCAGATATCAACAGGGTTTTTTGTTTGTTTGGTTGGTTGGTTTTTTATCAGTAAATTCTGATATGCTCCAAGATGTGCTAGGCTCTCAGGTCAGTGGCCATAGTGGCCACGGTAGTCAAAGAAAAAAGAAAATCTATTTTTTTGTACAAAGACTACAGTAAGAATTAAAAGTTTCATCTGGAAAGCCAGAGCTACACTGTACAATATTTGACCAGTGAAACACACAGTGAAATAGGACACCAAAAAAAAAATATACAAATCCCAAGAAGTAGCTACATGATCCTCTCTGCCCTTCCTGCAGCACCTTCATTACCTGGTAGAGGAGGAACTCAGCAAACTAAACACAGAGCTTCCATTAATATTTTTAAATATTTTCCTTCTTGTGGTCTTTTTCCCATGCTGTGTTGCTCGAAATACTGAAAATATATGATTCATTGACATGCCAACAGGTAATCACTAGCAATGCTCAGTCTCACACAATAATACAGTTAATAGTATTGAGTATGCTGAAGGAAGAGAATGCATTTTAGCTACTTTTGTTGCACTAAGAAGGGCTCAAGATTTTTAGTCTGGAAGGAAAAGCATTCTGCAAATATATTTTAATCCTTAATCTGCCTTACAGCTTCATTAGTTGGTATTCAGTACAGATATTTAGGTTTAATTAATTTTCATCTCAATTTTGCATGAACAAAGCAAGTACTTTTTTTTTAATAAAACCCCCAATCATTTCACATGCCACTTTCTGAAGTTCATTTTGTCATTGAGCAAGTCTTAGTTTGATATAATTACAAATTTCCTGAGTGTGAAACTATACTGAGTGGATTTATTTGTTCTTGTTTTAGGACTGGATTATTGCACCGGAGGGCTACGCTGCGTTTTACTGTGATGGAGAGTGTTCTTTCCCCCTCAATGCCCACATGAACGCAACAAACCATGCCATTGTTCAGACTCTGGTATGCCTCTGACTGCAACTAGCTGCCTATGTTGCAGTTCCTTGTGTCTCTGCTCAGTTTGCTCTTCTGTTTACTTCTACTACCTCTACTACCTTCTCTTTACCACTCCTTAATTTTGACTATTTGTGGGTAAATCATAACTCATTTCAAAACCTGCTTTAGTGATTTTGTTGGAGAGAGGATGAGCTGCTCGGAGTGGCCTGTGTGGTAGGTTTCCCCTCCATTTCAAATGCAATAGCACATGAGAAGAATGTGTTATATTGCTGGAGAATTGTGTAGACAGGAACCAAAGGGGCCCCCTGGTCTGACTTCCAAGAGTTTTTGCAGCTTATTGAAGCTCAATGTTAACATCTACATGTTATACCTTCCAGAAATGATGACACTTGGCCACTCTGTGGACCTCTGTTGTCAACTGTTGGCAGAGATTCTTACACTGTAATTTAATGGGAAGCTTTGCAAACAGATGCATTTGCATGTAAGAAATTGTGTTCAGTCATGCCTGGCTTACAAATGCAATTTAAAAATAAGTGTGTTTGGATCTGTTGCTCTGCCTGGTACATGTAAAAGGGGATTTGCAGCCAGCTTTCTGCCTCTGCTAATTCTTATGTTAGTCCTGTGCCTCAGCTGGAGCAGCCAAAAAGATGATCTTAGATGAGGCAGCTGGCTAGGCCTCCTCTACCCCAGCAGTGTTCAGCTACAGAAATCATGACCTTCAGACTATGACTAAATTTAATGCTGTGAGGCCAAAGTCTGGTCAGTCTGGTCAAAACCTGATTTTTCACCTGTCAGCTGAAGAGCTGGCTCTGAATAGCACTGGTATTAGCAGAATGATTGAGAAGGAGAGGAATGAAAGATAATACACAAGGAGGGAGTCCCAGCACCAAATGAGAACAGGAAAGGGTTGTCATCCCCAGTTAGTTTCTGGAAAGTTCAAGGCACTCAACAGAGATCAGAGAAACATGGAATAAGGTTCTGTTTGAGTTAAACTGATAATGGTAAGGTATCCTGACCATCAGATTATGCTGATGCGTCTGTCCAAGGATAATCATGTTTTTGTTTTATTTTCACATTAAAATCTGGGCCTGAAAACCCTTCCCCCCTTGAGAAATGAGTGGAGTTATTACCTGGGATACTGGTTCAAACACCCCCCTCAAATTTAAACTCCACACCAAAAAACAACCCAAAACCAATCAAGCAAACAAACAAAAATAAAATTTTATTTCTTTCTGATAGAAAACAAGTTCTGCTTGTGAAAATTGCCAAGTATTTCTACATGAGAGAGACATTTTCCCTTCCATTCAATTTTTCGCTTACCTTCTCAAAGTCCAGTCATCAATGCAACATTATTCCTCTATATTAGAATTCCAGTCAGGAAGATTTACAAAAAGAAGGGAAAATGTCAGAGGCTGAAAATAAGTACAAGTGTGTTAAGGAGTTCAGGTGAAAGGGAACAGAAAATGCCAGTTGGCAAGGAATATAGCAGTATTCTTAGAAGACAATGAAGAACAAGCATATCTGCAGTCCTGAGCTGAAAAGAAGTAGGTCAGCAAAGCAACAATGTAGTATTATGGAAACATTGTCCAGAAAATTGCCAATATCACTGAGATCCCCAGGTTAGAGTTCCCTCCTGCAATTGTGGACTGTTAAATAAGAGTTGGCTCAGTGCTACTTTCTCTTGTGTGTCTTTCCAGTGCAAAAATGGTTCTTTTCCCATTGTTAAGAAATGTGTGTAGTTTGTCCTTTTTTTTTTTAAATTGGATACTTAATTTTTCCTCTTTTTATGGCCATTTTGGAATTGTGTGTCTCCCTTTGCATGTACTGTACATGCATTCAGTGCAGCCAAAAAATCATGAGGCCAATTAAATTTTAGCTGTACATAAATTAGATGAGATAACAGTAGTTGGATGCTTTCTGGTTTAAATTATACAAAATACAGATTTACACAAGGTGTGCATATGGGGATGGCTTGGGAAGCAATTATTCATACGCTCCACCCTAATCCAAATGCAGTCACCTCCTGGCCATAGTGATTACACCATTCTAAAAAAGCCTGTTCTTTGGGTTGGGAAGTGATTGTTCCTTGGTACCCCTCCAAACTTCACTGATTCTTTTTTATTTTTCTATTGGAAAATGAATAGGAGAAATACAGGCCAGTGACTCACTCTCTCTCTCATTTTTTTTGCAACTGAACTCAGGCAAACAGACAATACAGATGCATATAAATAAAAGACAGGGTGCATTTAATGGGCTCTATAAACTTCCTTCTCCTCTCCTGCATCACTCTCAGAACAGGCACAGGGGTGGCATTGACTTCCTGGTCATGCAAGGCAATGGATCATCAGATTGGCTTGCACTGAATTTGGGGAAAATATTTGAAAAGGTTGTGAAAGATCACGGGGCCACAGATCTTCCATCAGGGGTGGCAGGGGCTGGTGGGATAAGGATTTATAGCTGGACAAATATCTGCCCAGGTCAGGCACAGTTACTTTTTTCTCCAGTGCTTTGCTATTCATTTGTTAAATAGTTTTTAAATGTGTCTAAACTGTTACAAAACAGCTACTTCACGATTTATTATTGCTCATTTCAAAAGACCTTCTCATGTTAACTGTTATGTAAAAATCGTTTCCTGATAGACTGTTCTCTGTTGTCTGGCAAAGGCTCTGGGTTTATATCACTGCAAGACAGATGGCTCAAACAGATTTGCAAAGACTTAACATACAAACAAAACCTATTACTGCTGAAGTCTTCATCCATGCCTTAATAATCTCTCTCTCTATTACAATTCCCTCTTCTCTGGCCTCCCCAGTTTCCGAGCCTTCAGCATGTGTAGAATATTACATTCAATCTTCTTTCAAGTACAAAGAACTTGTATTTCCCCCATTTTATTTCCATTAGATCTTGGTTGTTCTGGGACACTTTTCAAAACTTTTTTCTTTCTCTTTAACCTTTCATTGATATATTTCAGCCTGGTGAACATAAAGACTTCTGTGCCTCAGTCCCTGCCCCAAATATTCTGTCCAGCTGGCAACCAGCTTAAGAACTGAGTTTTATTCCAGTGGAAGTAGAATTGGATCCACTGATACCTAGATAAGACCTTAAAATGCACTCATACTTTCTGAGACCCCACATCTTACCATTTCATAGGCTGGAAACAGCTTCATTATGAGGCTTTGCCTGCACTACCTTTGCTGTCTGCCATAGATTTTCCTCCACACTGAGCCCCCAACACAGGAAAGCATTTTAGCACATGCTGGGGTCCTGGTGAGACCTGGGGCTTGAGCCTTTGCTTCATGCGACGCCCTGCCCTCAGCAAAGATGGTACAGACAATATGTTCAAATGTTTTTCCTGAGCAGCTGCCTTACTCCAATTCTTTAAATTTCATCTGAAAGCAAACTTCCTGTCTTGGCCGCTTCTCATTTATCTCTCCATCTGCTTTTATTGTATAACTCTGCCCGTGCAATTGAAATCAGAAAAATGTGCTGGAGGTAAGCTGTACTTTAAAGTTGCTAACCGAGGAAAATTTGTGACCACAGCCCTTGCTGAATTGCAAAGACATGTTTTGCACTGACATTGTCCTTGCACCTCTCTGTTTGATATATGAGCTATGTATTTATCTGTCTTTCAGGTTCACTTGATGTTCCCCGATCATGTACCAAAGCCATGCTGTGCACCAACAAAACTGAACGCAATCTCCGTGCTCTACTTTGATGACAGTTCCAATGTTATTCTAAAAAAATACAGGAATATGGTGGTGCGTTCATGTGGCTGCCACTAAAATAAAAAAAAAATAATCTAAAGCAGAGGGTTTTATTCAAAATTGTAATAAAATCAAGATACAAGCATTGCTGATGAAAAGGCAGGCCTAAATTTATTCCATTTCATGTCGTCTCTTGTTTAATTGTACAGTATAATGTATATAGTAGCTTTTATTTATTTAAAAGTATATAGTTTCTTTTGTATGAGCAAAATTTCAGAACCATTTATTTAATGGGTCACCTCACTGTGCAGTAGAAGTTCACAAATTAATTTTTTCAATTGACATACTGAAATCTGCTTTATCTCATTTCAATATTGTTAAATAAAGCGTTTTTGTATAAAACTTTTTTTAAGATAGAAACTCCAGAACTTCTGTAACTGCTTTGTATTATTAGAGGAACTAAAACGCATTTGTTCATATTATGCCAATGAAAACTGTGGCAAGATATTTATTTAGAAAAAGGCACAGGAGGGAAAAAAACTAAACAAAACTGCTCAGCTAAACATATTTTTTCCTTTAGAAGTTTTGCTCCATTAGGAAAAGTGAAATGTTGAACAGTGCTTAAGATGAAAAAATAGAAGTGAAAAAATTGCACATAATTGTTGTAACTATTTTCTTTAACAAGTTGAGTGTAACTGGAGGAGTATGTTAGTTTTTGGCTTGTGAACTGCAAAGTTTGTAGAAGACTCCAGGCTTCAGAAATTCTGTGTAGAGAGACTCTTGCCTCTGCCTATGACTTTGCAAGTTAACACTACAAATTGAATGACAGCATTCTTACCTCAAATAATATCACTCTATTATCTATGACACTGCTCTGGCAGGTATTTTTATAATAGTGTAAAACAAGCCAAAAATCAAACAAAAAATCCACACAAGCCTTCCCATTACATACACAAGTTACTATTTACACAAAGTATGCAGAATACAGGGTATGGAAGGGCTTTGCTTTATTTAGCTCCCATTTTGGATGTGTTTTATGAGTGCACAAGGGAAGACACAGGGGGTGCAGCAGTTGTCACTTTTTAAACCAACAATCTTATCCCTGGTGGTGGCTGTTTTCAGGAAAAGACAAAAAACAACTTTCATAAGAAGATTCTGGGTAACTTGCAGCCTACTTGCAGTCCCATCTGCTTTTCTATCAGGTGGGGGTTGGTTTAAATAATGAGACTCAATATGGGATACTTTTCCTTTTAGTTAGCATTAATTATTGTAACTTTAATAGTTCTTAAATCCCTTTAAATAACTTTTTAGTCCCACTAGACTTTGGCCTCAAGTTAAATCCTTTGGCTGTCCAAATTACACAACCAATTACAAATTACTATTCCTATCACCACTATAGAGGATTACTTTTAGTTAATTACACTCAATGTCTTTGGGCACCCCTTTGTTTCAGTGTTATGAAAATGGGAAAATAGAAATGTTTTTCTCTCTATTACATGGCTAATTATAACATACGCTTTTATCATGAAGTGCCTTCATTAATAATGCTTCCTTTAAACCATTCTCAAAGAGCTGCTAAAAAATGGATAGGATTTATAAGTTTCTTCTTAGACAGTCTATTCATGTAAACTCTGACTTCTCTGGTTATTTAAAATATCTCAGAAAACTCAGATGATTACAAACAGATAAAATCAGCATGTGTGTGACTGTGTGTATGCATGTGAATAGGCAGCTGCCATTTTTGCAGAAACTAATTTATTTTATCTTGCTGTTGGAGTAATACATAAATACTTTCTATGCATACATTCAATTAAAAAAAATAATAGTATTACCAGTTCTGATTTCAGCCTTGGGAACACTTTTCCCTTAATAGAACTGTTCCATTTTACACTGCCATCTGTATTTTATATTGGCATTACCTACATATCTACATTTAGTTGCAGTTCATGCACAATAATGTATAGGAAAAAAGGTCTGTATCTGAATTATCATTTCAAAAAAGTTAAACTCCTCTGTTGTCTTCAAAAAAATACTGTTTTTTTTGTATAAATTGGGTAGGTGAATATGCTTTTTTGTGCTCAATTTATTCTAAATGGAATTTGATGAATCCTAAATTTTGGGTACATTAAGTAATATATTTTTAAATAATGGTGTACCATTTTGAGACTAAGAAGCTGAAGATTATTGTTATATTATTCTTTAAAATATGCTGTTGGAATATATTTCTATATTTGGAGACATAATAAACGTGTAATAATGTTTTCCTCTGCTGTGGCTTTGCTTCTTAGACACGTGACAAAATGACACTTACTTGATGAATCCTTTTAAAAGGAAGAGCAGGAGACCATCAATGGTTATGGACAGATTTTGTTATAATTCATTTTTAGTACAGACATTTTGCAAAATCACTTTTATTTTGTTGCTTCTTAAACAGCAGATGGTGAACCACCTACACTACTAATAAAAATTAGTAATAAAAATTATACCTTCAAATCATACCTCCAAGTTCTGATACTCAACTCAAAATGCACTGGAAAGTAAAAATGGTTTTTAAAATTCCTAATAAACCCATAGCTGGACATTCCTCTGTTTGCACTAAAGGATACTGGCACCAAACTTTGTGCATGCTCTGGAGAAGTAAATGTAGGCATATTTTCATGTAAACTTATTCAGTTAAGCTCTTCTTCTTCAGTAGTAACAACTAATGCAAGGCTTTTTGTACATTTTCTTCTTCCTATCAAATACCTGTTAATTAATATATATTTATGCATAATATATTCACACTTATATTTAATACAATGTGTACATAATTATATTAAAATTTACCCTTATTTGTAGCTATATCCATTTCTCTAGTTATGAAGACTATTCCATTATCATTTAGGACACAAGAGCTTTGCTCTTTTTCAAGCTGTTTAATGTTTTGACATCCGTAACAACTGGAACCTCAAGCGCTGAAAAGCCAAAAACCACAGAATTAGTGTTCTAAAGCTGTCTGGTAGCTGACAACATATAGCAATACATTGGATCAGTGCAAAGCCCACCTGGAGGTATCTTGGAGAGTCATTGGTGAGCATGTCTTCAAACAAAATGATGATCATACTTGGTTCAGCTGCGCATCTGTCTGAAAGGCCATTCAGACTGGCATGTCCTCAACAATGCCATGACTCCTCCTTCTGCAGTAGGCTGTTTAGGTGAATATCCATTTGTGTGAGTGATTAGGTAGGTAGTGAGAATGAAGCCACATGAGGATTTTGGGTGTCTTTAGGAACAAGAAGCCAGGCCTTTCCTTGCTGCACATGAGAGCACAGATGTTTGTTTTGCATACTGGGATTTATAAAACTATAAAACAGTACTTAGACTTTACATTATGATGTGAGTCAATTGTCAGGCCATTTGGAGCCTCATTTTTGGTAAATAGCAGATCCATGAGTAGTGTGAGTTACACCTATGCTGTAGACACCTTAACTGCGACTCTCTTAGGGACCACATAGAAACGTTGCTTTTTTGGATTGCAATTCACCTATTTCTCTCCAAAGACTACAGAGTAGGTTTAGGACAGTGACTGTTTCGACCTTGTTCGTGCAACTGTAGCCAGTGACAATCCCTGACACCTTAAAAATAACATTACTTTGTTGAAAGAGTTTAACTCAGATGTTTATTTTGCATGTGAAGCTTTGAGGAACCTTCTGTTATTGTGCTGGGATGTCACACTTTTGCTTTGGAATATAATTTTCTCTACCATTTACTGGGAAAGGTTTGACTGCTGACTATGTGCTTCATCTGTTTTGTTTTGGTTGGTTGTTTTTTGGGCTTTTTTGTCAATTCCTCTTTTGGAAAAGTTTCATGATAAATTGAATTTTACTCAAAGATTGTTAAAAAAATGACTTAGGCTTGTACTCATAAGACTGAAGTGTTTCGGCAATAACCAAAGCATTCTAATTACCAGGACCTTAAAATTATGTTACTTCCAGTCTCCTCTGCTGTTTTACTCACACATTCAGCTGTGCAAAGGGAGAATCTGACATGTGGTGCCTGAATGACAAAGCCACATGTGAATTATACAACATTATCTTTTACTATCTCATCTGAAGTCACAGAACTTGCAAAATGTGATTTACAATGTGTTACTGAATTCTTACTCACAGCAATTGAGCAAGAGCTTGATTAAAAACAAAAGAAAACTAAATTAAAAATGCAACAAAAAACAGTGAGAGGAGGTTTTCTTGCCATCTTAATTCAAATAAATCAGCATCAAATGTGGTACATGAGGGGTCGTGAATCTCTTGCGAATTAAATGGGCCTTTTGTATTCTGCTCTCCACATTTACAACACATGACACAGACACTTCTCCCAACTGCTATATTTCCAGCTCAATGCTTTCTGTTCTCTTCCTCTACATTTTTGCTTCCAATAGGCACCGCCGATTATTCTTAATAATATGAATGAAAATTTTCATGGCTTTAGCAGATGTTAATGCTCTGCAATAGAAATATGTGTTATTAGTATTGCTAAATTTACATGTACAGGAAAGTGGAGAGGCTTGACAAAGAGGAGAGAAGATGAGAGGCAGTACAGGGAAGACAACTAGGTCTCCAGTGTCCCAGTGCTGTAAACCCTGTTGCACACTCTTGGCAAGTGATGCATACCCTCTGCCCATGCAGCTCATAACTTTAAGGAAAGATAGGCAGTCTTAGGGGTTACCTGGATGTATACTTTGCATTTACAAAATATTTTTCTATTTTCACCATTACTTGTGTACAGAATGTAGACCACACCTTTCCAATGTGGGAGTGGCTGTATTTAAAAGCTACTTCTAGGGAGCCACCAAAGATTATCTTGCAGCAGATCTTGGAGCACCTTTTCAACAGGGTCATAAATCTGTATGGGTAGAGTTGAAGGCAGTGTTACATCCCTCCCTTTTCTTTCATTTGTCTCCTCCTCAGTGGGAAGTTCAGCAATGCGTTAGACTGGGACTGTGTTCATATCTGTGTAGCAGGGGTTCTCAGGCCAGATGTTGGCTGGAGATGTGAGAACAACATATTTTCTAGGGAACAGCTCTCAGAGAACAATATTGAAGCAGAGATATGGAAGCAGATCTTCTCTGTAAAACTTGTCCTGGTCTCTTCTGGGTTTAAATCTGACTTATGAGCAGAAACACTTGTGAAAATGAGAAAGGTCTTTGACTAAATTGTAAGGAGAAAACTTTGTGGGGGATCTTTCTGGCATCTCTGCCTCCATAAATTCTTTGACAGAGAAGTCCAGACTTGAACCTGGAGGTACTCGACTTCAGAGAGACCAAAAGTTGGACAAGACATGGGGGAGAAACACAGCACATATATCAAACTCCCTAAACTGATCTAATTGGAAAATAAAGCTTCTCATGCCCGGTTATTTTCTTGGTTGCTGAGCTGTTCTGCCACAAGAACGTGTGTTCCCTTTTATTTGGGTAAATTTTACATCCACTACTGGGATTCCTATCCAAAATTAGTGTTTCTCCCTTAACCTCTGCAATGGCTCTTTTCAGCCTTCTCAGCATGTTATCTGTTTTATTATTCAAGACTAACAGCTCCCACTGGGAGTGCTCTTTCCTAGGCTGTGCTGCAGGGACAGAACAAAGACAGGACCTGCCAAGTCAGTTACTTGTTTAACTGGGACGTGAAACTTTGAGAAAGATTTTTTCTGTTTCTTTTTTTTCTTTTTTTTTTTTCTATTTTTAATTTTTGCGTGCATTTGGAATTTTCTTGGTTTGTTATCTTGGTACGAATTCTTGCAGATAAAAACACATGTAAGTGCATAGGGTTCCATGAAACCTGTCTGTGAAAAGGATTTTTGCATTTAGCAAGAAACAAAACTCCCTAATTGATTACATGTCTGAAAATTGAATTATATATTGCTAATTCTATTCCACATAAAGGAAAGAGCTTTTAGCAAAGTACTGAGCCTGGAAACATTTCATGTTTTGAAATCTGCTAATTTAGTGAAAATTTAAGAGTTTCTAATTAGCAGGACCTACATTGTGTACCTCAGGACATATAACCAAGGGCCAGATCAATATACTCAGATGTATTTGTGTACCTACAAAATCTATCAAAATTAATAGTGCCCTGGAAATACCTGTAAACATATTTCTGATTCTTTCTGTTTATCCATATTGGACAGTGAGGTAATGAGAATGATATTCATGCCAGAATACAATTAACTTCCTAATTCTCAGATTTCTTCTCCTTCTAAATAAGGCCTGATGCTTTTACTCTTTCCTCTGACTCATCTACAACAAAATAGAGCTGAAGATAACTTAAAAATACAGGAAATTAATTTCATGCTTCTGAATTGAACTGAATGTGGAAGTTCCCAAACTTTAGTTAGAAGTTTGAAAAACAGCCATGAAATCAGTTTTCAAGAAGTATTATAAGAGATCCTTGCAGATCTTCAGAGCTCACACCAGCGCTGTAGAATTGGTCATCAGGGCAGAGAAGCCAGGACTGTGCTGACATCTGGCAGAAGCCCCATCAGCCTGGCAGGGGCTGTGGCTGCAGGGCACTGACGTACTCAGTGAGGAGACAGCAGCCCACATTTGTGGAAAGGAGCCTGGAAGCTGCAGGGTTCCCTTCTCTAACACAGCACAGACACAGGGGCTGGTGGGCAAGGAAACAGGAAAAGTGTCTCATAGAATGGTGCACTGAAAATTCTTTGCATTTAATCATAAAAGTGCTTAAAGATACGGCTCTATTTCAAAAAACCAGAAACATATTCATTGTGAAATTCCCACTCTGGCTGAAATTTCTCCTGACATTTCTGAGTGAAGCTTCACTGACATTTTCACAGAGGTTTGCTCATTTTTGGCAGGAAAGAATTTGACCCCTCTCTTCAATCATGTTACACCCCATTTCCACTGACTGTCTCTTTTCCCATTTTCTTGGTTTTTCCCATGATGTAAATACATGCTGCAGTAGAAGCAGCAGTGTTCCTCTGGATTTACTCTAGAATAGCTAAGTAACTCATAATAGCTAAGAATAGATAATTGAAAAATATTTCCTATAGTGTTTTCCTCTCATTCCTCTGAATCTTTTCCCTTAGCTGATCTTCGCTGTTAAAAACAGCTGTAAGATATAAGCCAAATAATAATTGTTAAGGCAGAAATCATGTGAAATGTACATATTTAAATTGTTTTAATTAGGTAACTAAACATGATATAAAGCTCTTGTATCATTCTCCTTGCAGTCATTAGTTACATGGCACTGCCCTGACTTTAAGCACTATCAGCCTTCCAGGAAAGCACTCTGCTTGAATTTTGAAGCAATGCCAGGCTATCAAGTTGTTTCATCTCACAGATGATTTTTGCAATTTTTTTAACAGGTTGTTCCACTAGAAGTTTACTCAATACAATAACACTCTTCAGAAGGGCACTGGTGTGCAGACAGGAATGGTAACCCCTTCCATTAATGTATTTGGATCATGATGAGATCATGATCCAAATACATGTCCCCAGTTTGGCTTTCTTCATGTACATTAATTATAGTTTAGATATTAAGAACAACACTATGGCTTTTCAAGCAAGGAAGAGATCTCTGTCAGACAGTAAAACAAATCTGTGGTCTTTTCTACTTAGTGGTTTTGCCTTTATAATCTTTAGTCATTTCCCAAAGACTACAGAATCCGTATCAGTCATATCAATTACAACAATTAGCTTTCCTGTGGACTGCTCTAATGTCATGCATTTCTAATCACCTACACATTTGTTGTATAGGCAATTACTATGCTCATTTACTCGCAACCAGAATTTTAGTAATTATGTTTGTTTCCTCATTTTCCCATCAACATCAGCTTTTTCTCCTTCACAGTCACAATGCAATCTTTTCACACTGCAGAAAATTTAGTATTCTGTTTAAGAAGAGCTGTGTAGACTCCATTTTTTCCCTATATAAAGACAAAAGGAAGTGCTTTCAAAGCTATTTCTATACGACACAAAACAGTGATTCTATGTAGATATTTAAGGTTATAATGCTCTAGAGGCCATGAAATTGTATTATTGCAATACCAGCAGCAGCTCAGTCAGAACCCACATATCGACATGGAAGCACACTATGTGGGGTAGAAATACATAAAAATGTTGTTGGTAATTTTAGGGTCACTGAAATGAGCTAAGATCCAAATGACTGTGCAAAAGTTTGTGAATGGCAATTTAAAGTGTCTTTTCCTGTGCATTTCCCACTTGATGCAAGCAAGCCTAGGTGCAGAATTAAAGGGTGTCCTAGTGAGTACACTTCTGTGAGGTGTATTCAGTGAGACGCAAAGCATCAGCTCGCATTGAAATCAGCTTTTAATTTCCGCTTAGGGTTTACTTTCTCTTGCGTTTTCCCACGGAGACTCAGCTGCCTTAAAAGTTCTGTTATAACAGCACCATCTTCTGACTAATATCCTGTCAGGAGTACTTCTGAGTATTTTTATCCTTGGTTCATTGCAACTCTGAGGGTCCTACCTCTGTGAAAGGTGGCTGCCCCCCTGCTTTCTGCTCCAGAGCGTGCAGTGAAGTGGTTAACCATACAGTGCAATCGTCTGTGCAGAGCTGGGAATTCCTGAACTTTGGCAGCCCAATGTTGAAATGTACACACATTTCCAATGAAAATGTTGAGAGAATTAAATTAAAACAGAAAGTGTTCTGCTGACATTTTTGATGCTGACTCCACTTTTTGTAAGTAAGGACCACTGACAGCACTTGCATTCTCAGTCTCTTCCAAGGTCAAGACTGTATGCTAGACGTTTTGAAGAGTCTACTACAGTATTAATACAGTCCAGCTATTAAGGTTTTAACCTTATTTAACCTTTGTTTATGCACAAAGATGTAGATCTGCAAGTTACTAGAAATTTTTGGATAGATTTTACAAGAGGAAATTGCATTTTTCATATCAGACACATTTAAACTCTTAGCTGTGTTCTAATACAGGGTCTTTTCTTCTCATTTCCATCTGGACAGCAAAGAAAACACAAGAGTGACTGTCAGCTGACTATCAAAGCAATTTAGTCAATTAATTTTGGAAAGGCTAGAGACTAATGTTTGAAGTCACTTATCTAGTTTATTTCATATAAATTATTAAAAATTCAAATACAGTTTAAAGGGTGCAAAACCAGAGTCAGAAGTTTCCTTGGTTCAAGAAAATGAGATGGACTTAAAAGTTCTGGGTTGCTTCCCCACTTGTATCATTGGTTCACAATGAAACTTTGGAAAACAAGTATTCCATATCTTCATGAATTTGACATGCATTAATAAAGGACAAGTGAAATTAATTGGGCTTTGTGAGACCTTTTGACATTCAGACCCATTAAGCAGAGCAAAAATACTGCTATTTGGGGCATTAGATGCTGCTGTAGTTTTGTTTCTGAATTCTTATATGCCATACACTTCTTTTTGTAATAAACCAAAATTTTCACAGACATGTTTGCTTCTTTTAGCTCTCATTTTTAATACAATAATAACATGTACCAGTATCAATGGAGAATTAAGAGGATAAACACCTTAATAGTAATGAGGGGGTCAGATAACAGATAGCCCTGTTTGTGTATATTTGTTATTTGCATACACAAATGCAAATGTGTAAACACATGCCATCTGATATGTTTCTTAATTAAAAGAATATTCCTTCATTAGGAAATTGTATCTTTTTTCTAATTTGCTCACTTCACTTCAAGGTACTAATTATTTTTAATATTGAAGAACTCCTTTAGTCATAAAGAAAGAAAATTATTTGCTCAAGATATTTTTTTTGTTTATTCCCTTCAAGTGACTTTCTCCTGTCTATGAAGTGTTACTGTTCATGTTCTCAGAATTTTCTAGATATTGTGAAAAAGTCTGAAAAACATAATGTGCAGAGTTGATCACTCACTGAATCTAAGAGGAATTTTCTCTAATTAGTGACTTAGTAGGATAATTGATTGCACTGTAGCAGTCTTTGCAGAATTTTACATGTTAATGCAAGGTGTAGGGCAGAGAAAACTGAAATGAATGCCTAAATAGACATTGTAGTTGTGTTTGTCTTTATTCCCCTCATGAATAAAAGTGAATAAACCAAACAGAAATATATGTTGTTGGTTATAGTAATATTCCTTACTGTATAGCTCCACTGGGATATTGAGTGTCACTAAAAATGGAGTAGTCTGGGGCTTATGCACACTCAGGGCTATCTAAAATTGTTCACTTCAGAAGCCTTTCCCCAAGTCATGGTGAACTTACTGGATCAGAATACTCATTGCTATCATTTCTCCACTTATTTTCAGAATAAAAAGAAAGGTAGATGTAACTGCAGATCTCATTTTAAAGGTCAAGAGAAAGACAACTATCTTAAAATAGCTTGGAGCAAGATGACAGACTCTGCGTTCAATTAAAATATTAGCGAGATGATACCCCCAGATGGAATTAGTTCTTATGTTGGTTTCTAGTTATACCTATTTGTTTCATCTTCTGCACAACAAAATGTAGGGTCAGAGCAGCCCCAGGGAGCAAAAGCCCTTTGTAAAGAATATAGAGGCCCTCAAAAACATGATTCTCTTAATTTTCTTCTTAACTTTCCCAGCTCTAAGCCTGTTCACGCTGGTGAACTGTAACGCATATTGAATTTGCATTCAATACGTTAGTGACTCTACCATGCACATCCCTTTGATATCCAAGCACTTTTCTTCTTCACACGCTATCATTGAGAAACGGTTTTGGATGTCTACTTGTTAACATATGTTCTCAGCATTTGTCTCACATTTATCTGTGTGTCTTTCCATCTGATATTTGTTTTTCCTGTGCTTTATTTGTATGTATATATATAAAGAAAATGTCTGTTGTTGGGATAAAGATTGGTCTTCAGAAAGGATGTTAGCCTTTTTCACTCCATCTATTTCAAAAAAGCAAAGAATCACTGAGCAAAACAAACTGGCTTATGGACTCAGTATGCAGCTGGAAAGACCAGAACATAATGTGATGGTATCATTTTGCATTCATATTCCTGAATTGCCTGGAAGATAGGTAAAAATCACATGGAAAAAGCCATGTCTCTCTGGGCAATGGATCTATGCTTGGCTGATTTGTGGCTTCTCCAGACAATGTATGCATCACAGTGCTCAGGAGCTGAGCAAGACTTCTCCCTGAAGGGCTGCACATGTCACACATGCTTTAGGGATCCTCTGTCCTCCTTTGTTCCAGTTTTGCTGTTATTTTGGGATTATTGAGCACCAGTGTTTGTCCATCTGTATCACCTCAAATTGACATTGTCGAAAGGCATCAATGCCTTTGAATGAAAACAGAATTGCTTGGGCTTGTATTTTGGTACTATTGTATATTGCTTTGCTTATTAATTTTTGAGATGTCATGCATAAGACTAGAAGTTTTGGTCCTTGAGCTAGATCTGCAATTGGTGCATTTTGGAGCAGTGTTATGTCTGGCTGGTACCACCTAGAGTTTTGACACTCTAATCTCATTGCAGCACAGAAAAATGAAGCTTTCCCACATCATACAGTGCAGTAAGCATAGAAAGAAAACCTGGATTCAGAATTTATCCAACAGCAAGCATTCATCTCAATGATTGTTTTTGTATTTTTCCAAATAATGGAAGGATGAAAAAGCATAGATTTTAATCCCATGGGTTGTACTGGCAATGGAAAAGTCTTGAAAAGTCAAACGGAAAATTTGATGATTTCTAATCTTATTCTTGTTGTTTTATGAAAAGCTACACATGTTGTACGTTAACCATTTTAATAGGTGGTTATTAATATAGGTTTTATAATTATAATATAAGTAATAGGAAATCTGATTAGAATGCCAGTATAAACTCCTTTTCTTCTTGGTTCCCATGAAATTTTCTGTTTTAACTCTGTTGAAATAGAGTTTGAGAATTTAGTCTTCTGGATTTTTGTACCTGATATTTAGATTTTTTTTCTTATTTCTCAGAGATCAGACATTCACAGGAAGATACTATTAATAATAAAATATAATGCATGAAAATGCATAAAGATGTGATCCTCTATTGTCCTCTTGGCTAGCAGATTTTTTGCTACAACTGCTATAATTGCATTTCAGACTTCTTCATGAACATCTGAAGAATAAGTAAAAGTATGAGAATGGCAGACTGTTGGCTTTGCTGCATGCTCCTTAGGGCCTCACTCAGAAAGTGAGAGAAATCTAATCAAGGTTTGGGTAAAAGTGCCTTATGGAGAACAAGACATTATGGATTGGGTTTTTTATGTCTTTTTTAAGAACTGGGAAACAAGATTGTCTGAGGCTAAGTTAATAAAGGAAGTTATATAATAAAAAAAATATTCATAGACATGTATTTTTCAGCAACTTACTCTAGCACTATAGTAATAATAATTATCACAAAACAGAATTTATGACACTTAGTTACAATCTGTCTTTCAATAAAGCTCTAGCTGAGTTATAGATAAGATGGTGCTTAGTAATATATGGCACTTGGAATCAGGAGTCTCTTGTAAAACATAGAAATTATTACAGTCTTTACAATTAGCCTGGTTTGGAAATAGAATGGCTAAAATTCTCAAAGATACACAGGGTAATTAAAGATTTCCATAACTTTTGAAAAAGTTCTTTTGGTATCATGAGTTAGAAACCTCAGACTGATATAGGAAACCAAATGTTATTTAAATGCTGCAAAAACTATCATCCAAATAAAAATTCAGATAAATATTAATATAGCCATCACCGAATCCTTAAGTTGCCTGAATTCTAATTTTTTCTGGTAATGTTCCATAAAATTCTTAATTGAGAGGTACTTTAGTACTGGCTAC
The DNA here is from genome assembly GCF_001522545.3 of Parus major. Taxonomy (NCBI): domain Eukaryota; kingdom Metazoa; phylum Chordata; class Aves; order Passeriformes; family Paridae; genus Parus; species Parus major. Next base: position 89,040,893 of record NC_031770.1, read on the forward strand.
ACTTGCTTACACTGATGCCTGAATGTGTGCTGGAGGCATTCCCTACCTGTTTCCTCTCTGGCTCAATGGGCTGGTGTGCAATCATAACCCGCCTTAGCTTCTCCAAGACCCCACCTTTTGCCAGGATCCTGACCTCTCTGAATCATATCAGCGTGCAAATCAACTGGAAATGTTGGATGTGGAAAAAGGTGTTTTTTTTCCCTCAGCATGCTGACCAGGATCAACAGAACACCAGCCAAATGCTCGGGTGAGTGCAGTAGAAAGGGTGGGAGCAAAGGGTGGGCAGAACCATCCAGCTCAGCCTGCTGTAGAAACCCACCATTGGCAAATGCTGCATTACACCACATGGAAAGAGCAGGAATAAAGATGTTTTCCTCACCCCAGTGGCTGTGAAGGTTGTTTCCAGTCACTTAAACCATGGTGAATTTGCGCATTCATTTTTCCATCTGCTTTGTTTGCCATGAGCAGTTTAAGCTTGGCTCTCATTTGGAGGCCAAATCCCCTGACCCTATCACATGGGCTACTCTGCATCCCACATTTTCTCTGTGGTAGCAGGTGACCCAACAACTGAAGCAGACACTACCAGCCCTTCCTGGAACCTAGCTGAGCATCCTGCCCAGCTTACTCCAACCTCTGGGAATCTGGGAAACCACTGTCTTCTTCCACCCATGAGCTGTTCCTGCAGCTCCTCCATGCCTCTCTGCTTTCCCAGGTATGTACCACACAGCTTGCCATTCTCAGCCATATGTGCAAACTAGATATTACAAGCTGACTTTCTCTTATGAAGGATATTTTGGGATAAAATGGTCTTTGTATTGTCTGACAAAATTGCTCTTCTTTCAGTAGCATACTTAATCTTTGTGTAGGAGAGAAAATATGTTTATGATTATGAGGATCATTACCTTCATGGCTGAAGAACTCACATGGGATATGTGGGCTGTAATCTCCTCAAGCTGCTCTGTGCCCCACATTACCACATCTTGCTCTCTAACCCTCAGCTTTTTGGGTAAAAGGGAACACTGACACTGGCATTACTACTTTTTACCACCAATACCACACACCTTTTTTTGCCTAAGACTGCAAAAATATTAGTTCACAAAGGAATTCATGGCATGAATTCCAGTTACACAGGGTCTTCTTTTCTGGCAAATCTTCAAAAATTACTTTAGCAGTATCTGCTCCTTAGCTTAGACAGTTCTCTCAGTTTCTGTTCAGAGACAGCAACTGATTACTGCTGATTACTCTTGGGGATAGTGAGGTATGTAAACCCTTGGGGTTACAGTGCTTTGCTTTTTGGTGACTATACCCTCTATACAGACCAGGCTGGAAAGGGAACTTACACCTTTAAGTCCCTTAGAAACTTTTGAAAGTATCATTGCCCGCCATATTAGCTGAAAAATGTTTTATACAGAATGTGATACTCCCTGCCTGCTTCAGGATATATAATCTGGACTCTGAACCCTGCGGTCACTGTGGAGCCTCCCATTCACAGATACGTTAAAGAGATGTAGACCAAAAAAGCTAATTACATTTCTCCAGCAAATGTAATGTGAGACCCTCACATAGTAGCTGATCTAATTTTCATCAGACTCAGCTCACTATTTTAGGAGATTTCATTGCAGAAAGTAAAGGAATTGCTTCCATGACTGTATTTCAGCAATCAGCCTAAAAGTACAGATGCTTTTTCTTCTTGTCTTGCATTGTTAGCTTTATTTCTGTTCTATGATCACCAGTTAAAATTGTGTTTTCCTTTTTGTTTGAGAATTGTCTATAACTAAAAAATTGTAAGACAATGCACATTAGATCTGAAAATGTTCACAAAAATTTTGTCCATTTGCCTCCTCTATACACTTAAAATATATCTCATGAAGCAGAAAGGCAATTTCAGTCACTGTAACTATGTCTGCTCTAGCTTAACAATGATGGGGCATGGGATCATCTTGTTTCTGTGCCCTTCTTCTGCCCATCTCCAAACTGCTGGTTAATAATTGTAGGTTTTGTCTGGACACAGCTTTGTTCACACTAGCTAGCACTGTCCCATAGGCTCAGTTCAGGGATGGTGTGTGCCAGGGGGCTGCTGCCAGCGGGCAGGATGGGTGAGGAGGCCATCCTGCACGGGACACAAGGACACAGCACACTTAGCTCTGTGGACATCACCCTGCCAAACCGTCTGTCCTTTGAGCCACACGGTGAGCCCTCGGTGGTGGATCTACAGAGAGCAACAATCCCACTTCCAGGGTGAAAAGGAACATTCTGCAAGGATAAAATCTTTGTTTCAGCCAGAGAGGACTATCAATCCAGACTTTTCAAATAGCAGAGTATAGAAAGAGTAGCCAATTAAACATGGTCATTTGTTAATAGGCTGTTTCACCTTTTTCCCCTCCAGGTTGTATTCCCACTTGATTTCACCCTGATACTTTAAGAGAGCTGGGAGAAGTGACACTGTCAGGTGGAAAAGGTTATGATGAACAAAGGAGCAGCAATCCAGGACTGTCCTGCAGAGACCAGGGAAGACTGAAGACAAAATAAATAGTTATAAAGAATAGGAAAAAAAAGAAAAATCAGTGAAATCGGGCAATTCTTCCCTCATTTAGACATGATTGACATTTTCTGATTGAATACCACTGATTTCTGAATTAAAAGAAAAAATAATTAATTATCCATACAGATTAATTTCATGTTTCTTTTTCATTTTGAGTCGCATGTCATATTGGATCAAATTCATACAACATTTGATCTCAGAACATTGTTTAAAATTTTGTTTAATATCAGTTGGCTCATTAAATTGGCTTAGAGGTTTTTATATTCCTTTCTATTGTATCATCAAAAATTATTTAAAATAAATAATTTCCATAAATTATATTGCTTATTTAGTTTTCTTTTTCCTATTGTAGCAAAAATTATAATCTTTTTTATGATTAAGGAACAAAAAACCCAGAATGCCTAAAAGAGGCACGAAGATAGAAGGGAAAAGCTGAACCAAACATTAACACATATGCTTCAAAGAAAAATCTTCTTTAACAGAAGAAATGAAAGATATAAGGAGTTCTTTGTCTTCATCAGAAAATACCAGTTTACTGGGGGGGTGGGAGAAAAGGAGTTCCAAGACTTCACTGAACATAATACTATAGTCTGGATGTCTTTCTGCATGCTAAAGGAAGCTTTGAAATTTTTTTTTCATTAGTCTGGCACTGAATTTAAAATTTGATAATACATTCCTTGAATCAACTTTTGCTGAAGATGGCAAAATATGTAATTTTTGGAGTACATTTTCTGCTAATCCAGCTACTTAAGTTTGCACAGCTGGGAGACTTCTATTTTTTCCTTCAGCCTTTTCTCCCTCCCCTATTCTAATTTGTTATTGTTTGAAATTCTGAGAATGTTTTACACACATTTTCAGTGTAGAACATTTGGATCCTGATAAACGAATGACAAGTATGATATAAAGCCTTGTGGAAGACCCTGCAGGGTCTGCCCAGAGAGAAGAACACATCTGTCTCCAGCTGTGCAGTTATTTAGGAGTGAAATGACATGTCCTGGGTTGGTCAAAGATAGTAATTATTTTTTTTGTTGATGTGAAGATCAAAGGTTATTCTCAGGAAGCAGGGACAAGGACTGTGGTATTTAGCAGGAGAGATTTATCCAGGATATAATTTAGTGCATGGTTTGCACATTAACCTGGTGCTAATGCATGTAGATGGCAGCGAAATTGTAAACAGTCTGATGTAAGATAAGTTATAATTGGTGAAAAGTAAATTAATCTACTGGTCATGAATCTTCCACAGTTAGCAGAACCTTGAGGAGCTGTTACATTCCACAGTCACACTTTGAAAAGAGGCTGCTTGATCCGAGGATTTCTTGCTACAGTGCAAATAACTTCTTCCTCCTGTCCCAGACGTGCAGCTGCAAACAGCTTTCTGTTTATTTATGTATTTATTTATTTATGTATTTTAATAATGTAACCCTGGTTTTAGGAGCAGTATCCAGTTTTAGACTGATATAACTCACAAACTTCTTCCCAAAAGAGTGAATCCCTTGGTTTTGTGATTTGCAGAGTGCAAACTGAGAATTCCGTCCCCCTCCTTCAAAACCACAGAGGTAGGAGCTTATAAATATGACTTTTCATAACTGGATGTAGTATGACCTCATGGTCAGAGATGAGATATAATATTTATTTCTCCACAATTTCATGATGCTGATTCCATGAAATAGCTTTCTCATATTTCTCATTTCTAAATTTGGCTTATATATGCAAATACATTTACTCTTCTAAAAGTTACTCAGTATAAAACACAAGTATACAAGTTGTGTGAGAAAAGTGGAAAAAAAAGTTGCAGAAATGATGATTGAAATCCCTTACAGCAGACCAAGATTTAATTAATCTTTATGCACTATTGTGACACAAAACATTTTTCAATAGTACTGACATAGACAGCTTTTTTGTTAAAAAAAGTATGACTTTCACTATCCATAGAACCTCCATGGTTCTCTTTACTAAGTCATATGCTGCTGAGATTTGTACTATTTTAAATGAGGAAAATGCCATGAGCTAAAATGAGATGTACTGATATAAATCCAGAATAAATTAGGTTAAATTTATGCTTAAGCATAAAATATTTATGGCCAATTCCCATGACAAAAATAGTCCGCCTGGAAGAGGTTTGGCAAAAAATCAGAGACAGCAAAACAGTTTCATAATTGTAGCTCATTCACAAATATTAATGGAAACATGTTTTGCCATGTATATTAAAATTCAGTCATTTATCCCTTGAATAATTGCTAGGCTATGGAGAAACAATGAAGAGAATGAAGTTCTAGGCTTTTTCTGTTCTTTCTCTGTCTTTGTTCTCACTTCAATATGCTCATGAAAACTGATCCAAGGGGTCAAAACAAATGATTTTTCAGATGCTTTGCTATGATCCAGTCATCAGATATCTGAGGGAAACAGGTAAGGCTGGACTGCACAGAGAATACCTAAGTGGGCTATGACATTGTAGAGAAGTTTTCACCATAAGATTTGGTTTTCTAATTTTGTGCAGGCCCTGATAAATCTCTCAGCATAGACTAATCTGCTATTACAGCAAGTGCAGCCAAAATCCAGAAATTCTCCAGCTAATTCTGGCTGCAAGCCAAACCTCATTGTTTCCCCACTGTACTGCCCTCCCCCCACCCACCCCGAATAAAATCTTACTGAATTCCCCTAAAATAGCAAATGAACTTTGAATTCACTGAGGGAAAATCAGCTCTAAACAATGAAAGGCAAGAGTAACCTCAAGTCTTCCTAGGGGTTACTCTTCATTTGACATAAAAAGGCTATATATAACATATATTTTAGCCTCTCAAGAATGTGGTGGATAAATGTAGCATTTCTGTGCATTTAAACTCTTAAGATGGGATGGATCAATGGGTCTGCAATGGAAAGTCAGGAATAGCATGTCTTGGAAGAGGAGACTCTCACTGGGTTCTTTTCAAATACACCAAGCAGAATAAAGCAAGGCTCAAGGTGAGGAGTCACTACAGGACTGATAATTTAAAGCTGACATGCTACAAACTTCAGTTACTGAAACTGTAGCTTCCTTATTTGCCTTGGTGATGGAGGGCATCCATGCTGAAAGATTTCAACGGTGCCAGCACTCCATAGCGTCAGATTGCTGGGAAAGGAGCACAGCAAAATCAATAGCACAATTTGTAAAGATCATTCCTGTGGAAGAAAGCTGGGTCATAACAGGTGGAGTAGCTGCTATGGTATCTCTGGGAATGAAACAGCTATGTGAGCTTTCTGCCTTTGCTGACAGCAGTTGTGGAATGAGACCAAAACTACTAGAAATGTAATAAAATTTTGGAAAATGTTATCCATACTCCCACTGATTAGTAGATAAAGAAAAAGTTTTGTCTATATAACTACCAACAATCAATTTTTAAAAACACATTAATGTCTTGTATTGTCTGTAACTTCCTGTTCTTTTGTTATGGATTTATTTTTTATTTTCAAAATGTTCTAATGCATGTCTTTTTAATGTTTTTGTTCGATTTTGCACTTATTACTCAGCACTGTTTTAAATATTTCCCTGAACAAGACTGAAGAGAAATTGTTTTGTAACACTGTCTATTCCTTGGAAGAGAAAAAGAAGAGACTCCAAACTTGTCTGCTTCAAATGTTCCATAACGACAAAAGGGCAAAACCTTCAAAAATATTTTGGAAAAACTTTACTCACATAATGGACACTTTATACACAAAAGCATGTGGAATAAAAATATGCATAATTAACCTCTCAAGTACGGGTGAACATTTGCCATGGATGTTGTGTTTTCCAGGATGAATATATTTTCTATGATTTTACCTGTGTTATATATCTTCTGGTAGACACTCATAAAAGTTAATATAATATAAAGTTAATATATTAAAGACTAATAACATTAGTTGTCAAGAGATGGGAAGAGCAACTGGAACAGGTCATGCTACTGACTAAGCCAGATTTCACAACAACTTTCAACAAATATATAGAATGTGAATAAACTCCTTGGAGGATAATTTGATCTTAAAAAAAAAAAAAAAAAAAAGAAAGAATCAAACAGTATCATTATAAGCATCCAAATTTTGTCTTGCAAACCCCATGACTTCTTAGTATCAGAAAAACATAGTTGTTTCATAATATCACTGGGGAAAGTGTGGTAAAAACATACTGTTCATAGACTGAAAAAGCAACCAAAACATCAACATATTCAGTGCACCAGAAAATTTTTTGAAAAAATAAAAAGAAAAAACATAATTTCCTTCAAGCCATGCAGATTTTACATTTTTTTTTCCTTTCCAAGACAATCGCTGATGATCTGCTAATGAGGCCTCTTATTATGCAGGAATGTTTACAGTCATTATTCTTTAGGCAAAGTTCATCAAAAGAATACCAACAATTACTTTAAAAATACCTGTGACACTTAAAAAAATACTTTAATGGCATTTAACTCTTCCACTTCCAAACTAGTTTTACAGGTTACTACAGAATTTGACTGCAAAGAAAGCCATGGTGCATCATGCATATATCAACCCTCTAAACCCATTAATCCGCTTCAGCCTAGGGAAAATCCCAAGTATCACCACATTCCTCTCCCTGTGAATCACAGCAAGTCACAGCTGCTAGGTCTGGGTGGATCACCTTGTCCAGTAGAAAGATCAACTGGCAGAAATAAAGAAGGAAAAACAGTGATTTCCTGCCAGCAACTGGAAAGAAAAGTGACATATGGAAATGTTTCTTCATACCATTCATGGTTAGCTGGTGGAATTCATTGCTGTAAGAAATCATTGGGACTGGATCTGAGGAAGGCTGGATATGTACCAGTACATTTCCAGCATTCAAGAGTTAGACTAGTAAAGCCCAAATTTCCAGATGAGAATGCTAGGAGACATAAAACATCATACATTTCAGGAAATAAGCTGGGGATCCAGCTGTTGTCCAGTTGTTGGACAACAAGCTGTCCATGAGCCAGACTGTGCTCTTGTTGCTACAAAAGCCTCTTGGCTCTATTAGGTAGAGTAGTGACAACAGGTCAAGAGAGCTGATCCTGCCCATTTGCTCAGCCCTGGTGAGGCCATATCTGGAGTGCTGTGTCCAGCTCTGGGCTCCTCAGTACAAGAGAGACACTGAGCTCCTGGAGTGCCTCCAGTGGGGGCTATGAAGATGATTAAGGGACTGGATCATTTCTTATGAGGAAAGCCTGAAGGAGCTGGGCCTGTTCACCTCAAGAAGAGACATCTGAGGTGGAACCTCATCAATGCCTATGAGTATCTGAAGGGAGGCTATCAAGAGGATGTTTCCAGGCTCATCTTAGTGAGGGAACAGGCAGAAACTGATGCACAGGAAATCCCACCAGCATCTGAGAAAGTGACCACAAGTGATCACATCCACAATCTGACCAGAGATGTTGATGAATCTACCTCATTGGAGGTACTCTAGAACCATCTGGATGCAATTCCCTGCAATGTGCTCTCAGATGGTCCTTCTTGAGCAGAGAAGCTGGACTCATTGTGGTCCCTTCAAACCTCACCCATTCTGTGATTCTGTGACTTGCTGGAACATCTTCTGACACTGCATATTTATTTCACCAGGATTTGTAATTGGATTAAAAACAGTAGTAGGACCAATCATGTCAGGTGACTGACAGTGTTATAATTTGACAGCTGCTTACAATACAATTTGGGCCTTAACAAACATTTCTGCAGCAGTTTTTATCAAAAGTGAGTTGGTATTGTCAAAGAATCTCTCAAGTTGGAAGGGACCTGTAAGGATCATCAAGTCCATCTCCCGACTCCTTGGAGGACTACCTAAAATTAAACCATATGAGTATGAACCCCATCCAGATGCTCCTTGAACTCTGACATGCTTGGTGCTGTGACCACTTCCCACCAAGTACATATGCTACCATTTTTGAGTCCTAACACCAGTTTTAATGCTGTGGTGTTTAACTAGCAAACCATCTTAGTTTCTAGCTTCTGTGAACAATCTATGTTTCTCTCCTTATTGTCACAAAACCTTTGATCCTGATGATAACCTGATTTGTCTGTTCTGCATGCCTGAAATAAGACCACCAAATGTTAAAATAGTGGAAACCATGTGGTGAAGTTATATTCTGCTTAATATTGCATTAAGTAGATCCAGAAAAGTTCAGGGGATAAAAATCTCATAGCTCAAAATGCAATGCAATGACAATTCAGAGCACTACTTGTACCCTTGAGCATGGATTATACAGAAGCACAGTTAGAGGTCCTATATTGCATTTTTTTAACTTCTTCCTCCCCATATACAAGAGTCCTTAAACGTCTCATTTTTAAAGGGTTTTGTCTCCAAATGATCAGTATGTGTCAAAGAGGTTTAAAATAATTTTCCAAAGATTTAAAAAAATAAAAGTATTTTCAACCCTCCTCCGCTATAGCACTTAAACCCTATGTTACAATACCTGAGAACATATGGGAGGAAACTTATACATGATTGAAAACACAGAATTTAGCACTAGGAAGATTTTTAGGCAGCTTTATATCAGTAAACCTCTGCACAAGTTTATTGCTATAAATTCAGTCCCATTTCAGAGGGTTTCTGGTGGTGCAACATTCCCTGTTACAGGAGCAGGGTAGCAGTAGGAAGTCATGGTTACCCCAACACTGTGTCTGACCATAAGACTCTCAGCAGTTTTAATAAATATCTTTGAGTAGCTCTCAATATTAATTTTAAATTTAATAATTTGTTTTTTTACTTATCTTTATTTTCTGTTCGTTTTGCACTTCTATCTTTTCTTGTACTTGAGGAAAGAGAAAACAAATAATAGTTTTCATAATGTTTTTCACATGTTATCTCAGAGATTGCTTGGCAAATATTTTTTGGCCAGAAGGAGAGTAGGAAAATATGTAGACAGGGATATGCAGATATAAAATTTTATGGAAAACATTGTGAAATCTATGCATTTGGGTCAATCTTCACCCTGTGCTGCGTAGTATGTCCTGTATTTCCCACTACCAGGGAAATGGATTGCCTTGTCCCAGTCTGAGAGCAGAGCATAAATAACACCACACAGTCTGGACTGGGCAGCACAGTTTGGCTAAAACCACAGAAGAAGAAAAGAAAGACTGACTGATGTGTTAAATTAGAGAGGGAAATTAGAAAGGAAAAAATTATTTGGAAATACTCCAAGAAATAATGAAGCACTGTAAACCCCCTAACATTTGTCTATATTACATGGTTTGTATTGCATTTTTATAGTGTGACTCTTGTATTGCAAAAAAAAAAAAAGCTCATACAAAATGTTTGAAGTATTCCTGAACAGTTAATGAATACTCTAAAAAAATTGGAGGATGAGTCATGTGTGTAATTCCAAGTGCAAATGCACATTCACTTTGGTGTAGCAGAAGAAATAAAACTTTTCAAGATTAAAATACAGGTTCTCATGTTTCAATTTTAGAATGACTTTCCATATATTATATGGATTCAGATTAATCTTAATTTTAAATTGGTTTGAGAGCCCTCCAGTATTAATCAACAGATTTTTCCAAATAACGTATTTTTTCTACGTTCCTTTCTTTGAGACCTTGAATTTAATAATGTTGGGATTTCCTGCTCCAAAGAGAGATCTGCTAAATAAATTTAAATTAAATAAAACACTTAAAGAAAGAATGAAATGTGTGAAAAATAGTCTGATAAGATCAAGAGTCTGAATCCATAATCCCCAAAACATGACAATTTGAAATTAAATCTGAATTGATGTGTTCTTGAATTGCTATTCTGAAATATCTACTTCTTTCTTTAAGAAAAATGTTTTCCCAAGTCCATAACCTGAACATGAAGTTCATATAGGAAAGTATTCTAGAATAAGGCTATTATTATACAAGTCCCATAACTCCCACGGAATTTCCCTTATGAAAGGGAACTCCATGCTGGCCAGTTGGCTTTCCAGTCATCGTTGCTGGTAGACACATTCAGTGGGGTTATTATTGTGGGTAATGCCCCATATGCTTCCTGCATTAAGAAGGTGAGGGGAGATGAACACCTGCCATGAACATAAGTCATCATGAAATTCACTTCACAAAGTAGAAAAGTCCTAAAAAATGAGTGGAAAATCTCTATTTCTGAATTTGAAAGCAGAGTTGTAGAGAGGACTTCCAGCCAAAACCCGATCAGGTTTTGAACTGGATGACAGGGATAGCCTGCATCTTGCATTTGGAAGATTGCGGAAAAGGTTAGAAAAGAAAAAGAGAGAAGCTGTCAGATTTTTAAAACAGAATTGTGAATTCTGTTTTTGGATGGCAGCACTGATAGATCTCACCACTTCCTTGGTGCTAAGCACTAGGCAAACAGAAATGTTCGAGAGTAAAAGTATGTTCCCACACACCCCATCACAGATGTTTTGTAGACATGGCAGAAGGAATTGACAATAACATAACTGTACTTAGAAGCAGGTTTTATGATGTCAAGTACAGTATATGTCTGCTAAGATGCAACCATAAAAGGAAAAAAAAAAGATAAATCACATCTCTGAACTCATTTCTATGAAGAACATGTAAGAGAGTGCTATGACAGTAGCTGGGAGGCACGGCAGGAGGGACAGAGGGATCACTTTTCTCTAAGCAGGCAGATGTTCAGCTTGGCCAAATATCTGGTCTCACCCATCTGTGGCTGTTCATATTTTCAAAAATCAGCAAACAAAAAGGACATGTGAACTGAATCCTCTGCTGTTTTAATTTGAGTTGGTACATCCAACATTTCAAACAGAGCTATATGAATGATGCTTTTTTTAAAAACCAAACAATACTTTTACCTCTAAACCATTTCCAGATTTGATTTCACAGAGTGAAATTAAGCCAGTGTGAAAGCCTGAGGTGCCTAGAATGGAAATTCTAACAAATTTTCAGCTATAGAAGTGCTAGCAACCCACCTCACATGTATTGTCATTAATTAAATAGATGAAACAGAAAACAGAGAAAAATTAGCTGAAGTTCAGTGGTTACTTGTTGCAAATTTGTTAATGGGCTCTCTACCATAGAGATATGTAAAATAATGCTCCTGTTAAAAGTTATGTGGAAAATAAAAGTTCTCAGCAAGCTAATTTTACTCTGTTAACAAAGCATGGTTTCAAGCTACTCTTGTTAACCATCCACCCACTTTCTTTTCCTTCACCACCTCAGATCTGGAGATAGGAGGTACAATTACAGTCCTTTGTTTCATTCTGAGATCTCTTTACAAAATAAAGTCTGCTTTTATCCTGTTGAAACCTATGTGCTTTCCTTCATTGTGTAAAGCTAAAGGAGCTGATGTCTAACTTTAAAGCAATCCTTTGTGTTGCCTTTTTTTCCCCCCTCCCTGCCTCTTTGTTGTATGTATAGCCTAACTGTGTGCCTTCAATTGAACTTTTCCCCTGCCAAATCACACACTTAAAGCAGGAAAAAAGAGGCTGGGGTGAAATCCTGGCCCCACTATACTTCATGGGCTTTAACAGGGTTAGGTTTCCACTCTAGCGGCCACTGATCTTTGAATTGCTCCTTTTAGTCCTGCCCGAGATGTTTTACCCCTCCTGGAATGGAAGTGTTCTGGTGGACATTTCTGGCACAGATGATCTGCTGCAGCAAATGGAAAGTCAGGAATTTGGGTGATTTAACTGGCTTTGGCATAGCCATTTGACACTGTAGTGGGATTATGATCCAAGAATTTAAGGACCCCAGTCTCAACAAATGCACAGTCTCCAATATAACTCCAAAATGATGATAAAGAAACTATATATTTGCAATTATATTTGCATTTTTATTCCTCTAACAGCCTGTTTTTAATCTGTAAGAGCATGCCAGGAAGACTGACTTTTCCACTGTATCTAATGGGTTGTTCTGGGCATTTGTAACAGAAGAGGATGCTGAAAAGATTAAGAAAGGGGTGTAGAAATAAAGTTAGCAAAAAACCACCACCACCACCACTAATAATAATAGCTATAATCATCATCATCGCCATCATCATCAAGATAAGGTTGACAACAGTGGTAGGAATCTTTCCCACTTGTCTTTGCAGAAGGAAAGTGTTTGCAAGATCAATATAGTGGGGCTACTGGGACATAAAATTTGGAATACTAATGCTAGGCTGTTTCTCATGGTGGACTTCTTTTTTTTCTTACACCTGTGTGACAGCTGTTCTCCAAAGGAGCCACAAGAGATGGGACTAAGGGCAGGCTTGTCAAAAGAGCATTTGCCTGAAGACTACACCCTTCCCCCGTCCTCTCTAAGTAGCTTCAGACTGTGCTGATTTCCAGGCCATCTTCTAAATTTCCATTACGTAAATAGCAGTGAGCACACACTGAGCCCTCAAGGCAGCACGTGCTTTGTGTTGAATCTAATCCAGAGGGATGTAGGGATTGAAACAGATATCTGATCAAATAGAATGGGCAATTCCACGTTTCTGGTTTCTGTATCTTTACCTTCATTCCTCGGGGAGACCCGAGATGCACACCATCACAATCCTTGGAGAAACTGCTTCTTCCTTATTCAGTATCAGTTTGCTTCTGAAACTGAGACACCACCTTTCTAAAATCAGTGCTATATTAGTGATGTTTAAAAAATACAAGTCTTCATACTGCCTTCAAAGAGATGTGCAGGATGCTCTGAACTTGCTCACAGAAAACTTGCTTCACTGCCCAAAGTGAAGTGAGACACAGCCATAATCTTCCTACCATCTATACTCACTCTGAGCTGAAGAGTACTTCCACTATGTTTATAATATCTTTTGATACTTTGAATTTTCCACATTATTATTTTTCCTATCCTGTTCTCTTGACACTCTAGGGAGCACTTTCAACTTTTTCCATGAGATAGACACTAAAAAAACACCATAGACATCTCTGGTGTTTGCATTTTGCATAGGATGCTGAGAAACTGGAGGGGCTGCAACATGATTTGGGAGCTGGAGAAAATGTCAAAACCCTCTCAATCTGCTTAGGTTATCAAAAAGAAGGCAAAGTGGTGACTTGCTCACTGTGTATAAGTACATCTGCTGAAACGTTTTGACCTTGTAAACTCATACAGAATAGGAGTTTCATGAGGACTGAAACCACAAGCAAATGCCAATGAATTCAGAGCATAGAGATAAAAGCAGAAAATCTTTTTGTTTTGGAACTTTTAAACCTAAAGCTTATTTCTGCATTTGAAAAGATTTTAATTTAAAGATTTAATTAAGTGTAAAGAGTTAAACAAAAGAGCCTAGCTAATCATTTTATATTGACCCAAACTTTTTGTTTGTTAGAGCAAACATTGGGCTGACTCATTATGTTGATAATAACTGCTCTAGTGGTACAGTTACCACTGTGTTAATTATTCTAGTGCTGAAGAGAAATCCCCTGGGGTGTGTTTTGTACTTTGAAGCTGATGTAATTAAAAAAATGCAACAGGATTCTGGAACTATCTGAGGATTCCTGAGTACACAAATAACCACCATCTTCTAACAATGAGAAAGTTAGAGACAATTTAGTGACAATTTAGAGACAAGCCTAGTGACAATTTATTCTGATAGTTTTTCTCACATATACTGAAAAGAATTGGGAAAACCTGCTGCTATTATTATTATTATTATTATTACTACTACTACTACTATAACAACAACTACTACTACTACTACTACTACTACTGCTACTACTACTTCGACTATTATTGTTTTTCGGTCTTAGTCATAATTTAAAACTTTTCCATGAGAACCTTCTGATGTTACCAGCAACCTTCAGATGGAGTTTTCTTATACCATTTAATATTTGTGATTTGAAGATGATCAGTTTAATAAAAAGTATTTGCTAAAATAATCATTATGAAGATTCCTGCACATCAACCAAAAGATTTTAGGTCATTTAAACTGTCACACGCTGGGTTGTAGGGAATTCAAGAAAAACAGACACCAGGGTGAGACTGCTGAATCAATCAGGGAAATGGGCCCCTTAGGGAGACAACCCAAACTTTTTTTCTGAAAGAGGAATCTCAAGCTTGGGGTCTAGACAAGAGAAAGAAAAAATGTGAAATGAAAGAATACATTTTCAAAATTCTTATGAAGCAAAGTCTCAATGTGTTTATTCAGCCCTTGTACCTGCACTTAACATTTTGCAATAAGTGGTAGTATTTCTCTCTCACTCTACAGAATACCAAGTTTAAAAACAATAAGATTAACAATCTCCAGCAACAGTACTTACATCTGCTCCATAGACCAGCCAGCAACTTTGGACTCCTCCAAGCTGTTCTGAAAAAGAAAGCATTTGGATAATTGGACAAAGGTGCTTGGTGGAGCTCTAAAATAATCACTACCATCCCTCATCTTTCCCAGCCCTAAATATACATTTGAAGTCTATCTTTTAATCCTGTTTTTTTGGCAGAACATCTTTAATCTCTTGCCCTCCATTCTAAGAAAAATTCATCTGCATGTGAGTTTAAGTAGAAGTTACTATTTATAGCAGTTTAAAGTGGTTTATATTGTCTAAATTTTTATTATACTGTCATGATAAATTTGCAGGCTTTTTTTCCCAGTGTTTTGCTCTAAATAGAGGCTCAGATGTGTACTCTGCTTACACTGCCTAACTATTGAAACTGGATTATTGTTTTTCTTCCCATAACAATTACCTTTACCCTTTCATTTCCTTTCCTAAAATACAATTTGAGGTGATTTATAAAAAAGTTGCAAATTTGACTTGCATTTTTTTAATTGTTCCTGCCAAATGATAAATAAAGGCAAAATTTGGTAATGAGAAATTTCCAAATGCTTTAAATTCTATGGTTTTGTTCACAGCAAGTCTAAGGCAACATTCATAACTCTCTTGCCAATGTCAGTGCACCCATAGGTAAAATGCAACATGGTAGCTTGGATGTTATTAAATTATGTCCTACTCAAGCCCTCTATCGTCTTCTCTTTTGAAGTGTTCCAAGCCTCTTCCAGTTGAATGCAGAGTGATGGTTCTCACTGCCACTCTCTGTGAACTCCAGTTTAAACTCCTCAAACATCACGGAAACAATTAGTTAATGTTACTTTGATTAGTGAGAGAGGAAATAAGAATTGCATTGTATATTCTGGTTCTGTGGTCATATAGAAAGAGCAATTATTTGCACAGCCTGCTACTCACACCCTAAATATTTGGGTGATGATTTCCTGGATACATTATGTTGAGCTAATACAGAAATTTGATGCTGTGTTTTGGGTAGGGGAAGGTCTAAAAACTGGCTGGATTAGCCGCTGGTCTAAAGACTGCTTACTTTTTAGTGACCATTATATGGGGTAACCTGGGTTCTTAATGACTGTTTTATTTTGTTTTAATTACATGGTTGTTGTGACAGGATGAATTATCAGAGGTAGGAAAAAGCCAGCTGGATTTAATTAATCACTAAGCTCCTCAATATTTCCTGGGAACTGTGGCAGGAGTGGGGAGAAGATTCTGAAGCCTCTGTAAGATGGACTCATGTACAGAGCAAGAATTTTTCAGGAGTCTCTGAAGTATAAAGAAAAGTTTTTCTAATGTGAGATTAACAGACTTAAGGTCTCATTAAATAATCCTATTCTGATCAAGTCTTGCTGTGGCCAGTTTTGTGCCTCACACTTCCGGAAAAAAGATGTATTTCAAATAAGAAAGGAAAGCAGAGTGATTTATCTAAGGTCCTGAAGTTGTGATTTATCTGGGAAGAATTAATGATGTTAAACTTCAAGAAGTGTGCCTGGTGAGAGGATCTGAAATAGAGGAAGAAAAAAGTTTGATTTCTTGGTCAGATAAAGACTGGTCAAGAAGTATTAGGCAGAAACCACAGTATGGAAGGTTCAAGTTACCAACAGGAGGAGAACTTTCAGTGATTAAGAAGTGAACATGTTCCCATATTCCTGGAAAAACACACCTCCAAGCAAGCTAGGGCCGAGCTCCCAGCACTATCTTGTCTTCTACCACCAGGGAAATAAAAGCTTTGGTCATTCTGCTCCAGATGAATGCTGTAAACCTTAGACCAGTGGTTTCCAAATTGGATGATAAGGCATGATTGCAAAGAATATGAGTTAGCAATCAGGTCTAAACTAATGAGCTTTGTTTCTGCAGGACAGTATCAATATTGGTCTTGTGACCAGACTGCGAGAGGGAGGCTAATGAGCCAGACCCAGTAATGCATAGGACAGGGCTGATTTATGTTCCTCACTCAGCAGTATAAGTTCTGATTCTAGTTAAGTTACCCACAGAACTATTCATTGCTTGGATCTCAGTCCACACATGATTTTTATACACATGATCTAGTGTATAAAACAAATAGTGTATAAAAGAGTGATATTTCAACAGAAGCTGAGTCTACCCACTTGCTTCCACAAGATTTCTAATTTTCAAGCCCTTTAAAAGTAAGGATTAAAATCCTTGAACCCAGAAAATTCATTGGCTACTGCCTAGATTAGTGCTTTAACCCCAGAACTCCTGGATAAAAAGAACAGCGAAAGGTTCTTCACACCAGATATTTTGTGAAAAATTTTGGCTTGAAGAAAACCAAATGAAGCTATTGTATATATTCAGCAGGATTTATGCATAGTTTTAGGTGACAGAACTTTTCAAGGGAAAAAAACTGGTGCCTTCTTACCACTGTAAACTACTGCTAAGATGTTCTTCTAATTAATTATGTTAAAGTGTTAACACATTTAGTCATACAAAGTTATACTTCATGTTTGAACATGATCTCTTTGAATATAATGTCTCCACTCTTTTCTGGAAAGATATGACCTGACAACAGCTGTTATTCTTATGAGAACAATATCCTGAGTATTGTTTAGATGTTCTAAATGTCTTCAGGAGACCAGGGAACATTGCTTGTCTATAGTTTATTTTACAAAGGGACAAAAATGTTAACTGTGTCATGAACCTAAAAGATAAAAAGAGGAAAATAAAAAGACATCCTGTTTTATAATTAGAGCACAATGCATACAAATTCCTTTTTTTTGACTCTGCCCTCTGATATTAAAATGCAGTACCAATTGCAAGACTTAACTGTTTATACCATGACAGTTATTTTCCTTTTTTTTGCCCATTTATTGAAGTAACAGAATATTAGAACAGTCTCTCACACTATTTACAAATTATAATAAGTTTAAAGTTATATAAATTATATCCCCATACTATTTGTTGCTTAGTTATTTGCAGAGCAACTGTGATATAGTAGAAGTTAAGTACTAGTAAATAGATTATTGGTTCCAACATACAGAACCTACACATTTCTCAGACAGCCCAAACAAGTACTTAGCTACTTCTTAATCCCCCACTGTCCAAAGCAGGGAGCAATTGTTTTCTGAGCCATGGATCTGACTATTGTTCAAATTTGACTTTTCTCCTTCCCTCCCTCTCCCCAATAGCTATCACTGATTAGATTGAAAACTATCATGGAAAGAAAGGTGAGCCCACCACTGCAAAAAGAGAAATGCAATAAGCAATATAAGTGCAAGCCAGGGGAAAAAAGTATGTAAAATAGAAACAGAAGAATATTTTTGGTATTTTCTCTTTCTATTTTAGCGGTTTTTTACTATTACTTCTCATTTCAAGAAAGAAGTTTTCCCATTATAAGCTACTTTTTTAAATTAAAAGAAAACAAAACTGGCACTAGTAAAGAGCTCTATGTGCAGTTTTTAATGGGGGGAAAAAAAGTTGTAAGAACCTCAAGAGTAGATGAAGGGCTGTCGAATCCTATAGCTATGACAATGCTTGTGGGAAAGTCTGGAACAGCAGGGAAGAAAGTGTGAGCCAAGAAACCTGAAAAATAGTC
This sequence comes from Parus major, assembly GCF_001522545.3. Lineage (NCBI taxonomy): Eukaryota > Metazoa > Chordata > Aves > Passeriformes > Paridae > Parus > Parus major. The sequence continues at coordinate 89,059,158 of NC_031770.1, forward strand.
CAAGTACTTTCATAAAGTCCTTCTTTTAATAATGTGGGTTTAATTTTCATAATATATTACCATTTGGTTTGTTTCTTAGGGACCTGTGTTTATTAGAGAGCATTCCCTGAAGCTGTCAGTCTATGGGAGTTTCCCTAAACTCCCTCAACATGCAGCTTTAGTGGTTTTCCTCTGTTTTGAGAGGGTACATTAATAACCACACACTAGTCTAGGCATTAAATAGGCCACCCACTATTCAAGAAGTACAGTTCACATTTCTATCCACTCTAAATGGCAGCTAGCCCAATGGGAATGATGTCAAGGGGTGCAACGAAATACTCTGTGTGTCTCTTTACTCCTGTCTTCGTGAGTACCTTATCCTGTTTGACAGCTATTTGTTCAGTCAGGGAATGTTACAGAGGGCTTGATTTAATGCTAATGAGAAGGGAATGGTGCCACCCTCATTATTGGCAGAACTGAACAGCTTTGCTCTTCCCCTTTGGTCATGTCTGCACACATATGACCTGGAAGACATTCTAAGAACTCATAGCTCTCAAGCTTGTCACTCACACACGCTGCACAACCTCGACATACGAGCAACATCTGCAGAGGTGGGAGCTTCATTTTCTGGCTGACTTCAGATTGTTTATTCTTGCTCTTGTAACTCTCTTCCTGTCTGCCTCTGGCCAGCTCTGCTGAGTCTGTCCAGGAGCAGACACATGGGCACAAATGAGGTTTCTGAGGAAGTGCATGTGTATGCATTTGTGTATGCACAATTTTTTATTACCAGCAGGGCTGGCAGCTCTGTTTATTTAAAGTTGCCTGGCACTTTCCAGTACAAAATCTAATTTCCCGTTGCCGAAATTGAACTATTTGATCCTACATATTTCAAGTCAACAGCCAACCTCCGATTCAGAAGTTTGTAAGGGGCAAGTGCATATTTATTTGAAGTTATCAGGCAAGCCCCTTCAGCAGTTTCCTGAAAGTTAAGATCACCAATACTTTGCTTTACAAGCAGTACTTTTGCCACATTAAAAAATGCAGTTCTCTGGTGAGAACTGATGCCTTCACAGCAGCAGGAGTGTCTGCCAACTCAGTTGCTGGCATATTGGCAGCTGCTAATCTAGGTGAATACTCTTTCACTGATAATGTGGCTGAGATTTAAGTGTACACATCAAAAATTGCAGCTTGCCCTGTAACTGCAGCTTTGTTTGCTGTTGCTGCAGCCACCTGAAGGAACGTCAACTGGTTGTAAGCTGCACTCTAGTGTCCCTTGATTGACAGGGCTCCAGATTCTACTGCTGCCAGAACTCAAGAGGCAGACACCAATCCTCCAAGTCCTTAGGACATGCCTCACAATGCATTATGCCATTTGATAGCTCTACATTATGCTTGTGACCAACATTCAGCAATCAAAAAGGGCCAGGAGTCACCCTCTAGCCCTGACACCTGATAACTTGGTTGCATCCATACTATATAACACCCAATCTAGTGTCCCCAAATATGTGCAATATATATGCACTTAAAAATTTTTATTTGTGACATGCTAAAATTACTGCACTGAGCTGTTTCTCTATGATGTACTGAATTCACTACTCTTCCAAGTCTGCCTGTGCATTGTAGCCATTCCTTTGATGTTTCTCAGCACTCAGTAGCCCAATTAGCTACTTGCCTGACCAGAAAGGCACACTGATAGGGTATGCAAATCCCTTCAGGACAAATATTTTTCGTGGAAGAAAAAAATAAGGGTATTTATAGCAAAACTCAGATATTCAGTAATCATATTTTCAGACTGATTGGTGAAGAGGACAAAATCAAAGTGGCTCAGAAGGACCAGAAGGGGTACATCTCAGCAAGCAGTCCTTATTCACCAAAGGCAGCTCTTCTCCATCCAGAGCCCAACACTTGTCCCCACTATCACGCCACTATCAGCAAATGCTAGCAATGTGACCTATCCCTTCCAGTGATAATCAACAAAGAAGAAGACCCATCCAAGTGTGATATCAAGTTACTTCATTTGTTCAAGTGGAAGAAACTTTGTCTGGTTTAGTGGGAGATCAAAGAGCTGTTATATCAGGTTTCTCTTTTATCTTTATTTATTTATTTATTTATTCCTTAAATTTCCTTTAAAATGAAAAACCCAGACCTTCTTCATACATAAAAGCATAGTAATCTAACAGTTTATTCAGATACTCATAATTTAGGAATTTCCAGACCAAAAGGCATTTCCACCCTCTTAGTACATATTCTAAATATTTGATTTTATTTATGATTTAATAAAACATAAATATAGAAAATACTTTATAGTTTGCATTGGTATAAAACACAATCAGATTTTTTTTACAAGTATTAATCACATTTTTCTCTGTTTCCCAACATGTAATTTTTTATTACTCTGCTTTGAAAAATTTTCTTGAACTGTTTTTTTTTTTTTTTTTTTCAATTAACTATCTATTAGTTGTCTAATATAAAATTCCAATCAATTGCTGAAAAACTCTTCAGTTTGATTGCTCCTTCATACTAGAATTGCCTTCTATGGATAATGAACCAAATCACTTAGATATTGGAAATACCAGATTAAAAAGCCAATCAATCATTTATAATAATTTTTAGTATTGTGAAAGGAATAAAAGAACCCTTAAAACAGCACATGATGTTTTCAAGTAGAGCAGCTTTTAAAAAGCTTTTATCAACAGCAGCTGTCACAGATGGGTTATGTTAGTCAAAGAAGATTCCAAACAGGAAAAAAAGGGCCCATGCTTATATAAATGAGAAGAATATCAGCTTGATTGTAATACTATTTCACTAAGAGAACATACAATGTTGGGCTCGTCTGTGTTTGCTTAAACATGAGTAAAGAACTGTAGACCATAAAAAATACACTTCAGAACCCCTTTTCCCATCTAGAAAACTCCCATCAATTCATATGCTCAGTGATTAAACAGAACACCATGTATCATTCTGCATATTTTGAAGACTTCATAGGAGCCTAGATGAGAGAAGTGCTAAGAAGATCTTGAAGCCAAACACTGAATTCTTCAGTCAAAGCATAACAATTTATTGCCAGATTCATTTTGAAACACTACAGATATTTTTATCTTAATGTAAATATGAAAATTGATGTAGTTACTCATTTTTATTTGAAAATCTTTACAGAACTGTAATTAAACAAAACTGTTTTCCATAAAATTAACATTGACAAGCCAAAAGATATTAATAATCTGAAAATTAATAGAACTTTGTCTGACATGAGCTCACATTTTCTGATTTTAGTTATGTCAATAGAATTAAGTGGAGTGTACTCAGTGATTCTTGTATTCTGTTATAATACAGCTCTTCATGAAGTGAAAATAATGATGGTTATATTTGTCAAGTTCATTGAAGAAATAATTAGCATCAGAACACTGATATAAAAATATTTCTCTAGCCAAATCTATCAGTATAATCTAATAAATTATCTGTTTTAGTCTTTGCTATCAAGATGATGTTCTTTATTTTTTTCTATGCATGTACAGCATATAGATAAAAAATGCAAGCATGTTCTCGGTCTTATGTACACAGCACTTGTGCAATCACAGAATTGTTTCAGTTGGAGAGAACCTTAAAAATTATCTAGTTCTAAACCCCCTGCCATGGGCAGGGACATCTGGCTTGCTCAAATTCCCATCCAGTTTGGTCTTGAACACTTCCAGGGATGGGACATCCACAGCTTCTCTAGGCAATATATTCCAGTGTCTCTTCACCTTTATTTTAAGAAACATAGTTCCTTTAGGTTCCACAATTTGTGTTCTTGGTAGTCCTGTGATGTATCTTCAGCAAAACAGTCACTAAATGGTTTCATCTTCTGAAGAAGATAAGGATCCAAATCACCTGAAGTTAAGGTGGGACCTTGGGTGAATACCATAGGCATCAGAATACTACTGGATGGTGGTAGTACTACTGTCACTTCTTATTTGAAGAACAGGCCAACAATTTGCATCAAAAAAACCAAATGTAATGCTTTAGAACAGCAGTTTCAACATCTGAATCCATATTAAAGAGCAGGTGAAGTATGTGCGAGGGTCAGAAGTCTGAGCACTCTCCTTTGTCTGTGTCCCTCATATTCATGTAAGCTAATGTTATCCACACCTTTCCCAAGGAGGCTGTCTTTCTCAATTTATTCTATAGGGAATTCAAAGTCTTGACTCAGTGTTATGAATTCCATTTCCTAAAACTGTCACCTGCAAATCATATGTAGTTAAGCCACAGTGACATACTCTTCTCAGAATGTGCCCAAGCAAGAGAATATCAGCCAAACCAAGTGCATGTTACAATGTACTGCAGCTCAAATCGCAATGGAGGATCAACTGGGGAGAAACTCATCTCTGTATTCACTTGTACTTCTATCCAAACTTCTTTTTCCCCCTTATACCTGATATTTTGGTATCCTGAATATACTAATTATCTGCCTGGCATAGCCATTGGCTTGCTTTTAGCAAGGAATGTTGGGGGAATCTTAGGACAGAAGTTGTTCACTGTAATATAGAGAATAGAATGTTCAATATTCTATTTCAGCTACATTCAAAAAAGTCTGAATACAATCCTTCAGAGAACAGAGTTCCCTAACATGTGTCTCTTAGCTCTTTAAGGAACACAAACTTTGTAAGTTTTCCTGTTGCTGACATCCTCCTTTATTCAAATAATCTGGACAATATAATTAATTCAGAAGTGTTAAAATCAGTCTGTAATTAATTTGAAGTTTGCTGCCTGCATTTCAGAACGGCCAGGTTCTGTGTTTCTAAGTGTATCTGTTACTTCTAACACCACTGATCTTTTAAATACCTACTCCCCCTAAAATCCTTGCCCTGTATTATTGAAAACCACAGATTAAGGAATCTGTAGGTGAGCTATTCTGAGATTGTCTGCAAATTCATTTTGGATATCTGCTAAACATACAGAATTTTCTAAACTCTTTTAAAGATAAGACATGGGCAATTCTATGTGGGAACTATCATATAACACATTGTAAAACTTTTAAAAGTTTAAATGCTTCACTGTATCAAGATGCCAGAAAGATAAGAAAGGAATGTGTTAGTTTGCTCTTAATAAAGACAAAAGGATGGGTCAGTAAGTTATGAATAGTATAGCTGATAAAGATTAAGAGGTGCAAAATTATAAACTAAATGATAATATTATTTAACAGGAATTACATTCTTAGTCAGATTTTGTATATTTTGTTCTTTATATGCACAGCAGCAATACATTTAATACTAACAGTAACATTATTTTGATTAAAAAAACTGTTTTGCAAAATTATAATACAAGAATAAAGATAATAAAAAAGTAATTAAAACCAGAACAGTCCTAAATGGCTCATAAATCTGACATCTAAATAAAACAACAAAATTTAGTTTAAACTGATGGTAAAATTGAATTTGTTTGACTATGAAGTCTTCAAGTAGTCAATGAACCAGTAAAACTGAAATGCTCCTGAATGTACATCAAGATATCATCAAAAGAACTCACTACAGCTAAAAGGGGGTGAAACTATCAATGAATTCTGCTTAGGAGTGAATGATGAAAATGACAAGAAATGCAAACAGAAATGTTATTTATTTTTCTTATTCAGTGCTAATCAAACACAGTAAAAATTTAAGATTGCTACTTCTCAAAACATACTCAGAATGAAATACTGAGGCAACCCATTCTTCTGCCCAGCAATTTCTTTCCCTTTTCCCTTCTTTCTTGCTTGTACTGCAGGAGGATCTTAGCCTAGCTCTTACCAAGTACTTGCCCTGACTGTCATATTCTTTTTCTTATTTTTCTTCAGCTACATTTCCAATCACATAGCTGTAGTGGAAAAGCTTGTATAGAGATAGCAAAGATACAAACCTTCTTGTTCACACTTCTATCAAGTAAATGCATTGTTTGGTAAACCAGAGGAAGAAATTCAGTCTGTATGTAATATTTTCAACCAATTTCCTCTTCAAAGTCATTAACTTAGTTAACAGAGTTGTAGTCATTCTGCCAAAACACTGTGTATCTTTGGCATTCCCAGGCAGTCAGACATAGAATATATTCCTGTAGGTATAACTGAATTCTGAAGTACTTACTGTAGTATAAAATACACTTGGGCAGGATTTTCATTACAGCACTTAATCTAGCTGAAATCTGTATGAATGCCTCAGAATTCCTCTGAAGAGTATCATATTTGCAAAATAGATTTGACAGATGTACAACAGTTCAGAAAGTATTTAACAGAGATAACACCTCCAAAACATAATTACTTCCAAATTCAAATTTATTTAAAAAAGAGGCTTCAATATGATGAATCTGAATGCCTACATATTCTATTGAAGTACCTAAGAAAGACCAATCTTTCCAAGAAAAGTGCTGAACCTTTTTAAGGGGGGCGGAGAGGGGGGGAGCAGGGCAGAATATCAGCACTCTAAGGAGGGCTTCCAAAATACCAGTTTTTTAATGTGACTTTAGGACTTTTAAGATACAGATTGGTAGGAGAAGTATTTTAGTTGGGCTTTAAAATTAACTCTAAGTCTTGTGAAAATTATTCTAACGATTTGTTTTCAAAACCACTATAGTTCACTACAAGACATAACATTCTGAATAAGTATAGCTGCCAAACTGACTTATAAACTAAGGCGAATCTGGAGCCTTTTTTTTTTCTGTTGTCTTTCTGAGATTTCAAAATTTTGCAGAGCTATACTTAGAGAGAGACACTTATTTCCTTTTGATTACTTCAGATGGTGTTTCTGTCTTTGCTGAAGAGATTGCAAACTACAGAAAGCATATCTGGGTAGAAAAAAAAGAATTGTTAAAAAGACAGACATCTGATAAGATCTTTCATTAAGTATATATTTAAATTCCCTTAATATATATTAATATATTTATATATTAATATATGTTTCTAAAAAGAAATAATAATATATGTTACTTATTCTGATGTTTTCAGAATGGAAAAAAATAGAAATTTTATGCAATTATCAAAATTAAGTAGTGTCCTTTTTCTGTTTATACATTAAAATGCTGCAATGCTAGGTTACTGCATAACCACATATAGCTGCTCCTTAACTATGTAGTTGGTAAATCTGCCAGCTCTTGTTGCCTAATATCAGCTTTCAGGTGATCAGAATGGAGTAATTGGCATTGTTACAGATTTCTTCTTCAAGAGCAATCAGCTGAACAGGTAGATCTCTACTCAGTATGGTGCCTCCTGCCCTGAAGTGTTTCAGAAATGTCAAGGCCCTGGGCAGCAGTTTCCTCCTCCCCTCTCTTCAGTGCAGGCAACCACTCTTAACACAACCCAACACAATGCAACCCAACCCTGCCCAACCCAACTCAACTCCATAGTCCAGCAAAGAGAAAGAAAATCTCATTCCCTCACACCCAACTCTGTGGCATGGGATGGAGTCAGTGGAAGTTTTGCCAATGACCTCAGTAAGAGCAGCACTCTCTAAACCTCCTTTACTCCAGCAGGCCAATAAACTTCTTGTTTGGACAGTGACAGCAGCATATTTGTACCACATATTTTTGCTTACAGTTAGACTAACTTAACATTGGGAAAAGTTATATAGTCATAAATTCTGAAAGCATTTAATGGGCTTTTTGGTATATAATCTTCTGCAAAACAACAGAGATTATGCAGCTGAAACCTGATGTTCACTGTGAAAATGCTACTGAGGTGCCATTTTCTTGTATATAGTATGGTTGTTAGGAGACATATGGGCTGTTATATCAGAATAATGAATGAAAAGTAGACATTGTTTATTTGTAATATATGCTATTGAGCGTCTGAATTAATGAAATGGAATTTATGGATGGATAGTATGTCCAAGGAACTAGAAAAACATTACGGTATATAATTCAACCTCTGACATAAAGAGTGGCTGAAACAGAATTTTGATGTGGTGCTGGTTTTATTCTCTTCCTGAGAAACTGTTGTTCAGTAAGAACTTCAGCTTTAGAGGAGGGAGAGAAATATCCATGTTATGTGCATAATTAGAAAGTAGATCAATTTAGGCAAAGCTTCTTTACAAATATCAGTCTACCTCAGTGCTGTTGGGAAAGGGCATCATAGACTGAGACTGCAGTTGGATACAGCCTTTTCTGCCTGGAGAAAGAGAAAAAGGTAACTGTGATGGAGTTCTGGGGTGACCACATCTGCCTGTTAGGGGCTGGACATCCATCTCTCTTTGTACACAGAGTTACCCTGCAGCCATCATTCACATAAAACCTCTCAGTCCATTACCAACAGTTGACCTTGCGACCTTACATTAAATGCTTCACATCCCATTACTTTCCTCCCAAGTCATCTATTTTCCTAATTTTTTACAATAATGCTCTTCAGCTTTGTCACACATTTCTGGCTCCAGTTCTGGAAAATGTTTCTGTTCAAGAAAACACTCCACTGTGTGCTTTATTTTGCTTATCTCCTGAAATCAAAATGAAGCATGCTGTTACCGTTTGCTCTCCATAGAGATAGAACGAAAACACACTTACAGGCTTCTCTATCCTGGGCTCTGAATGATGGTATTTTTTCCAGTCTTTTTCAAACAGAAGAACTAATGTAATCATAAATGCATTGAAATTAAATCCTAATAAAGGGTCTTCAGAAGAATATTCATGTTCCCACTTAAAAAAAAGGTTTATTATACTTGTAAAAGATATTTGAAGCATTCCAGTTTTCTAAAGCATTGCAGTATACTTCTGCAATAGCTTGCTACCCATTACTGAATAGATTTAATTATACTTTCTCTGTAGTAGAATTACAGTTACAGATGTTTTTTTGCTACTGATTGGAATGTCAGTAATAATTTAATTAGATATTATGACAGTTTCCATGGCTTATATGTTAACATAGTTAAATTTTCTCTGTAAACTAATTTTGAGAACAAATGTTTCTGTTCAAAATCTTTTACAGTGGAAATGTTTCAAAGGTAGAAAAAGTTAATTACAAGGTTTTTTTTCCCCCCTTCTAAATCCACTGAAGGAGCAGGAACATTTTCCATGGAAATATGGTCAGTCACTGAAATGTCAAAGAGGCTCTAACTGAGCAGTATATGGAAAGTATATGAAATTTAAACTACCTCACAATCTAAGTTAAATGGTACTATTTATTTATATAACTAGAGTGACCCTCTGTGCAGAAGATACACTTTTTACTGCGTGGTTTTCATGGATGCGAGAACATTGAATGGCTGTATTATATTTAATTAAAAGCAATAGTGGGCCTACCCAGATGTTAAAAGGGCTTGATCTGAACAGTGTGTTGACATCAGATGAATAGGAAAGGCCACCTGCTAGCTCCACTTTTGGCTTTGTGGATGATTTGCATTCCTGTGGCCTGTTGCTCTGCATGATTGCTCTCAGCACTTCACAGCCCCATGAACTGTTTAATATCATGGATACCTTCCAGCCATGCAGGCTATCTCCTTTTGTAACATCAGTGCAAAAGAAAGAGTGACCACTTGCATGATTCTGATGGGTAGAGCATGATGTTTTCACTTAGCATGTACCACATCAAAGAGGAGGAAATGCTTTTCTATAAACCAGATTAAGATAAAAATTAATCCATTCTTGCCTAAGACTGCTAACAGACCTTTTTTTCTCTTTCTGAAAGATGCTCATCATTTGAACCTAAGTATAGTACAGTTCAGAATGTATCCTTGTTTTTTCCCTTGAGCACAGAATATTTCTTGTTTAAATATGTAAAACTTAACTCACCAGGCTCACTAGTATTGTTTGAAAACCGAGAAACCCTTCAGTAGCATAAATGTAAACTCTTAGGCAACTCTTAGACTTCATGTGCTTTATCACTATTAGACTGCCAGTGCATTCCTGATTGCTGTCCTCATTCTGAAAAACTACAAATATTCTAAAGGTACAAGCAAGAAAAATGTAATTAAAAAGAGAAAGAAATCATTATACCATTTTCCAGCAGATAATACTAAAAGGCAAAAGAAAAATTTCAGATGCATTTTTCTGTGAACTGTCCTTTCTTGAGATTATACATGCCGTGTGGAACTCAGTCCAAGTTCCTTAGAAGTTCCCATCCTGAAGGTTATTGTATCATCATTCAAGGAGTGGAAGGAGGTCATTATCTTAAAATAGCCATAGTTATTTTTCAGATTCCCTTATATTTCCAATCTGTATTTATTTCTGCAGTGATTAGCTGACTTCAGCACAGCAAGCTCTCAGTGACATTTTCTTACATTTTTATGCTTCAGTACTAAATAATAAAATAATGATATGCTTGCTTTTGTTTTTGTGTTTGTTGTTTCTTTTTCCTTAGGCAGTATAATGGTTTAAGGTCGAAAACAAGACAGAAAAATTAAATGTTAATCCACAACAGATTTATATGCAAAACATGTGATAACTCACTTCTAACCTGAGGTTAAAAGATTTTTAAAATTTTGAACATTTTAAATCATCTTTTTTCAATGAACAGACAATTACCTTCCTGACAAATCATCCAGTTACTTAAGAACTGGGCTAATGGAGATTAAAGAAGAGTTTATATACCTAAATGCCTCTTTACCAGCTTAACTCTAAAGCACAGATTTTCTGACTCCTTACTCAACTGTGCAGCATATAAAATTCCCATGGATTTAAATGTGGATTTCAGAGTAGTTATAGTAACACAAATTTTATTTCTCAGCACACACACAGACAATTCAGTCTTAAGGTGAAGAGAGAACAGAGATTTAATTTTGAATTCCATAGTGCACAATGCACCTACCACTGTTGAGAAACAGGGTTTCAGTTCCATCCTTTGGCTGAAAGGGTCTGAATCTAACAGTGTTTCTAAACTGCCAGGCTTCAGAGGTTTCAGGGAATATGAGCTGTCAGTTTCTCCTGCTTAATTAATGCTTTCCACTGCCTGATTAAATGTTTTCTATTCAGTGGCTGTGATTAAGTAAGTCAGTAACTCCACAGCCTGCTGATTCATATTAACCCTGGAAAAATTATGGTGATGGCTAGGGAACTTCTGCAGTTAAATGCAAGTGCTCAGCTCTGCCCAGGCAGGATGTGGATCGCTGCCACTGGACTATGGACTAAACAGCAGGTATTTGATTGTTCTGGTTTCCTTTGAAGAAAAAATTTGCTCTCAGTTTTCAAACTGAAACATCAAGAGAGAGAGGTATCTCTTTAATCTGTAATTAAGCATCCCAAACTTTTAAGGCATGAAACTGAAGATAATCTCCTATTTACAGCATTTAAATTTGAGGTGCTCAGGGATGTCCAAGACATCTGTGGCATGTTTGACAGATGTCACATGGCCTGCAGGAGACTATTCCTCTAGATGGGTATTCATGGGACTATGACATCTCAAATTTGTTAAGCAGGATGTTGAATTTAGGCAACTGAATCCCAATAAGGGCATTTAAGCTGGTGTTATCTAATCAGCACAGTCTAGAGAGTGATTTAATTCTTTGTGCCTGGAGCTGGGAATGGCTTTTCCATCTCTAAGGACTGCACTTGCTAAGATTTCCTTGGCTGCCACTGGAGCTCATGTGCCTAGCACAAGGAGAAACAATTGCATGTAGATATATAGTTTTCATATATTATTTTGCATATAAATTCAGGTGTCTTAATCATGCACTGAATCTTATAATTAGTTGTCACATTTTCCACTACTTTCACTGTGATCAGTAAAATTATTAGGATTTAGAGAACATATTGCTGCAAAAGCAAATGTTGAAAATCACCTAACTCTAAGTTGGCCATGGAAGCCAGGTATTGTATGTGTGAACTTTCACAAAAACTGCAATTATTTATGCATGCCTTCTCCACAGCATCAGGAAAGTGCAAAGAGAATAGAACACATTGACATTATTCCCCCTGTGAGCTATCTAGCAGCACTGGGATTGACCAACAGCTAATATAGCTCATGTCCACCACACTTCTGGAAGGGCACTCCAGTCCTAAAAAAGCTGGAGAACTTGAGATTGGCAGCAAACTAAAGTTTAATATGTTCTGCAATTTGTATCTTTTAGAATCCTACATCACTTCCCCATCATAACTGTGTGTTAACTGCCATTACATCCAAGTATATGAAGTAATAAATAGGCCCCAACTGCCAAGTAAATGCTAAAAAAAAAACCTGAGGCATTTCTTCTCCATGTGGGAACCATCTCAAGTGAACTGTACTTCTGTAAAAGGAAAGTTATTACTGTTGTTCTACAAGTGCTTTCCTTCATTAGAAAGCTGCCATGGAAAGTGACAAAGAGTTTACTCTTTTGTTGAGTGCTCTGTAAATGTTGTATGCCTTCTCCAGATACTGCTTTGCGGATGGAAATATCTGAGGTGAGGATGAATGCCTTACTGAATTGTGACCTGCTATAATATACATTTTCTTCTTAACCGAATTGTCTCTGGTTTGCACTACTCAGGTGCTGCAAAACATCTGCTAGGTTAGCTGATCTATGCAGATTTGAATTTTCTTGTGTGCCTAAATCCCCATGTCATGAGGATGGAAAAGGAATGAAAAACTACGTACCAACTGACTTCCAGCCATAAAAAAAAAGAAGTGGGCTCTCCCTGAAGAGGTGATAGTCCACAGCATTTCTGCACTCCACTGAGTCCTGTATCTTTGGCTCTATGCAAAGATTTGTGTCATTTTGAAGCAGAGCTAATTTCAACAACAGTCAAAATAGTTTCTGCTGAACCTCAAAAACAGTGAAAGTGACATAAAACCATCTTTCCCACCCATACATGACAGGGGCTTGTTCTTAATCAGCACTTAGTAAGGAATTTAAGTAGAAAAGAATAAGATTATACAAATTTCACTTTTAAAACAAACTAGATTATCATCCCTTTGACCATAACTCAGACACAGCTTTATGATAATATCTCCAAATATATCCAACATGATAAGGAATTGATAGTGGATGTTTTTGTTGTTATAGCAAATGGAGTGGTAAGGCATGATGATAACTGCTGCTATGCATTGCTATTGTATATATAATGATGGGGTTGCTGAGAACCACACTCTTTAGGGCTTATCTTTGTCTATTTTTAAGCAAAGTGTTAATTGAGTGCAAATGTGTCTGATTCTCTGATGTAGAGAACTCTTCTTTGTTGACAGTCCTTAGTTTCTTGATCATTCTTTTGGTATTGGCCAGCTGTGGTCTTGAGTGATGAAATACCTTAAAATATGAACTGTGCTTTCTTCAAAGTATGTATTTTGCCTTCAATATGGTGAAGCAATCAGACTCTTACACACAGCTTACAGGAAGAGAGCAACTTTTCTATAATAAGTACTGAGGGGCCTGAGTTCAAGGGAAAGAGAGGATGCTGAGGAATGTTAAAAGCAGACACCGTTATCACTCTCTTTGAGTGCTGACTTGACTTTCACCTATAGTTGCTTCACCTCTTCCCACTATAACCTTGAAGAAAGCCCTTCACAAATACAGTGACATAATTTATGGAAGGTGTAGCACTGGGGAAGGGTGGAAAAGAGATACTTCCATCTTCTCTTCAAAGTATTTTTATGGAACACATAGGCAAACCTCTGGATTCCATGTAGGTTTTAAAAGCTCTGCCTTCTGCTAAAAATAAAAAAAAAAAATCTCCCACTGCTAACTTAGTAGGGGATCAAATCCAGTTTCACTGATGTTCTGACATGAGATACATATCATTAATGGATTCTTTTTGAGAAAGACACTCTTATCATTCCACAATTCAAAACATTAAATTTTCAGGACCTTCCTGATTCCAAAACAAAGAACTGTCCCCAGCCCTGACAACATCCCCTTACCCTCTATATTCACACCTAAGTGAAAACTGAAAGCCCACTGGAGTCTATGCCTTTCCTTGATCTGGAATGAGTCCACTGATTTCAACAGAACTACTCAAAAGGAATGTGAATTCACAGGACTAAGCTCTATGTAGGTGCTTGTCCCATGTAGAGAAAACATCTCTCTCTCCAAGTTACAACTTGTTACTTGTACTTTCTCTTTAGTGAAAGTACAAGTAACAAGTACTCCCTGAAGTACTCCATATCAGTTCTTCTTTACTCTTGAAAAATAAATATAAGGATCATATTTGTGGCTCATGTCCCTTCCAGTGGGACTCTTGTTTCCTAGCTGTTCTGAAATGCTAATCACCTATTTCCCACTCTCTGTCATTCTGTCTTACCTTCATTTCATGTCAGTGGGAGCAAGTGAACCCTTCCGTGACGCTCCTGAGGAGCATTTTTCTCTCTTGTTCTCTGACTTGTATTTCTTACCTGTTGAAAGTTTTTCTCTTTTGATTTAATCATTTTACCAGCTATCCTTTCTGCTGTCTTTCTTCAATAGAGAGTTGAAGGCCTCCTGGTCCCACACCTTGCTTACAGGCAGTTTGCAGAGATTCACAAGTGTTGGCAGAGTGCAAATCTCAACAGCTGGAAATCAACAGTTATAGGAAGAATTTGGTGCAGTTCTTAACAACTTAAACTGTGAAAAACAGTTGTTTTAAAAAAAAAAAGTAAATTATGCTTTTGAATCAAAATGCCACCAGATAATTGGTTTTTTATTTGCAGTGATCACAGGAATGAATAAACTTTAAGTTATAAGTCTTTCACATACACAACATAAGTTTTTATACATCTATGAGACTCCATCTTGCACCAGGTAAGATCAATAATAGAGTTAGGAGGGAGTAGTATTTGATACTTTTTTCTGGATTTTCGGTAAATCTTTAGTTATGTTGTAAGTTCAAGACATAACTTAGTAGTTCCCTTGAGATCATGGTAACAAATTTGCTTCTGCTGTTGCTGGTGAAACTCAGTAGGAAGTAAAAGAATTCCACAGAGTATAAGCTTGGGGAGGCCACACAGAAATTTCTTGCAACTGGTGACTAGAAAAGGGCAAAGAAGGAAGGAAAAGGAGTTAGAAATGGACCATGCTACTCTTTTTCCTTCCATCATGAGATCTGGCAAAACAGGACTGCTTTCAAGATTGTGCTTTCAACCTATAGAAAATAATCTGGACTACAAAAATGAGGGTGGTTTTCCATCTTTCAGCTTCTGTAATATTTCCATTAAACCAACACAGGAGAACATCCGGAACAAAAAAGGAACTAGCATAGAGTTAGAAAAAAAATTAATTTAAAATTTCGTTATCAAATACAAGTGATATTCCTAAACCACTTTATTTTGCTTAATTACCTAGTAGAAATACGTTACCTTTGAGGATTTGATTTTTTACCCTCTCTGGTACTTATGTGCACATTAGCAGGTATCCTGAATCTGGAATATCTCTTCTTGAAGCATGACTACAATTATCTACAGTCCTGAAGCACTGCACTCTTCACAGTTAAGAGGGCAGAGCAAAGGTCAATGGAAGCTCAGCTCATGACTTTTATAGTCCAGCGTTTTCTTCAGCACACAGCTTGAGGAAGTCCAAGCTGTTTCAGTCTCATGAATGTCTTTTGATTTTCATTTCAGCTTGTATTTAAGGGTGGATAACTGTTTTAAAGAGCACTTGAATTCAGTGTCCTCTGTAGCACGCTGATCTGCATCTGTTTAAGAGGTGTTCTATGTGTTTTTGGCAGATGATATTTCCAGCTATTCTGAAATGTTTAAAGAGGCCAGTTTTCTGAACTGCCTGCTCATATGCTGTAATTCAAATATGGGCTTTTGGAGTTATGGATAAATTCAGCATTTTAGATGTATTTTTTTGTGAAAATAATAAAAGTAAAATACCCCTTCAAAATATAAAAAGAGGGAAAATATCAAAATACAGGTTTACTATTTTTTATGGTTTATCTTTTTTAATTTGGAAAATTAAGTTTTTGGGGCTTTTTGACACTGCTGGCACCCAGTAAAATCAGTTCTCACTGTGGCAATATGCAATTTTTTTAAGCCCAAAACATATAATTGCAAATGAAAAAAATCATTAATTCTGGCTGAACAAAAACACTGTGGATGACCCTCAGAATGAGAAGAACAAATCTTTCTGAGATTATATTACAGATTTTGACACTCCCCATGGCCACGTGAGAGACATGAAATCAAAAGGACTGATGAAACCGAAAAGCTGTTTGACTTCGCTGAATTATGCAAAATACTCAGCTGAATAAGTAAGATGGAGTGATATATATGGATGCCCTTTCTTTTCTTTCAGTTTTGTTCATTAGAAAATAAAACCAGAAGCTTTTGTGACAGAGTATGAGCTTAAAATTCAGAGGACCCAAAACTGCTACTCTTAGTCTTAAACCACTTGTTAGGCAACTGTGGCAGATGCACAGACCTTCTAGAAAGGCAGCAGTCACAGTCCCGTATGTCTGCCAACCCCATTCAAAGTATCCTCTAATTTTGTCTGTAATCCTCACAAAAACAACTTGGTAACTACAGTGCTTAAAGGTATCAGGCATCCATGTTTATGAACCTGAGTCACTGCCGAACTAATTGTGAAGAAGCCATAAGGGAAACTGGTCCTTGCAAGAGTTTATGATGGATGGTTCACTGGTTATATCTGGTGGTGCTTTTGTGGGTAAACAAGTACTGTGTATAATTTAGATGTAGATACATCAACATGTGAATATTGGCAGAAATATAAGTGAATGATGTGCAAGCTCATGTCTCAATAACATCTCCCTCGTGTTTCTGTGGTGTGTGTGTACGTGCATGCGTTTACATGTGCAAATTTTCTCCCTAGGAAATACATTATTGGAAATCCTAATCTACTACATTTTTGCACATATCGAGAAGGAACTATTTCTTTAAACTTAACATACATTATTGATATGCATTATGTACCGTCATCTAACTCACATGCTTATAAAATCCAATTGGGATCAATAGGTACCTTTCCTATGTAAAATTTGCTACATTTATTTAGATTTCTAAATTTTACATTAAACACAGTACTAATGCTTTCCTAGTGTAACAGCCTTATTATATAGAACAAAATAATAATAATGAATCTGCTCAGACACTGGAGGTGTTATGGACTTGATGCTTTTAAGTTTTAATAGCTTTCATATAAAGTTGGTATATAGGATATATGCACTCAATCACTGTCATTTTGGGTTATTAGACCTGATGACATATTGAAATGTCTTTCTTTTTGCCTTGCACAGCTCCTCATTATAAGATATTATATGTCTTAAGAGTGCTCAGCAGCTCACAAAAGAGAGTTCTTAAGCAACACAGTCATAAAGTTGTGTTTCATTATTTTAACATTAAACATACACTTTTCAGACTAGGTATCAATTTTGTACTGTTCACATGTTTTGGTGGCTTGTTGTTTTCAGGTTTGTTGCTGCTGCTTTACAGTAAGAGGCCAGTTTACAATGTTGTACCACCAGCTGCACTTTGGTAAAAACAAATATATTGCAGAAATACTAAGCAACCATCCCTAGTACTGTTTTCCTGTTCCACATTGCTTCTGATTGGCCACACCAGGATTATCACAGACGTAAGCCTGTCAATTTTGCTGAGCTATCAAATTTGGGAGGCAAGTGTCTGATGCATTCATCTGACATGAGGTAGGTTTCATCCATACAGAGGCTTTCCCCTAAACAAAATGGGTCAAATTGAAAGTTGTAATTTAGAGCATAACTCATACATCAAATAACACAACTGCAGTCTGACTCATTTTTTCATGAAAAAAATATGCATAACTTGTATTTTGCTGAAAAACACTTAAGTGGACTTTAAATATAAAAGAGAATGACTGTTTTAATAAAGACTGGTGCTTCATTTGAAAAAATATACTTTATCACTAAGATTAATATTGGTATAAAAAACAATATGGACCCGCAAAATTCCAGAATGATTTGAAATAAATTCCAGTTCGAGAGTAAGGGACACCTCAGACTGGTTTCCTTACTCTGTGACTTGCAGATCAGGGTCTCAAACATCTCAGTGGGAAATGTCCTTTCACAGCAGGTGAGTGTGTCAAAGGTGAAGAATGATACCAAGAAGATCTTTTCCAGTCCACTTTATCTTTCAGTCTTGTTTTACTTTACTAATTTTTTTAAACAGTTCATCAGGTTAGTCACCAATCTTTATTCTCTATTATTATACTAATTTTAAAATGATACTATTTTGACTGCAGGAATAATGAGAAAAAGTCACTGGGGATCTGCTATGGATATATTGCCACTCCTTTGCTCATGCTCTTGTGGGGCAGATTGGTCATGTGTTGGTTTAAAACATCCCTGCAGGCAATGTCTTATTGCTTAAGGTTCAGAAATATGAATAATAATAAAACTAGACCATAAGCTATTTAGCTTGGTAGAAATTAAATTTAACAGCTTTAGCTCATGAATCCAGCTGTAAAAGTACATACAAAGCATTAAATTAACAGCAACACACAGAAATTTACAGGATCATGTTCCAGAGGAACTAAGTTTTGTGTTTGTTTTACCAGTTAATCTGGTAAGACTAGACAAAACAGATTTATTTTTTTTTTACAACATGAAACTTTTTATTCCATTAACAAAATCCTTCTGTGAAGAAACTTGCCGCTGCAAAACAATATTTGTAACCCTGACTTGTCGTTTGCTCATAAAAACACTGAATCTGTCAACTAGTCAACTTCCTTAACCCTGTAGCTAGAAATTGATGGACTGGGATGGCTTAATGTGCCCAAGAGATCGTCTGTTTTTTTCTAAAAATATTGATGAATACTACTAAAGATATTGCATCTGACCAAAAACTTCTTGTGCATATCTATCACAGTCACAACACTGCTTCTAGTGTTAGTATTTAAGAATATATCCATATAAACAAAAATTAGCAACTATAATCTTGCCTCTCAAGAACAAACTAGTCCAAAGGGAGTTTTTCCCCGCCCCCCCCCGAAAGTAATTGCTGTTACTGATTCTATATATTAAGTAATCAAACACTGCAGGAAGAGATAGCAGTGTAAAATCCCAGGCACATAGAGTTTCACAGATGTTATCCTAAGATATATTTGAGCCTTGTGTGGCAGAAGAACTTTCATGTATAAAATTTCTGTGTTAAATTATATGAGTGCTCTTAAGAAGGGATAAGTAAGGAAATAGGGGTGACAGTATATTGGGCTTCATAAAAAGGTGTGCTTTGCATCTGTTATGAATAGTACTAGCAAATATGCAGATGACACCAAGCTGGGGGAAATGTTGGTCTGCTGGAGGGTAGGAGGGCCCTGGGAGGGATCTGGACAGCCTGGATAGATAGCTGAGGTTTAACAAGAACAAGTTCTGAGTCCTACACTTTGGCCATAACAACTCCCTGCAGTGCTACAGCCTAGGGACAGAATGGCTGGACAATAGATAGAAAGGGACATGGAGGTATTGATCGATGGCAGACTGAAAATGAAACTGTGTGTGCCAGGAAGGCCAGTGACATACTGGCCTGTATCAGGAATAACATGGCCATCAGGTCTAGGAAAGTGGTCCTTTCTCTCTGCTTGGCACTGATAAGGGCACACCTCGAATACTGTGTCCAGTTCTGGGCTCCTCAGTTTAGGAAGGATGTTAAGCTGCTGAAGCATGTCCAGAGAAGTGCAACTAGATGATGAAAGGTCTGGATCACAAGTCCTATGAGAAGCAGCTGAGGGAGCTGGGGTTGTTCATAAAAGGAGGCTCAGGGAAGACCTCATTACTCTCTACAACTGCCTGAAAGGAGGCTGTAGCCAGCTGAGGTTTGGTCTCTTCTCCCAGGTGACAGTACAAGAGGACACAGTCTTAAGCTGCACCAGGGGAGGTTTAGGCTGGACATTAGGAAGTTTTTCACAGAAAGCGTGATTGGGCATTGTAATGGGCTGCCCAGAGAGGTGTGGAGTCACCACCCCTGGAGGTGTTGAAGGAAACACTGGATGTTGCACTCAGTGTCACAGTCTAGTCGACAAGGTGGTGTTTTGGTCATAGGTTGGACTTGATGATCTCAAAGGTCATTTCCAACCTAATTGATTCTGTGAATCTGTGAATACTCATTGGGGTAGTGCAAGACTAGAGCAGAAGTGAACATGTGGCCACTTGTCTTCCTCCAGAACCTAGATGTAACTCCTGTACAAAGGCCAACTATCTCGTCACTATGCAGGATTTCAGGATTTCTTATTTTTCAAGGGGGAAAAAAAAGTGTGTTTTCTCCTTTTTTCTCCTTTTTCTCTTTGCCTAGGAGCAAATCCTACTTCTGAGGCCAAGATTACTCCTGCATTGCACTTGCATTTTGGCAGCACAGGGCAGTATAAGAGACTTTGAGGGTATGTATCTGTACAGACCAGTGTACAATGGCTAAGAATTACCAGCCCAATGACCAGCTGCTAGCGAGCTTTTTTCCTTCTGCAGAATACTGAGTGACCAAAAATAGAATGCTCCATTTAATTAGCCACCCCCCAAAAGATGACTCACTATCAAAGTCTTGATTCATATCTTGTATGAACTCAGGTATCCCCTGCTGCCTGGATATCCTTTGCTGCTAGGCAGCATTTTCAGGAGAGAGTTGATTTTATCACAGCCACAGATCCATCAACTTTATGGACTTCTGACATCATCCCTCACTGTGTTGCTAGGTGAAGTCACAACTGAGCATGTGATGCTCATGTTATCATGGTTATTGTCTGTTCAGCTATTGTATATAGTCTTATGTTTTGTAGCGCTACAGACGGAAGGGCTTCCTTATGGTAACATAAAAGGGAGCAACCAAGTCTTTAAAATTAGGACCGGATTGGTATCCATATTAAAAATGTAACATTGTATATTGGTGCATATGATGTGTTTTGTTTACATCAGATGTATGAATTAAGATACCTTTTCTTTAAGGTACAGTTAACAACAGCTGTAAAGTCTCACTAAGAAATAAACTGCCTCAGGATCTGGAATCCATTGGTTACTATAAGAAATCAGGCAGTAATTTAAATATGTTTCTAAGTAGAAGTCTCTAATTCCAGCTAATGTCCACTGGATAAATAATTATTATATTTTTAAACTTTCTTTTGTAGCTATCTTTTCTTGCATATAGGCAGTAGTCCTTCTTAGAATTCTGATGAGCTCTTAGCTTCCAAGATATCTTAGACAAAGAAAACAATCCCTACAAGTTAAGAATTGTCTAAATTTGTACTGTAATAAGAACATTGTAACGAGTTTAAAGTGTTCTGCCTGGCATGCGATACATCCTTGTTTTGAAGTTTTAAGGGAAAATGTGACACATTCAATTTTAACCTTGGTTAAAAAGTCATAATTTCCTGATTTGTCATGATGAAGTATTAGGAATCAAAAGAATCACTTGTTTTCTTAATGGTATGGAGATATAATTTGCAGTTTGTTTTTAAAAACTGAATCACTGTTTTCAGATATTATTCCTAAGAAATATGTTTTCAGTTATATCTCCCCCCACTTTTTTCTCTCAGACTAGCGACACAACCTATTTAAGCAAGGCATATTACTGTTTTTATAAAGACTTCTTTCAAATATGCTTTTTTCCAAGTCTCCATTTTTTGTTGGAATATGTAGAATAATAGGCCACTTATTTTATGATCAGTTAATCCTGAATGTGCATCTAATAGACTGTGGGCTTCATTCACTCTCACTTTGATTCATACTTTGGAAAGCCCAAATCACTGGTGTTGTTCATAAAGACCTTTAAGGTCCAATAAAAAATTATATTTCTTTAATTCCTTAATGAATTATTTTATTCCATGTGTGTATATAGTACCATCTGGACAATAATTCATGACTGTATACTTCAGATAAACCACACTTTGAATATAATGCAACAGGCCATTTACATTTTTACAGAATGATCTCAAATCTGTTTGGACAGACTAGAGGATTAACGAGAATAATGGTGGTGAATTATTCATCGGGCAGTACTCATTAATTTAGCTGATTGTTGCATATTTTCCAGAAAAAAAGACACTTCAACTATTTTTGCTTTTTCTATACAATTGTTTTCTGGGTATAGCCTTCATCAGATTTATCTCTTGAAGTAGAAGTTTATGTCTTGGCTAGTATTTTACCTCCAGCTTCAGATATCCCCCCCCATTCTGCTGCTGCTAGAGCTGGCTTTGATCTTTCTTCCCTCTAAGAATGGCTGAACAAAATCCCTTTGTACCATATCACTATTCAAATGCCATAGCAATGATTTATTCAGATATCTAACTATGACAAATAAAAATCTTTCTTGGTTTTGTTAAAATGTTTGTAACAATTGCATACAATGTAACTTCTTCATAATCAACATGTTAACTCCTAAAATCTACTCACAGATAAACAGAGAACAGCAAGAAATCCTTTACTCTGTCTATCATATTTTCCTAGATGTTTCTGTCTAAAAGGAACAGGGCTGGCTATACTTTATATTATTTTGTCAATAACAGGATTTTAAAAGTTGGTATTTTTTCTGACTACCTTTCTCTAACCATATTTCTATTCTCTTTTGATAAACTGGCATAGGAAACATGTTTTATGTCTGGATACAGTCAATCTCAAGGCAAGCACACAAGTATGGCTATATTGTCATATGTTCATCATTAGCATCTTATACACATTACCTGAATGATCTCTGGCTGGAAATCATTGTTTTAGTAGAAATAAAATAGTCTACAGGTACAACCAAATTCCTTTAGAATTTGTATTTTCTGAATTAGCATTCTATAAACTTTCTATCCATACTATAAAAAACATATGTATCAAATGTGTAATCTCTGAAGCACAGCATCCTGTCCGTGATGGTAGCCAGCACCAGATGTCTTACATAAAGGTGCAAAACCCCCCTACAGTAGGCAGATGTTGGATTATTTCTCTATTAAGAAGGTCTCATCCTAAACCCTGATACTTAAGAGATTGTCTGAAGCCCAAAAGCATGAAATTTTATCGTCATTCCAGAACTCCTCTTTAGTGTCTCACTAAGTTTTACTCTTTGAGAGTGTTTGTTGTGGAGCAGTGGCAGGAATTGAGTTATGTGGGCTCCAGATGTAGGTTCAGTATTGTTTCCCATGCTGGAGTAACATGCAAGAGCAAAATCTGCTCAGAGCAACTGAAATATTAAACTGCTTAGCTGTTAGTCTTTGGTAAACATAAAAGAGTAAATCATAGCTAGAAAATGACATTTCTTAACATCTTAGAAATTAAAGTGATTTTCACTGAGACAACAGAAGACATGTTCCTGACTCCAGGCTATACCACTGCTAAACTCCAAATGCTTGCTACAAGACATGGAGATCTCTGTCCTTTTTGAAACAGTTGGACATACTTTTGTAACAGAAAAGTTTTGGCAACTTAAATAGAGTGGTCACTACATCAGGTCCAGATGTAACATGGGTAAACACCACTGTGTTTACAATGGGAATACAGGGTCATTGTCTCATGAACATATGTGGTGACAAGACTATGAGAAGGATCAGGAAATGGATGCTAATGAGGCTGAAGAGCCAAAGTCTCTCTGGGACCAATTGTGAAAGAAAGTTAAAGCTCCCCTTCCTGGCTGTCAAGCACTGGAGCAGTCCTACTGCCTCTGTGGCTGCAATGCTGTCTCTCCTGTCTGCACTGGGTCTTCTGGCACCCCATGGTGACCTGTTCTCCTTTGCTCATACATCTCAACAGACCCACTGAAAGAGAATTACAAAAACTCATACTACCTCCAATCTCTGTTAGCACTCTCCCTGAGCTCAGAATAACAAATCTGATATATAATTTATAATTGAGGCATTGTGTCAAATGATGTTCCTTAACATGACACAGAACACTTCAAAAATTTTAATTGAAGTTCTGCATGAGCAGAAAGGGAACAAAACATTTTACCAATAAAAACCCCAAACAACCAAACCAAAAAAATCACAAAACAAAGCCCAAACCAAAAAAAACCCCAAACACAGTAGTTTTAATTCCAAAAGTCTGTTTACCTGTGGACCTCATGGAAAACTATAGATCTTAAAGAATCTTTCTGCACTAGGACCCATGAAATGTAAAGGTCAAAGAAAAGTCAGAACAGTAACACTAATGTATTACTACAGAACTTAATGAAACATTCTATACATTGTTTTTGATTCCTTATCACTCAAATTCCTGGCTATACAGTGATGCACTGTCAATATTTGGTTTGGCATTTAGGAATCTCTCCTAGTAAATGTGAAGTGTAGGTCCAATACTCTGAAGGCTTCTCAAACTCAACCAGGAACTTTCTAGCTATTCCTCTGTGCTGATGTTTCCTACTGGCCAAAATTCAGAGCCTACCCGTTCAACATATGCAGATGTTTCTCTGGTTAGAAAACGCGGAAGTTTCCTTCATCACACTGGAAAAGCAAGTCTGTAGCCAAACTAGAGCAAACACTTCCTGAGGGTGATGTGGACACCTAGATCCCTCCACTTACTCTGGAAAAAATTCAGCTTAGGCAGCTTAAATCTCTCTAGAGGCTTATAAATGCTGCACTGCCTAATTTAAGTGCCTTAAATAGCAGGTTTGACTAATGCTGTCCATGTCTATTTTTTTCCTCTGCGGGAAGTCTCATGCAGATTGGATCTGTTTGTTGTGAGTTAACCCTGGTATGCAGTTCAGCCCTACACTCACTGACTTCCCCATAGTGAGATGGGGCAAAGAAACAAAAGCACAAAGGTGAGAAAACTTGTGAGTTGAGATAAAGACAGTTTAATAGGGAAAGCCAAGCTGTGCATTCAAGCAAGGCAAAATAAGGAATTGACTCAGCATTTCCCATTGGCAGGCAGGTGTTCTGCCATTTTCAGCAAAGCAAAGCATCACATACAACTTAGGAAGATAAATGCCATAACCCTGTTTCCTCCTTCCTCATCTTTTATTAATATGTTGATCACTTTGGGGCTGGCTGTCCCAGCTGTGTCCCAACTTTTTGCCCTCCCCCAGTCTACCACTGGGAGAAACAGAGAAGGCTTTGATAATGATCAGGAATAAAATAATAAAACATGGGTGTCTTATCAACACTGCTTACATCACAAATCCAAAACACAGCACCATACTGTGCTGTGATGAAAACAATTAATTCCATACCAGCCAAAACTAGCACCCTGTTGTACTACAACCACACTAACAGTTCTAAAAGTCATTATTTGCAATCAAAAACATAAGAAAATTATGCATTTTCCTAAAAAAATTATACTTCTTGTGTTGTCAAGTAATTATGATGCTTAGAAATATGTTTTAGTGATAGACTTGGCAGTACTGGGTTAATGGCTGAACTGAATGATTCTAAAAGTCTTTCTAAACCTAAGCAATTTTATGATTCGCAGATAATTCTATGAGCTGACACATAAAGTTTAAAAATCCCAGATGTAGTATGTGAAACAAATCTCATCCTTATATACAAACATCTGCTTTGGAGGTGAATTGTGTTTTTAATTGGGGAAAGAAATAATTAAGGCTAGCATGGAATGGTTCTTACTGCAAATAGCATTCTTATTATGAAAAAGAACACTGTTCTGTTTCACAGAATATTGCTTAAGCAACACTGTGAGTCCTATACATAACAAAAGTAAGACTATTCTGCTTCACAATATGACATTAGCATTTCAATTTAAAGGTATTGTAGGTTTTTTCTGTCCAGATGAAGTTTACAGATAAGTTTTTGTTAGAAATGCTGTGGATTCAAGCATGTGCTTTTTGTTGCAAATGCAACAGGAAGGAGTGCACATCAGTTTTTATGTGACTAAATCTTGTATTAGTGATGAAGATAGCAAAACAAGATGTAAAAAACCTGTCTTTTTCCAAATTTTTTCACTTTTTTTTTTTTTACTTTATAGTGTTGTTGCTACCATTCTGCTAAAAAGGAAATATCTGAATGTCAATACCATTCCAGTAATTCTGATGTCAGTCTTTCTTCTAGAGTTACAGTATTCATTTGCCTGGTTCAGTCTTTACTGTTGAAGCCAAAAGACACAATTCTATGTCCTACTTATGCATACTACTAAAGAGGATTTTAGACTATAGGACTCAGCTAAAAACTTCAATCTGACTCTGAAGTTAAATACAAACAGAAATGGAGAAAAAAATGATGCACACATCTACTTGATGATCTCAGATTACTTTGCATTATGGCACACGTGATATTTGTTTTTATCCTACATTATACGCTATTCTAATTTATTTTTCATTATTTACTGGTATTTTGTCCAAAAGTTTTTGTTGTGTTGATAATTTAAAAACTGCTTTCAGTTACTGCGGATATACACTTTAACTGCACATTGTTTCAACAAAATTATATCAAGTAAATTGAAAAACATGAAACTGCCATATTAAACATGAGGAAACTACCTTGGCAAGCACATCCTTTATGTGCAAACACAAACTTTGCTTTGTCTCTTAAGTAATAACTCTGCTTTTTTTACTGTTTAGTTGCCAAATTAATCAAGTTTATACTGCACCAGACAATTTCTCCATTGTTGGGCTTTTTTGTCCTAAGTTGAATAATGTTGGTGACAGAAGAAACAGAAAAATTCTAGTGTCAGACTTTAAACTGTTGCTATTGCTCTGGAAAAATTTAATGACAGATGTATAGCAATATGGACATACTGCAGGTAATTTTAAAAGTACAGTTATATGGCAAATGTTTCAAAAAACCCTCACTTATTTCTGGTATGTATACAAAATATGTTTTGTGTGTTAACCTAGCAATTAGAAGAATAAAATTTAAAAAGAACATGTAAATTTAGCTTTTGGGTTCATAGCACATACATACACTTGTGCTTTATTAGATAATGCCTAATTCATTTACACTTGCTGGACAAGTTTGAATTGAGAAATTTCATATGGTTTGTAGAAGATGGCTCATTTGATACTAAAATATATATTTAAAATAAATCAGAATAATTTTTCCCTAAGAGAACAGAAAAGGTTCAGGTCTTTAACTCTTCTTTCCTGTTTGGAAAGCACTACTACCAGAATGCAGTAGAGGCACAATTTTCAGGTGGCTATTTTGTTCTGTTTTGACTAAACTCCGATAATTGCTCTCTATTTGAGAAGCAATGGATATAGCATAAAAGCTGTCACAGCATTTCTTTATCCAATAAACATTACTCCTACGAGTAACTTATAGTTTCTCTTTATCCTACATGATGTAAAAGAGTTACTTTTTTGAAAAACAAGAAAACTGGCTTCAGTAACAATCAGTATTATTTTGTCGTCTCTTAATAACATAAAGAGAGGAAGGAAACCAGAGGTTACTGCATATTGCACCTTATAATCCCTATAAGAAATCATGTCAGTATTTATTGGCAGAGGAGGCTGGGTGGAGATGCAGATACTAAGTACATTGATGTGAAAAAAAGAGACATAAACAAAGTCTATATAACAGTAGGAAAAACACTTGCTGTGAAAAGGAAATATTTTCTTAAATATTATAATAGCACCTTGAAAATCCATTCAGGAATTGGCTCATAGCTTCTCCTGATACTGTCGAGTGGTAGGTCAGGTCACTGAGACAAAGGAATGCCAGTCTAAATGATGGAGTCGGACAAGGAACACATTTGGTTCAGCAGCACTTCTGTCAATTATGGAAATATCTCAAATGGAAAAGGTTAGCCATAAATAAGCACTTTCTGCTACAATTCTCTGCTGTCCTTGATATGCCTCATCACAATTTTATGAAGCTATATACTGCTGGTTCTTTGGAGACCACCCAAAGACCCAAAGGGCTGCCGAGTACCATTCTTGCCAGTGTAAAAGCCAGCACACTTTAAAAATTAAAAATAACACAGCCTATGACACATCCCCTTTATAATGACTCTGTGTATGGGTGTACAACTATGAAAGCAGGTCTAAACTCACAGAATTTCCTTCTTTTCCTATTTGATGCTGCATAGTAGCGTGAGAATAAAGTTAAAATGTGCCCCTTTTTGTGTTTGCTTGTTTTACATTGCACTCTAATTGTTATAAACCCTGCCATCTGACCAAATTAGTGAAAGAATAGAAAAGAACAGGCTCCAACATCTGGCAAGACATGAACTTGGACTTTCTTCTTGATTGTGTGTGTTTCAAATGCCAGGTGTCTATCACCTGGGATATAGTTTTACTTTGGCGAAGTAAATCTATTACTAACTCTCTGAAGAATGCTGTCTCCGAATGATGCTGCAGCTAATGGAATACTGATTTAATGCCACAACTGTAAAGGATTTTTTTTTAACATTGTGTTACACTTCCCATCAATTTAGATCAACCAGACCTACCATATGTGAGAAGTTATCTACATTTTTCTCCAATAAAACTGAAATGATGAAAGGTTTGCTTTCCCTGAGGTATGATCCAGTATTGGTAGCCCCATTGTTTTTTTTTTTAGCCCTCATCTTTGTCAGGGCTGGAGCATATTATTTCTGCAATGCTTGCCAGAATTCTATGGCTTACTTGTTGTTTGAGACTCACCATATGTGTCTTTGATCCCTGCCTAGTAGGCACTTTGGCTGCTTGCCAGTTTGGCACTTATGATTATCATCAGTATGAATAGCTCCCTTGCTTCTGATTCTGTCCTTCTTGCTGTCATCAAATCACTCTTTAAACAACTTTCTTATTTTCTTTTAGATGCTTATAAACGATCAACCTATTTTTACCCTGCCTTTCTTGGCCAAGGTTCTGTGTCACACTGCAGGAAATCCAACAGCTTTATGTTTCCACTAATGATCTGACTGCCAACTACCTGTGTAACTGCATGGGAACAATAAGGAGTACAGAAACATCTCTTGTGATAGTGTTTGGAGTTACTCTGCATATTACACAAATATGCCTGTTCTCACCATCTGGTTGGCTTGGTGGCATGACTTCTATGAGATATTATTTATTTTAGTGAAAAGCATTCCTTTTAATAAACGTTTTAAAACCTTTGACCAGAACACAGTGTGAGCCAATGACAATGATAAATTTGGAGGAGTATCAGAATGATAAACAGTTTTAAGAGACAGATGGAAAGCCAAAAGCCAGTTGTGCACAATTTCTACTCACTATCCTGATACAGCACTAAACACATCTGAGCCCTTCCATGTGTTCTAGTAAACTGAAGTGGCTGCAAAATGCTGCTGCTGAACAAAAGATATGCAGAAATAAAATAAGGAGCAGCACAGGGCACATAAAAGTCCAGACCACGAGAGGCCCACTTGCTGTTACAGAAAGATCTGCCAGCCCCTTATCCATTGTTCTTTGCATGACCCTGCAAACCCTTCAATTCGTAAAGAAATACACTGGTACTATCACAGGACAAGGGTATCTGCCTTCATGCTAACTCATAAAGTGGGGTGGAGTAAGTTTTGTAGCCTGTGCAAGCAGAGTATCAAGATGATTCCGTGTGCCTAAGACACAATCCTCTTGGAGCTTCTTTCTCTCTGTGCTGTCCAATATGACTCATGTTCAGCAACAACAATCCATTTTAGCTCTGAGGGTTTTAACACACAGGGCCCTTTTCAATAGAAAAAGTTATCACACCCTTCTCCCAAGAAACATGTGTGTTTCAGATGAATGTGTTTTATTTATATGTCTCTTGTTTTTGAAACAACTCCTTGCATTTAGAAGGACCAGTTGAAAAATTCAGTGCAAAATCAGCAAGGGTGAAAAATTCTGACTGCAGGGAGAATGAGAGGTGGAACAGAAAAGAAACAATGAGAAACTGTTGCATGAGAACTCAGTTTAGAATTAGTTTAAATGTCTATGTTGTATTTTCCTTCTCTGCCCAACAACACCAGGATTTCAGATAAAGATATTCTTTTTCAGCATACGTAGTGGCACTCTGAGTCTTGAAGCATGTTTGTGACAGTAAACATTTACACTGGATGTAGGCTGGAAGAGCACACCAAGGTTTTAGACCCTACAAAAACAAAACAGTAACAGACAAAAAACAATACCATTAGAAGGGATTTAATGTGGAGAAAGTAGCAGTTTGACATATAAGCTACCTGAAAAGAATTACAACACAGCTAATTTCAGAGGTATTTGTAAGAAAGATGATTAAAGGCCATATGAAATTTGGCTTTGGAACTGGAGTAACTAGAGAACAGGGGAGGTAGGTAGGAGAGGTACACTTTATTCACATACTCTTAACT
Organism: Parus major; assembly: GCF_001522545.3. Taxonomy (NCBI): domain Eukaryota; kingdom Metazoa; phylum Chordata; class Aves; order Passeriformes; family Paridae; genus Parus; species Parus major. The sequence continues at coordinate 89,089,098 of NC_031770.1, forward strand.
TTCTTGTGATTGCAGTTTTTATCCTTTTTTCAGTTGTCTATGAAATGTACAGAAAAGTGAAAATTAAATTATTAATTTTAATTAACTATTTAATTTTATTATAATAAAGAAATTAACTTTATCTTAACAAAGTCTTTCCCTTCACATATACCACATCATTGATAAACTTTCTCTCACTGAGACACAAAAAACAAAGGCATGATTTTTTGCCAGCTTCTCTATATTTTATCCCTAACTATAGAGGTTACAAGACCAAAGCAAGTACCTAGAGCAAGCATTTAATGGAAGCTTAGTGGAATTTTGAACTGTGAAAATAAAATACTGTTGAATTCACAAACATTTTGCTGGAAAAAGGCAGAAAAGATACTAACTGCATCAGATAGTAGTCAGTAAAAAAAAAACTCCTGTCACTTTTCAGTAGGCAGATTTGAAATTGCAAAGATGAACACCAGTAGCATTTTTAATTTTTTACATTGTATTTTAAGTATCTTATTTCTGAAAAGCCATTATTATCCTTGAAAAACAAAAGCTTCCCAGCCAATCAATCAGCATCCAGTTTTGATTTACAATGGCTGTGGAAATACAACTTTTAGATGTACAGCACAACAAGATGAAATGCAAACCTGCAAAAGAAATATGGGGCTTTGAGAGCATCATGTCTATCTGTGAAAAACTGGAACAGAGACTTGGTGGTAAACGTGATAATCTTTTGCAGAAAATGATCGATGGAAAGGTTAATAAATTAAACCAAATATCCCTGATACCCCAGAAAAGGAATGATCCAGAAACAATCTGTGCTTGAGAGGAGTTTGGAAAGTTGGCAGACACAATGAAAGGGAACAGACAAAATATAACTTGCTGCTGTGGAGAAAGCTGTTAAAACCTGAACAGTACTCCATTTGCTATGCTCTAAGTTTTTGCTACCTAAACGGAAAGCAGAAATGCCATTGTGAGCACGAAGCCTCGTGTCACCTGTACGCCCGAGCGAGCACGACACGGATTATCTTGCATCGTTTGCCCAGCTCCGGGACGCCGAACAGGACACGTAGGCTTGGTCTGGAAGCAGCCCTGTCCTTCTCCCTGCTCCTCTCTTTCCCCCCTGCTGCCCAAAGCCTTGCCAGGTCAGGCTGGGCCCGGTGTCCCGGGGGCGTGCGGGGCGCCAGGGGGGACGTGGAGCAGGACGGCTGGCGGTCCCCACACTCTGCCCTCCCGGCTCTCCTCAGCGGCTTCTCCCGCACGCACACCCCGCGACTGCAGGCTGCTGCGGCGCCCGCCGAGCACCACCCACGGCCGCGGCTCCTCAGCCGGGACGATGACAGGGGCAGGAGGCGAGGACAGGCAGAAGGCCAAGGGGGCAGGAGGCGAGAAGGGGGCAGGAGGCAAGAAGGGGGCAGGAGGCGAGAGGAGCAGGCGAGGAGAGCCAAGAGGCGAGCCCCGGGGCTGGCGGGCGTGAGGCGGCGGCCGCCGCAGCCGCGCGGGAGGGGACGCGGCGGCGTTCGCGCTCCGCCAATCGCGGGGCTGCTCGCGCGCGGGCCGGGAGGCTGCGCCCACCCTGCGGCGGCGGCTGCCGGGCGAGCCATGGGCACGGTGCCGTCCGCGCTGAAGCACTGCCTCAGCTACCAGCACCTCCTCAAGGAGCAGCTGTGGATCGCGGAGCCGCCCGCGGCCGCGCACCCCGCGCAGGTACCGCCCGGCGCGGGTCAAGGGATGGGACGGGGCCGGCCCCACGGAGTGCGGCCGCCACCAGGGGGTCGCCGCCCCCTCGCCGCCCCCTCGCCGCCCCCTCGCCGCCCCCTCGCCGCCCCCTCGCCGCCCCCTCGCCGCCCCCTCGCCGCCCCCTCGCCGCCCCCTCGCCGCCCCGGCTCGTCCCCCGGCTCGTCCCCCGTTCAGCTGCTGCCCTTGCCCCCTGGCAGGTAGCGGGGGAGGGGGGGAGAAAGAGGGTAGCCCCTTATCACACGCCCCGCGCCGCTGGGCTTTGCCTGGGCAGTGTTTCAGCACACGGCCGGTGTTACACCGTGTTCCAGGCAGTGCGAACGCAGGTGGGTGTTCACACACAGACAGTGGAGAGGCAGTGGCAAACCACCCAGCAGTGGTCCTCGCCACGCGTGATCGTACACTGTGTGAAAATCATAAAATGGCAGGGTGACACGCGTTTGGGCGGGGCCACGGCGCCGCTCTTGCTCACACAGCTGGTGTTGCTCGGGCGAGTGCGGCGGGCGTGCTTGCTGTCCAGGGAGGAGTCCCTGCAGCCGCAGGGGTGCGCGGGCAGAGCCGGAGCACTGTCACGGAGGGCTGCTCACCCTCGGGCTGTGAGCTGTGAGCAGGTGAGGACAGCGGCTGCAGGGACACATGAGGCGCCCAGGCAGGCTGCCGGGTCAACACCGTAGGCCATGACTGTCCTAAACATTCCTTTGTAGAGGAAGAAGTGAAGGAAAGTTTACCCGCATACCCTCTTTGAATAGTCATTGAGTCCAGCTTCAGCAGTCAGTGCTTCAAACATTTAAAAACATAAGCAAAGCCTAGAACAAAATCGTTTAAACTACATTTAATTTTTTTTTTTTTGTTTTTTGAGTACCTCTTGTTTGTTGCATCTTCTGTTTTCAGATAGGCGGTGGGATCATCTTCCATTTTTCTCCACTCTTAGAAAGTGAAATTTAATTACTAGGTAACAATGTGTCTTCAGAGGTAGAGATGATGAAAAATGTTCTGAGTGGCAGCATTTTAATTTTGCTTCAGGTGGTCTGGGCCACATATCTCAGAAAATGCATATATTGAATACCCAAAGCAATGCTGTGAGCATAGGGCTTTGTATAGGTAAAGCCCATACAGCTTCCAGCTATCATATTTCCCTGGGAATAGTGTCTATCCAGTAGCATTAAATTTTGGGGAAAAAATAAACTTTTATTTTTTTTAGTGGAAAAAAATATTTTTTATGGTAAAGAAATAAAATAGAATTAATGGACCTTTATATATTAGGGCTGAAGCAAAGCACTATAATTCCGTTCATGTGCCCTTGCTACATTTTGCTGCACCGTTTCCTCTCAAAAGATCTGAACATTTTTAAAAAGTTTCCTTCAAAATACCTTGATATGCCACTTGGTTGTGTCAGTCTCTCTCTCCCCCCCTATCAGATGAAGCATTTGAAAAGGCTTTTGCAATAAAGTGGATTAGCAGTCAAAAACTATCATTAACATCTTTTTAGAAAAGAAATTAAAAGAAAAAAAGGTTTTCTTTATTGTAATGGATCATTTTACTTAATTTTTGCAGTGCTCTTCTTTCATTTTCATCACCATTATTCTTCCTCCAAGGATACAGAAAGATATCTTCATCAGTAAACAGCAAACATGAGAATTAACAGCAAACATCCTCCCTGTGCACATAGATGTGGGTATGAGCTGCACAGTGCACTAATTAAATCCAGAGTTGGTCATTGTTTGTTTTAACATTTGCTTCTGCATTACCTTGCTGTGATTTTACATGAATCTGTTCAAATTTCCATTTTTCTCACGTGGATTCTTAAACAACCCACAGAGGTTTTCCTTATGTAGGAGTGCATTCCATACCAATCCTTTTCAAGAAAAAAAGTGTTTCTTGTTACTTGATCTAGAAACTATACTGGCTCAAATAATGGTTGTAAAAAGGTTTGTTGGTCCTTTTTTTTTATGACCAGTGTATGCAAGATAGTTATGGCAGCAGCACTATAATGACATTTATGAGGGTACACTAAGAAATAAAATAGGAAAGGGAGTTTAGGTGCAAGAGCAGTTTCCCAGAAATAATGCTTTCATGGCTGATAAAAATAAAGAGTTTATTTACTTGCTGGAAATATTTTCAGGAGTTCCTCAGGATTTTTCTTTAACTACCAAGTAAAATGTAAATGTTGCTGCCAGGGCTCTTGTAAAAATAAAATCATTCTATTTTGTCTAAAAATCCCAAATATATAAAAATTTAGTTATATACTGTGCTTACTAATTTGTAGTCCTGTCCAGGTTTAACCACTTGAAGCTGTACTGAAGGTGAAATAATGGGTTCTAAAGTGGGTAGTGGAATGTCTTAGTTTTTGTTTTCCCTTTCTTTTTTCTGTTTCATTTAGCCAGCCATTTTTGTGGTATTTTATAACAATATTTGTCTTTGAAAGAGAAACTTGCTTGAGTAGTAAAGTTATTAAAAAGGAGAGATGAAAAGTAATAGGTAATTTGGCTAGATGACTAAATAGACAGTAAAGAGAATTTTCTACTCCTATTTGTAGAAGTTATTAATACCTATTTCAGTCTTATTTAGACTAGTCTGTATTGCGTCAAAAAATTACTGAACACCTGACTAGTCAATGAGACACCACATTCCTGTTGCAGTGTGTTCATCTTTCTCCATTTTCTTAATTTCCTAACCGTTTGCTTCAGAACGCTTCTGTAATGATTCACACAAGGAATACAGCTTCATTTGCTTAGCATTGCCCCAATGTATATGGTTTTTATAAACAGGCCTGATTAACTGAATATTAAAGGTCTGATTTATTTTTACTAAATAAGAGCTACAGTCATATCAGAATTTGTCAAAGACATGGATTTATATCCGAACTGTAAAATGTGTTTGCATCTATGGAGAAAAGAGGTAGCTGTAGATATTGCAATATTGGGGATATTTCTGCAGCAATCAAGGTCATTACTGATGGTGACTGACAGGATTTGACCAGAGTGTGTAATGTAATGTACTTTATGGTCTGTTTTGTGAAATGCTCAGGCTGAGCAGCAGGGAAGGTGTTTTTCTGCTGATGGTGTCCTCTGGTTTAGCAGGAACCTTCTTGCTGGAGAGGAGATGGTCTGAGAGTAACTGACATTAGTCTCATCCTACAGACTTAATGTTCTATTTTCATGTAGGCTAGAATGGAATATGCTGAGGACACAGCATGGAAGAGCTGGATGGCTAAAAAAGTGTAGAAGACTGGGATGAAATTCAAGGATACAGAATAATTAGGTGCTTTGAGACCTATAAGCCAAACTAGAAACTTTGACTTTATTGTCAGAAGAGATTGAAGAAGAGCTTTGGAATCCTCACAAATCAAAGGATGACTATGAGCTGCTAATATTGTTGTTAAAAAAAAATCAAGTTAGGTCCTCAAATAGAGTAGATCAAGTATTTCCAGTCAAACAGGGAGATGTTGATGCCATTTCAAAGGAACAGTTATCTGTTCAATTTCGGCTAGTCATGTTCAAGAAATTTGATTCTAGCTAAGGGATAAGTTAGGTTTTGCACCACTGGAATGATTGGGAAAAGGGTGGTGAAATGTAAAGTGACTTGGGCTTTTTTGGTATCAAGTGTTAAGACCTGAAGGATGTGCAGGGTGGGAAGAGCTGCTTAAAATAAAGGATAACGTTGCAACCCACAAACACAAACTTATACTCAGTCCATATAATAAATATAAAGTAGAAATTTAAAAGGCAATTTTCCATTGGTGGAATTCTTTAGGAGCTTTGTAATCACAGTAATGAGGATATGATTTAGGTTTCCTAAAAGGATTATATGATGTGGTTTCCACAGTAGTGAAAATTATTTGGTTTTTAAGATCTTTTAAAGATTATATAATAAAAAATAGAGGACTAGATATTTAAATGTTTTGAAATAGAGACAATTCCATGTCCAGTTTTTAAAATTATATTGCATGGCTTACTATACTTTGTTAAGGTCAGATTGTCAACTTCAACATGAGTATTCATCTGCTACTTTAACCTGGAGAATCCTACTCTGCAAGAGGGTAGTGGCTAAACATAGCTAAATTATAAGCATCTTTTTCTTAAACCCTTGCATTTATGTACTACTACCTAGATGTACTAATGGGTATAGTAAAATAAGAATGTATTAGGAGTCATATGGATTGATGAGGGCTACCTACACCAACAACAAATAAAGCAAAAATAAGTCAAAAATAAGACTCTAGTCTCTTATTCTGCTGGATGTAGCTGTGCCTCTTGGAAGTGTAATCTAAGCAATTCTAATGTGTGCTATGTTATGTTGTATGATTTCTGTCACAGAAAGGCTGTCATATGGAATAAAATATCCAGAATCATTATCCAGAATTGTTCAGGATATTACCATTGGAAAGTTCTATAACTGGAGAGGTTATTTAGCAGCTAGCAGAAATGCTAGATGCTAAATATGTAAAATAATGAGCAAAAACTTGGGTCCTCTAATTTAGACAGGTAACTTCTGTTTCAGAGCCTTGACTGCAATGATTTGTATGTTATATGCCTAAATATCCAGACTGAAAATGCACAGACTAAGACTCCCTCCTCTCCTCACTGCATGACACTCTTGGATCAAGAGATGCACACAAGTGTCTTACTTTTGGAGTTTTAATTTGCTAGTTTAGATTTTGTAACAGATTGTCATGTTTTAAGCATGTGCTAGAAACCTCTCATTTATTTTTAAACTAACTCAAGAATAACAAAACCCACAGTCCATGTGACAATTATATATGTCTTACTCACTTATGTTTGATTTTTGATTCAAATTACATCATGAAAAATGAGGCATATGGTATTATGCAGCCTGGGAGGAGACAGCAGATCTCTTTTATTTGAGTCTTTTAGGTACACCTCAGAGGAGCTGATTTGAGACATACTGTATTTCGTGTTCTTTTTATCTCCATTTAATTATGTATTCCAGGAATAAATTAACATTTGCAGGCTCTCATCAAAGAACTATTTAGGCTATTTTCATTTTTTAATTTAATTTATCTAGTTAAGAAGTACTACCAAAATTGCTGATAACAATATTGAAAATTTATTAATATAATATGACAATTACAATACATTATTTTTTGCACCCTTGTTGCTGTTTTTTTTGGGGTTTTTATTTTTGTTTTTTTTTTTTTTGGTTTTTTTTTTTGTTATCTGATGAAATTTGCATATAAGTAGAGAAAAAACAAGGTAGATTTCCTGGACTATGTTGCAGTTTTTGTTTCTTAACTCTTTCAAAGGATGGCATTATTCAAAGATAATTAATTAAATCTTTATAGAAAAAATATGTTAATTTCATTGGACAAAGATATTTTTCCCTGTTTCCTTTGCCCACTGTTATTACCTCAGTCTGTGTTTTCATCCTGATCTTATGTTGTCTTTCATATAACCTAAGACCAAATAATTGATTGCTAAAACACTACAGAATTCCAGGTTTCCAGTCCTACATTCTTCTAGCCCTTCCGTATTATTCTATATGTAGAGGCCCTGTCAATACAGAACCCAGTAAATGGATTTTTTTCCTCAGTGAATACAAGAATGTCCCAAGAATGGGACTTTCGTTTTTTGCTTTGCTGCATATTCCAAGGAACATTTATTTTCTTAGTGTTCATAAGATGTAAAGCATATAAAGTTATTATAAAAATAAAATAAATAGAAGAATAAAGTAGAAGAGAGATATCAATATATATTGTTTGTATCAGCATGCTGCTTTTCCTTGTTGATTTTTGAAATTATGAATGACATATAATACATACTGACACTGAAGGTAAATAAAATGCCCTCACACTGAATTTAACTGGAGTAGGGAGAGTGCAATGCTGAGGTCTTTGTAAAATGTTCTTTGAAGTCAAGATGCAGTCACTAGACTCGTGGCAACTTTTTCAGTCAGGTATTTTATATGCTGAATAACATCTCCAGAACGCTGAAGAGAGACAGTTGGAAAGGGCTGAGCAGCTAGTTTGTTGGGGGTGCTAAACAGCTTGTTAGAAGTTAAGAAGCTGGTAATAAGGTGTAGGTCAAACCTACAGCAGTCATTGACGTTCAGTTCTTATATACCATTGGCCTGTAAATACTGGACAGATAACAGGAACTTTTTAGTTGATAAATAGCTCTGCTATACTGGGATTATTAAGGGAGTTTAAAATTTTATAATAAAGGTGGAAATACTGTAAAGTATTTGCTTTGCAAATTTAGGAACCAAAAAGTGCACAGAAGTTTTTACTCAGACCCCATATCTGTTTTTTGGTGAGATCCCATTTTTGACTTTACTCACCTCCATCTCCTTCAAAGCCTAAATATGGGCACAATGATGTTCATTTCCTTGCATGCCAGCTCAAGGAGGAGGATTGATTTAAGACACCCCCCGCATGTCAAATCATCATTTTAAAATTCATGCATCTTGAGATAATTCTTTTCTCATTGCTTTACCTGAGAGTGAAGATAAGTGAATTGCCAAAGATCAGTCACATCCAAATTTAATTCCTACTAAAATAAATGAAAGTATCTTTTAATAAGGATCTTATTTACGATTTGTGGATCTTCTGTATTTAAGTTTTGGTAAGGAAATTTCACCTTAGACGAATACTGTATCAGCTGGTTAGACATAGAAGTTATCATAAAGCAAAATATTTACTATTCCTGATTAATCAAATCTTCAGGTTTTGAACTGTCTGATGTGGTTACTAATAAATAGTAGTAACTGTTGTCAGTGGAGTGGCTTGTATGTCACCTTAGGGTTTTTTCATTTAGAAGGAATGCTGAATACCTAGAATGCTTAAGGGTGGAATGCTGGGTACGTAGGATGAAGTTATACCTATTTTCTCTACATTTAATGATAGGACTATTTTTTGGTATTTCTGAGGAAAAAGGTAGCTTCAACTCTTGCAGCACCTGGATTGAAAGACTCACATGTTTATGGAAGTGTGTTTGAACTTCAGTTTATATGTGAATATCATGCAGTAAGAAACTGGTGCACTGTAGGTACAGTCCAGAGATAAACCTGAGTTCTTGTCATCTGTACTGCTTTCCTTACATAAACTTTTGAGGTGTTTAAACAAAGTGATGATTCTCAGAAATTTTAGGAACTGAAGGCTATTGAGTATCTTTCATGTATCAAGTATGAAAGTAGGTATCTTTAAGGAAACTGTGGAGGGCTTCAGAAAAGTAGTTACTTAGTACTTCAGGCTATGTTGAATTCGCTTCTATTGTTTAGCTCTCTCGTTCATTTAACAAAGGCATAATCTCTCATTTAACAAAGGTATAATATTTTTCTGTATCATCCTTCTTTTCCCAAATATATATTTAAAAAGATAGATGAAGTATGAAAGAGATGATGTTATGTGGTATTGTGAACTTGCTGGGAAAAATGTGCTGCCTTAAAAGTTTGCCGGTGCTCATGATAATGCAAATGTGGACCTTGACATACGTGTCATGTACTATGCACTCAGTAAGGCTCATCAATTAATAGAACCTCAGAAAATGCTAAAACAGAACAAAATAATAATTTTAAGAATGGGAATAAAAATCAGGCAGAAATTTGTAGGAAAAGGTTCTATCTAATCCATCTACCTTCTGTCTGTTAGGGAAACTCATCAGGATATTGAAATTCTGAGAGATGTTGCTCTATTGGTTGATCTGAAATTTTTGAGATAAGAGCATGATTAAAATCAGAATTTCATACTGTGTTAAATACCTGTAAAAAAATTCAGCATCTTTGGTTTTCAGCAAAAGGGAAATATTTTATTACTGCTGTGTTAACATATGTTTCTATAACCCTTTTGATGGTAGAAGTGCCAAAACAGTACATGTGTTTTGAAATTAAGCAGTGCAATAAAAATGAAGGATTTTTTTCTGTTTTATAATATGTTGATAGGGTCATACCATGCAATGAATAATAAAAATTTATTACATAAAGAGATTATTAATCAGATACATATTTTGTTATCTGTTATTTTAATCAATCACTTCAGAGATACCAGAAAACTGCTAAATGCATGGTCTACATTTCAAAAAAGTACTTCCAGGGACAGTTCTAAGGGTTGCCTTTCATACTTGAGTTTATTACAGATTATTACAGCTTTGCTTTTCTACGTTTTACTGGTTTAGGCATCATATCAATGGTGAAGATTTTGATTAACATTTGGGACAAAATTCTAATGTTGCAAAAGATGCTGCAGGTGATCAGAAGGAAACTGTGCTTACTGTTGCAGTGTTGTTGTAGCTGATACTATTTTTAGATAATTCCCTTGTTAAATGGAGATTTGTTTTACAGTTTAGTGTAAATGAATGAAAATTACTCCAATTGTGGCATTACACATGAATTTATTTGGATTAAATATGCTTATGAGAGTCATTCTCAGCAGCTCTTGTGACAAAAACACAGATTTATTACATGCAAAAACTGCTAAAAGGTGCACTGGTGAAAAAACTGTGCTGTGTAGACATTTTTTCTTTCTTTGAGTGGGGTTTTTTTGTCCACAGATGTTAGCTGTTTTGTGTGGGAATAAAGGTGTTAGTTTATGAGTTTCTTGGAAAAACACATTTAAAGGCTTTGAATGGATGAGATGTGTGGACTGAAGCGCCAGAGGACATTGCTGGAATGTTAGGTGAAACCCATAGGGAAATAATTCAACAGCAGCATCTGGAAAGGAACTGTATGTGGCTTTAGGGCTTACTTTTAATGCAAGCAGTTAAGATGAGATTAAATATAGGTGTTAGTATGTGAGAAATGGAGGAACAAGGTAAGCGATGAAGGTATATCATGTGGAACACTGGGATTAGGGAAGAGATTTAACAGAATCTGCAGCTGATCACAGCTGAATTTTTAAAACCCTGGAAACATAATTTGAATTGAACTACATACTAGCTTACTAGAATACTCTACTGGGGAGTGAGAAGACAGAGTATAGGCCAGTTCATTGGCCTTGGCACATCACTTTTGCCAGAATGGGATGAATGAAGATGATGGAAAGTCAAGCTACTAAGTCAGTTTGCTGTTGGCTATGCAGAGAGGAATCAACTGGTGATTGAGAATTTTGTCTTGTCTCCTTGCCATTTTTTGATATTCATGACTTGATTCAGTTTCCTAAGCACTAGATGTGAGATGCCCTAAGGTAGCTGAGATGGCTTATAGGGTTGGCAGGTACCGAACAGGATTTACAGGAGACCTGTGCTCTCTGGCACAATGGCTAGAGGTCAAGTCAGATGCATCCCAAATGCACAAGGGTGCCTGTAATTAGCCATCTGACTTGTGCCCCTACTGTTAGCTGAGTGGTTGAATATACTTTTGGCCATTTCTGACTGTGCTGAGAAGAGGCTTAATTCAGTTGGCCATTCTTCATTGATGACACCATGCCCCATAATATCCTCCTTTATTTCCAGCTTCTGAAAAGCCACAGGTCCTATGTCCTGCATGCTGTGTTTAGGGAATCTTATGACAGTTTATGCTAATATTTATGTTGGCTGTACATGGATACCTAGGACACCTGTAGACATAACTTGTAGATACTTAAGTTCAGGTGTTTTAAAGTCCAGTTGAGTCCTATCATTAAGAACATTTCAGGACATTTTGAACTTAAAAAGTGGTATGGCTGCATTGCCATTTAGTCCATGTAGCATTATCTTTTGTCAGTGTTGGGAAAAATCCTTCAGTTAAGATTATGTGTCACAGTAAAATGAAAATACAGCAATTAGTAGTACTATTAGATATCTTTTTTTTTTTTTTGTCCTTCCTTAACACTGGTGTTATTACCCATTTTACAATAACATACATTTCTTTCTCATCACTTTATTATTCAGAATATGGATGCTTAAAAAACCCCAAACTTCCTGAAAGTCTAGAAGGGAAAGCAATAAAAAATCAGGAAATACCATGATTCATTTTGTCGTGACAACCCTTAATCTCCTCAAACTGTCTGAAGTGATATGTTACCAATTTGAGTTTGTCATAGTTCCTCCAGTACCATTATATTTTCTTCCACTTGTTCATTTCACTGTTTTCAGGTTTGCATGATTAGAATGTGCTAAAATTACTATTACATTACTATTTACTGTAATAAATTAGAAATTTAACCAGTTCAGAAGATGCTGTGACATATCCTTATTACATGAGTATATTTTAGTAAGCTTATAGAATGTGATAATTTATTTTAAATGTTTATTTTAAAACTAGCACCTTATATCTATACATTTTTAATATTTCATATAAGGAAAATTTTTAATGCCTTTAACTATTTTCAGCTAAATAGGAAGAAAATTATATTCTTTAAATATGCTCACATTTGACTAATTTCATAGTGAAAGTTTTTTATAACAGATTTTTATATGAAGATTTTTATAACATCAAGAATGGTGTAGTGTTCAAGTTATAATTTCCTTACCATTATTGGGAAATTATTATGGTAACACTTTACAGATGTTATTTTTCTAAAGAACTTTATAAATTTCAAATTCTCCTGCAGGATGAGTTGCCAATAGTGATGAAATAAATAGCCATTAAAATACTGTCATTTTAATCAGTGTCTTTTGGAAAAAGAGCTATGGAGAGCATAGTGGTGGGCCACCTGTAGTTGAACTCATGATTTACTTGATCTTTTAGGCCCAGTATTTGGACACAGAAGATGATTTTGATTGCAATAGTAATGAAGAATAGTTGATTTACTTTCGGCTTTTAATTTTAATTCTTAAAGAACTATGCATAACTCACTTTTATTGACAATGAATTATTCAGAGACACTTACCTGATAGGGTGGATGGGCTGAATTGTCATTATATTCATTTTCCCTGTCAGTGATATCCCAAAGTATTTTAAAGAGCCAATTACTTGCACATGTTGGATTTGTAATGATGATCATGCCTCTGCTTTTTCAATGTGTGTGGAAAAACACCACTCTTTCTGCCTTCTAGAATTCTGTCTTTAGTCTTGCCTGTAAAGCACTGTACACACCATAATACTATTACCATAAATAATAGTAAAGGAAAGTGTGGGAGGTTTTGGCTCCAGTGTCATCAGTGTGCTGTTGATCTCTGTTCTCTGTATCATTTTAATCCAGCCCAGATGGCAGAGTATAATTGCTTTTCCAGGCTTTGACCAAGATAGGGATATGGATGAAAGTGAGTTGGCTGTAAATCAGCTTGGTTAATGGAGAAATGCTGCTTGTTAGCCAAGGGAAGCATTTAGGGAAATAGAAAAAAGTAATGTATACACCATGTCCTGAAAATACATTTTTAATTTTTGCTGAAGGGAGTGGCTGTGTTGGCCTCCTGTTAATAATAGAGGTATCTAGTACCATTTATTATTCGTTTCCTTGTAACACAAGTCTTACTCTGGTTGTGTATGCCTCTGCTACAACCTGACACTACTAATTGATTCCTTGATCATTATTTTTCAAGTTACCAAAAATAGTCTGTGACTTCAGAACAGCTATGTGCTTTCTTAGGTTGCAGAACTGTTTGCTGTAATTTGGGTATTCAGATCTTCAGAGCTGGGTATACAAATGCACTCTACATTTGTTGAAAACAGCAACAAATGGTTTTTAGAAGGTATCGAGTTGTCAGTGATAATTCAGAAAGTTCAATCTCATCCAGGAGACTGTTATTTGACAAATGTAGCCTGTCGTTTTTGTTGTCAGGTTATGAATGAATTTTTGTAAAATATAGACATTAATATTAAAGAAGGTATTTCTTTGTTTTCAGAGGTAGTGTGCAATCTTTGGGCTTGTTTTTATCTTTCTGTTCATCCTGTTATGCTACTTCATTTTTTTTAAGAGCATCCAACAACCTAGCAGAGCATTGGACGTAGTTTCCAGTTACTCTTAGAACTAGTGGCTGCTTCTGTTAGACACTCAGTCTCCAGTTCCTGAGATTTCTTTCTTTGAAGAGCTTTCAAAACATCAGTTTTGTTAACCTGCCATAGGCCTGTGGGATTTTCTGACCCACTGGAGCTTGTGTTTGGTAAATTTTAAGCCATGACTACACGAGATATCTGTGTGACTCTATACTGACAAGTTGCCCTTGGCCACATTGTTAGAATGTAGCATGGACTCTCATGATTTTGATGATCACAATTTAAAATATGTAATGTATATAATTCAATGTATAAAATTCAATGTATATAATTCATATTTCTTCCCTTTGCTTAATAAAGGGAAAAACTTCTGGGGGTCTATAACTATCTTCACATCAAAATTGCTTCATAGATATTTTCCAGTATATTTTCACTGGCTTTGTTTCTATTGAGTTGTGAAAATAACAATGAAATGTCTAAATTCATAATAAATCTTAAATGTTAATAATTATATGCTTAAATTTCTCCATATTTACTTATATTATTTCAAATAGTACCAGTAATTGTATTTTATGTAAAACTTACATATTTCTTCATAAATGTGTATATTAATATATTTTGCTCATGACTATTATATAAAGTGGGAAATACTGTTTTATTGATTTTCTATTCATCATAGCCTTTACTGTATCCCTGAGATAACACCACCAGTTAAGTTGTGTGCTATCATTTCACCATATCTATGGTTTGTTGGGTTTTGGAGTTTGAAAGTGATACATGAAAAGTTAGAAAGGAAGGATTTAATCAGGAGTAAAGCTAAAGAATATTGTCTAACAAATCATGGCTTTATATCCTGCTACTCAGAAGAACACTTGCCTGGTGTAGTAGTTCAGTGTAACTTGTCAGTTTTGGAAGAAACACTCTTATATTTTGTGTTGTCTTCAAGTAATCTAGAGATCCAGAAGAATATCTAGTTTATGAAGAAACTGAGAAGGTCATAAAGAAATACAGAATAATATTGTTATAAGATCACTATGGTAACCCATGTAATTAGTTTGACTAAGAGTAGTAGTTTCAGAATGCATTCCAAACACGCGACATGGTAAAAAAACAGTGAAGATTCTTTAAGCTTGTTTACTACTTCTGAACTATGCACTTCCTCCTAGAAGGCAAAAATGAGTAATAACCTAAGAAGGAGCATGAGTTTAGTCTTTTATGTGATATGAAAAGTATGACAGAAAACAGCTTTCACCCTCTCATACATTTTAAAATGTATTATTGTTATATTTTATTCTTATGCTTTTTAAAAAATGAAAGTAGACACCTCCAAACAGTATTCAAATGTATGACTGCCCTTTCAATTAAACCAAACAGTTCCAGGCTTTCAGTTTATGTGTTCATATTTCAAGCTGAGTTTACTTCAGTTGGTCATATGAGGTAAATTGTGTACTGGGGGCAGCTGCAGGTTCTGGTTTCCCATCCATTAAGTACATCTACTGTAAGCAAAATAGTAAACTACAAATCATAGAAAGTAATCTGCAGGTGTTTGACCAAATTATGTGACAGTTGATTTCTTCTGATCTAATATAAAGGAAATAGTCTAGAAAGTGAGGAATTCCTCCTTTCCCCTCTCTCGGACTCCTGCAGACAGAGATTATATTGATTTATTAACTCTGTAGCTCTTTAGAAAATGTGCTATTTTGTGTTTGTCTGAAAGAAGTGTTCGTTCTTTTAGAAAGGAGTTCCTTACTTGTTTTGCTACATCTCACTGCATTCTGCTTAGAATGTCAGGAAAGTACTATGAAATTGGTTTGCAAACTTAGTACCTGTGTGGTAATTGTCTGTGTTATAGGTGATTTACCACAATTGCATATTATACCAAAGTTTTCTCTTTTATAAACATGGTTCTGTTTGTGTATCAGACAGAGCTCTTTTACTATTGGATTTCAGTGTATTTTTTAATGTCAAACCCTTGTTCATTGCTTGAATAAAACATTATTATTTGGGATTACTGTCATAACATCTGATAGCTGTATCCTCCAGTGGATAAGGAGATAAATCAGAGAGAGCTAATACACAAAACACTAATGTTCAGATGTATTTTATGAGTGCTGCTACTCTAATTTGAAAAGTGTGGTATTTCTGGCCTCCATCAACAAAGCTTATCCTTAGGATGCTAGGTATTAGCAACTACTACACTTTTGTTTCAGATGCAACTGATAGAAAGGGGCAAAGAAAGGGAGATATAGGTTGCATTCTAATCCCAGCCTGTTTGACTTGGGGTACAGAAATACTCAAGGAGTATATATCTGAACTGGATGTTAAGGAACAAGGTTCAGATATTACAAGGTGCTCTAGAATAAGAAATTCCTCTGTCAGGGAGAGGTGAGGGCCAGCAGCTCCCTAAGGGAGGGACCTGAGGGTGGTAACAGGCAGGTCCCTAGGCATTCCATGGGAGCTAAGTAGGATGTGAAGGGTAGGCCTAGAGGTGGTATCCTAGAGGGTAGGCCTAGAGAGGGTTCAAGCACAAGTCCAGGTCATTTGGGCGAGTTTGTGATGCTAAAGGAAGTCCAAGGTTACAGCTGGGAGTGCAGGTCATTGAGTCATGGTCTGACTTCTGTCCAGTGGAGGTAAGCAGAGTTGGCCATGCAACCCTGTACCCCTCAGGCAGATCCATAGTGATGAGAGAGATCCAGGGTCAAACTGCAAACTTGGTCCATGGGTCTAGGTTTGGATCACTGTGAATTCTCTGTTTACAGAGGAGTCACAGGAAAACAAGGAGGCAAGAATTAAATTGGTCTGATTTGCTTCTAAGGTGTTGTTTGGGCAGAAGAATGGAGATCATACCAATTGCTCCAAAGAGATGGTCTGAAATGACTTAGTATCTTTATTGGCCTGATGCTACCTCAGTATCCACGTGCTATATGATGCCTTTCATGTACCTGGAAAATTGTTGATGTTTAAGGTGACAGTTACATAGAGTACATTTTGGATTGTCTGCTGCAAACAGTGAAGTTTCATCCTTTCTACATATTTATATGCCCTCGAGTTTTTCAGTGAGGAAGAATTTAACGGCAAAGGTGAAATCAGCAGCAGGATGGATTGGGAATTATGTCAGCAAGGAAGACTGAAAACTTGATTTAGAATGATGGAAAGAATATATTCCCTACTGAAGGAATGAGGAACTCAAAGAAGTTCCTCTGATTTCTCTTGAAATCATCTATAGATGATACATAGTTCATATGAAGGAAATGTTTCCTTGAGATTACAGCACCTGAATTAAGACATAAGTAAGTATGTACAGTTCTACCTGAAGTTCCTGTGATAGCCATTGCAGTCATGGGACAGGACTCAATTGCCTAAGCATAGGTGCCTAATGCCATTTGAAACAGTACATGAGACGTCTTTCTGGTGTAGTGATATTCTATGGATTGAAAAACGCACAAGACACTTGTGCCCTTCTGGAGTGTCATTCGGTCTCCTAGCAGTTAAACATACCTGGCAATTGAGATCATCAGCCACTAGGTGTGAACCTTAGGATGACCTGACTTATTTTTTATCTCCATCAGCCATATTGGAGCTTCTTCAGTGGAAATGGCAATTTAGACATCTGTTATGCCTTCATAAACGTGCATGGGGGGACCATTTAGATGCTCAGTTAGTTGTCAAACAGATGTTCTAGTGCCATTTCAAGTGCCTGCCAGTTTAAAGACATCTTGATAGATTTGAAATGAGACCTGCATTAAATGGACAAAGTGGGACCCTTCCCTTTCTGAGCAGTACTTGGAGGCCAGAACTCTTGAAGTCATCCAGAATGACTCCAGGTAGATCTATGTAGACAACAGCAGTGAGGTGCAGTTTCTTAATCTTGATCTGAATACCTTGTCTGCTGTAGCTTTAGAAGACCTATTCTATTGCTTTTTAAAACTTGTAGCTGTGTTCATGAGTAGTGCAGTTGAGTGTGACTTGAATGTTGTAGTTTTGTATAAGAATAATATTCTTAATATGGCAACATTTTTCTTCACTCTTTTGGGCATTCATTATTTATGTAATTTGTTACCTTTTGATTTTCCAGCTAATCAGAATACTTGTCAGATTTTTTTTCCAAGTCTTAATTTCTATTTTCTAAATAGAAGTAATAGGTTTTTTTTCTTTATTTGTTTATTAGTTAATATTATTTGTTATTTGTCACCTTTCCCTTTACCATTAAAGTCCTCTTTGTCAGCAGGATTAGAGAAAACAACTGGCCACTCCAGCAGCATAAGCATAATTCTTGTAGCTCAGTTAAATTTCTTTCTGTTTAAAATCATATTTCTTACATTTGTAAGAATGTAAACAACTCTGCAACAATAAGTAGTGTACTATCAGATTATATTGGATTTTAATAATTAACATAAATGGCAGCAAGAATCTTAGGACCAATACTTTACCATAGCAATCCCTACAGTGACTTCTCTGTCAATTCAGACAATCTCTTGATATATGTAAATCACTACTCTTTCATGAGCTCAAACGGGCCTTCTGACCTCAACAATTATTTGGTTTCTTTCAGATAAGTTATATCTGCTCTTAACTAATTTTATTCTGTGATGATTTACTTGCTTTTTATATTTTGGACATGTCTCTGTTGACTGAATTATTTTTTGAAGTAAGAAGTCCCAATATTTCTATGCCAGGCTACTGTTTTATCTATGACATCTAGTTTATAGCCCAGGATCAGTTTTGCCATTTCATTTTTTTTTACTTAGCATCAGAAACAATATGGAGGGTCCTAAGTGTTATTTTATGTATTGCTGTTATTGAAACACATCTGGTATGTCAATGGGATTTTTGGGGTATGTCTGTGTTAACATTCAGGTCATGCATATAAAGTGATATCATAAGAAAACTTCATTTGAAGAAAGATTGTCTGGGGTTGAGTGTTTTTGCTAGTCATGGTCCATTCATGGCTATTCTTCACCGAGCGGTCATGTCAGCAGCATACAGCAGCAGTTACAGAATGCTCAGTTTATCTTTACTGAGGGATATTCCTCAGGTGCATCCCACTGTTTTTTGAATCTTCTCCATTTTTTATCTAGTTAAGATGGGAATGAATATGTTTTATATCTTCCTTCTAGTAGTGTGAGCTATGTCAACAAGGATTTTAATTTCTTCCCGTTTATTTCCTCTAGGTCTTGCAAAGTTTAGAGACATCTATGTGTTCAGATGATTGACCAGTTTTCTTTGTTCTCCTTCCAGCAATCATATTATTTATCATAGAGCCTTCTCCTGGTTTTTTGGGTATTTTTCCATGTCACTGCAGATATGCATTATGGAGTTTGATGCCACCTCTCTGCTGATTCTTGTTGAAAACTGTTTTCCTGAGTTGTTCTTCTTTGTACAAGATGGACCTACCTTAGTTCAGTTGTCCTCTATGCCAGAACACCACCTTGTGGAAAAGGAAAGCAGAGCTTTAGCTTGCTTGGTTAGAAGGAATGAAAAGACTTGAACCTCCAGATCCTTCTCTTTTATGTTTTTCAGTTACTTTTGAGAAGCTCTAGAGAATATTTGCCATTGCTGTGTCTGTCCTTATGAAGGACCTTCATGGAATAAAAATCAGAAAGCTGAAGGAATCTCAGCACCTTCAGTAGAAGTAATGAAATAGTGACAGAGCTTAAAAGGTGTGTTTATTTAATTTGTTTACATTTATTGTTACATTAGGGAGATTTTACTGCTTTAATTAAAAGTTACTAGGGTTTTCTATAATGAACCTGAATTTGCAGCTATTTATAGTTGGGAGAAAATGTTTCCATGCAGAAATTTGGCATTCAATGTCTCAAGCTAAATGGTTTGGTTTTCCTTTTTCTATTTCTTTTAAAAATACTCTTTGGCTGCATTCTGTTTTGAGGGAGGCAGGGTTTTTTTTTTTTTGTGTGGTTTTATATGCTTTTTGTGCTCCCTTGGCAAGACTTGATACATGGAAAAAAAATTTTCCAGGCTCTTAGTCTTTTATGTCAGCTATTTCCTTTTTGATATTTAAAACATGATACTTTTTTAACAGAGACCCTGTATTATTCAATAAGCAGTCACCCCTAAGTATTTGCCATTACTACTTTTCATATATTATTACATAAAAACAGTTCATATAGTTCAAGTTAGTAAATATTTTTTCTGAAACAAAATTGTATACCTGGCATGTTTAGTCGTACTAAAATTGGTACTTGTGTATTTCTGCAAAGTTCACAATTTCTCATTCATTGAAAATATAGAAATTTGTTTTCATTTTTCTGTTTCTATTTTCTAATTATTATCTGTGGGACATTTAATACCATACTTAAAGGAGTTGAAATTCTCTAAGTTGGTCTCGTTGGTTCAGAAAATCATCCCTTTTGCCCAAGGGTGTGCTGTACATTTGAAATGCTCCAGTTAGAGTTTGGGGAAATGAGTCCTTCAATTCAATGGACTGATGCCATCCAGGTAGTAAACAGATAAGTGTTTAAACTCTGCCTAAGTTCTTACAGACTTCAGTGTGTTCTGTACATTTGGAGCTTGACTAGTAAGTGCAGATGGCATTGAGCCTGGCACAGAATGTGACTCGTGACTCAGGTGATTTCTTCAGATGTTATTTAAGTAATGTCCAGATATTCTGCAAGTGTGCAACTGTGATCAGAAAACTTCCTAGAAAGTGGAGTCTCCTCTTTCTTCCCAACAGCTTTGTCAAGTACATATTTCTTTCTCTTGGAAGAATGTCCCAAGAGTTACAGATTATTCACAGGACAGGTGAGATTCCTTTGTTCCTTGGATTCAACTTGGGCCACATCATAGAAAAATGCTAGTCACTTTAGCAGAAGATGGTACACATACTCTTATAGTCTCCAATTTTTTTCTGAGTTCTATCCAGCAGCAATGGACTGTAAAATGTATAAGTAGTACACTGGGATTTGAACCTAAGTGTTCTGCCTGTCTTTGACTTGCTTCTTATCTGAGCTTTAGGAATGAAGCACAAGAGAAATTATTAGTTATGCTGGTGAGAAGGATGATCAGAACAGAATTTGTGAGATGAATAAGAAACTGGCTGAGGAGGAAATAGGAGATAATATTGAAAGCAGATTTATTAGACTGGAAAGACATTGCTGGTGGAGTTTGTCCATGATTTTTTTAAAACATCTTTCTTCTAATCTATTTTTTTTTTGAGATAATATATGTTTGTACTAAAATAAGGTAATGATGTTAGTCCAAAAGTTTTCACAAGAAAGTATCGAGGTGGTAATATCTGCTGATAACAGAAGGACAGGAGACATTTTCAGTACAACATTGGATGCCACACAGGAGAAACTAAGTAACATTGAAGATAGGAGCAATCAAGGTACCATAAATAAAATTAGATTAAATACAATGTAAAACAAGACTCTTCTGGACTCAGAACCAAGAAGTTTACTCTAAGCTGTTGTAAGTTCATCAGCTTGAAGAGTATACAAATTTGTCTATAGTATTGCCTTGAGTTTCCAGTATGCGGGAATCATTCCCTATGTGGTTCTCAGTGTTGTTCTCACTTGGTGAACAGTGAACTGAAGTTGAGACTGACTAGTGAACAGGAAGGCTATAGAGAAAATCAAGGGCTGAGAGGCCTGGACTATGGCTCCAGAGAGATTGTTTATCTAATATCACAGACAGAAAATAAAACCAATACTTGAATGTCTTTCTGCAATATGCCCTCCAAACTTTTGACCCCTATGAACTCCAAGGGCTGCGGACATCACCTGATGTGTCTGTGTGAACTGTTCTGAAAAGACAAGTACAGCTCTTCACATCCACAAAATTTTGCCACAGTAGGCACTAAACAGGATTTACAAGATTTGGTCTAGAAAATGAACACTTTTTTTCTCAAAGTTTATGGACATTTTCCATGCTCTAAATTATGCTTTGGTTCACATAATCTATCTCAGCTCTCTCTTTATTTTCCAGTCACAGCTTCACTCATAGCACAGCTGTGGCATTTGTCTTGCAACAAGAAGGATCTGATAATCATGAAATAACCCAGATTTATGCCCTTAGTGCTGAAGCAGTGCCATATTTGTGAAAATAACTTAAGAGGAACAATATGCAGCAGATGTGAAGGTTTTACCTTCACATTTAAGTAGGTTTATACTGTCAGTGAGTGTGGGCTTAGCAGGGCCTGACAGAGTTTCAACTTACCAGATGTTCCATGTGATCAAATAGATGCTATACAGCTGTTTCCCATTCTTTTTACCGGGCTCAGATAAATACACAGTAAATGGTCTGAAATATATTTATTGTATTTTGGCGAGTCCTGCAGAGAACTGCCCACAGGCACCAAGAATGCAGGGAGAAACCAAGGGTGCTCATAGGCATGCTCATTTTCCATTAGTGAGGAGAAATTAGCTGCTGTGTGGTTAGAACAACCCTGATGATACTAGTCAGGGAGGAGTAAAATATGGGGTTTTCCTTTGGCTGTGGATGTTGTGAGATTAGTGGCTATATTTACGGAGCGTCTCTGGTCTGGAGGAGCTGTTACTCCCACGGCCAGGAGCTGTCTCCCTGAGCTGACAGTGTCACCCTTCCAGTGGTGTTAGAATCCCAGGAGAGGTGGTGGGTTCAGTGGAGCAGCTGTCCTGCAGGTAGCTCATGCTAATCCCACCTCAGGCTTTCAACACTGGAATGGAGAACTGGTTTGGCTTCTGTCCTCAGTGCAATACAGAAAACAGCAAATTTCCAGAGCTTCTGGCGAGGCTGCCTGTGTCTCTCCTGTCCACTCCTGAGCATGGGCAGCATTCCCCAAATTAGCCATGGGGTGTGTTTTTAAGGGCACACAGCTTTTGGGGTTTAATCCAGCCAACTGCTCTGAACTGTTTCAGGATTTATAGGTCCAGTTTACATTAACTGCCACACCTGTCAACTTGATTCAATCACAGAGCAGCTAAATAATAAAAAAGGAAGTTTCATTTCCCTTCACCTGCTTTCCTGTTCTAATTTCTCCTTCCTCCCCCTCCAGTTCCCCATACTCTCCTTAGCCCTTTAACCTTACTGTTGCCTTCCTTCTCTCTTGTCTCTGTCGGCCTCCTGCCTGCCTTTCCATAGCTGCTCTTACACCTGAAAAATTCTTTTCTACTAGAGGCTTTTCTTATTCTCCTTTAAATCCTTTTTTAAAACCTTCATTTTCAGTCAGAGAAATAACTTTAATTTTTCATTAATAATCTCTTTAACATTTCTTGACTGCTATGTTCTTTTCAGATTTATAGCCAAGTCTTGCAAACGTTTACAAAGAAGTACCTGTTTAGTTAAATTGAGAACATTCAGTTATAAGTTTGGAGGACTGGATTGTTCATTGGAAAGATTTTTGAAATGGAAATATTTCTCTCTGTAAAACTCAATGTTCATTTAAGGTTCTATATACATTTTTAATAAACTTTTGTGACCAAAAAGGAGCAATGGAACATTCACTAACTCCTGTTTTTAACTTTTATTCCTTAGGTCAAGGTGTGGAACATACTCTCACAGATTTTTAAATGCGCTGAGCAAACTTAATGTTGATAATATAACTTTATACCCTGAATCATATAAAAGGACAAGTACAAGCTGTGCCTTTTGATCTTGGTGACCTTAATGGGTTTTTATTTCAGTATTGATTTTTATTTCAGGAACCTCAAGCATCTGGTCTGCCTGAGTACATAAAGATTGTAGAAGTTGGGCCGAGGGATGGTTTACAAAATGAAAAGGTAACTTTTCTCTTTTTATTTTTGTGTGTGCTTTGACTTGGATGTTAGCATTATTTTCATTGTGTAGAACATGTCCATCCTGTTAAATATATCTATTTTCATATTGATAACTTTCCTTTATATTAGAATGAAAGTGTATTCCTATTTACCCAGCTTTCAGATCATGTAATTTCTTTCTATACTTGGCTGTCTAGCCTTTCTGTTACTCAACATTTCTTTTTACTGGAATTTGTCTTGTCAGTCAGTAACATTCTGTCATGACATAATTGGTAAACACTATGAAACACTGGCTATCTTTGTAACTTGTGTTTCTGCTTCAAGTGTTAATGTAGAAGGGGTAGTGAAATAGGTTTTGTCATGCGTCTTGCTGGAGAGACAGGGGAAAAAAAATATTGCTCTTTTGATAGCATTATTTGCCTGAAGGGAGGGGAAGGGAAATTGCTTCGTAGGGAAGCAGGGAAGAAGATTGAAAGAGATTATGGGGTACATGTGTAGAAACAGTCATCTATTTCCACAAATGGGAGGATAAGATCACATACATTGTTACTGATATCAGAGATACTAGTGGTATTAGCAGAATAAGAGTTACTCTGCCTCAGCTGTGCAACTTTTTTCCTCCCATTTTTTGCTGGTCACACTGTTAGTATTTCCTTTGTCAGTTCTTGCTAGTTTGGTGTTTAGTTAATAAGAAATAACGAGGACAGGTCTATAATAAGTTACACAGAAGTGCTTCCTTTTGTGATGGACAGAAAATGGAGTAAGATCATTGTATACTGCCTAGTACCTTCCTTATACTTCCTTCTTTCAGGAAACGGTAATTATGGTAAAATGTGTAAGTCTAGTTCATTATTTTTAAAAAAGTATTGATTATGTACAGGAAACATTTGTCTTACAAAAGTTTCTTATGCATGAAATACTTCGCTAAAGTATATCTTCATGTCTATAGATGATAGTCCCAACTGATACAAAAATTGAGTTCATCAACCAGCTTTCCAAAACAGGCCTGCCTGCAATAGAAGTGACCAGTTTTGTTTCATCCAAATGGGTACCTCAGGTATGTAAAATCATCTTCATTCAGAACTATTTCAGTTTAAGTGACATTCCATTTATTTATGTAACATTAATTTGAAAATAGAGATTTGGGATGGTGGCACAACATTAATATAATTTAATGTTGTTCCTACTTCTTTGCTACTCTTCTAAAACTAGTAGTCATTGATGTAAAAAAGAAAATTACTATACGTTATTTTCTTTTTCTCTAAATGAAATACAGTTTTCCACGTTTGGAAATGTGTTTGGAAGATCTAAATTTGGGACTTCTGTATATGTAGTAGTAAGGCACATTACTTATTTTGGAGTTCTACCACTCTAGCAGCAACTACACTTAATTTTTTGTAAGATTGTAATGATTTGCTTATTATTTTTCTAGAATTAATTTTTACATTTGCTAGAATGCAGCAGAAACCTAGCCTTTCTTGAATTGGCAGCAGAACTGCGTTGGCATTATCTAATGCCATGTTTCCATTTGAGATTTAACACTGCAAATTCAGGCTTAGTCCTGAAGTTTAATATTTAACACCTCTTTGTATTAAAATAATTAATTGCAAATTAATTATTTTCTGCAAATAAGGAAATAAATAAATACTTGTATATGTAATTTAAACTATTCTTCAAGAAACTGCACACTTGTTTGTACAGGAGCATTTGAATACTTTATATTGGACAAGGAGCAATATAAGTTACTTAAAAATTAAAACAAGAAGTTAATTAATTTGAGAAAATACTTCCATTTTAACAATGTCTATTGCATGTTGCAATCTGACAAAATGCAAATAAAAGTTTTTACATTTTAAACTGAGAATAGATCCTGGGCCTGGCCTGTATTCTAGGCTTTTCTCTGAGAAAAGCATAGTACAGCCATGCTTCTTCATGAGTTAGCAAAGCAAATTGTACAACACTCTGAGGGACTCCTTTGCTTTATTTAAGTGCTCTCAGGGTCACCAGGGAAGAGTCTAGAAGAAAGATAATAGGAAAGGCCAACAGAAGAGTGACAATGCAGAATTTCTTTGGCGTCAGTACAGGGGCAATGATATCTTGTCTGCTAAACTGGAAAAG
This sequence comes from Parus major, assembly GCF_001522545.3. Taxonomy (NCBI): domain Eukaryota; kingdom Metazoa; phylum Chordata; class Aves; order Passeriformes; family Paridae; genus Parus; species Parus major. Next base: position 89,114,450 of record NC_031770.1, read on the forward strand.
TTTAAGTTTTTCTAGTGCCATCACACTTTGCCAGTTACTGCAACGGAGCATAATGTAGTTTTTTAAATGTTAGAAGAACAAGTCTGAAGCAAAGGTGTATTTCTTCCTTTCTTAATTATTTCCTTCTCCTGTGAGCCTTTACGAGGACCAAATTTAGCACAAGTTTGTCAGTTTAAAAGAAAATGAGCAATCCCTTCTTCTCTTAAATCCATTTCTGAATACTTTAATAGCTTAGTGTTTATTATTATTTATTTATTTGAGTTTTTTTTTTAATTTTTATTTAAAAGATAAGATTGTGTTGCTTTGACAGAGAGTGCACTTTTGACTTTTTCTTTGCTCTTTCTTTTTTTCATAGGTCATGGGAATAGAATTTACTATGAGGGTTTAGATCACTCATTCACTTATTTCTGTTTTTAGTATTTTATACCATTTTGGTATTTAAAATGGCATTTTATGGTTTCCCATCCACTGTTGTTTTTGGCAAAAATTTTTTTTTTACTGAAAAATCTAAAAGAAAAAGTTTCGCAGTAGCAAGGTGCCATATAAAACAGGATCCCACACCTATAACATAAACAGCTAAAAAGTATAAATATCTACTATTAGGAAGCTTATTTTTTAAGAAATTGGGAAAAGAAATATATTAATACAATTTAAAATCTTATAACATGCAATATGTGCAAAGTTGGGATTTTACTTACAGGAAAAATAACAATGGGACAGATTCAATACATATAATATTATTTGGATCTGGCAGGTTTATACTGGTTGAAAAAGTATCATTTTGGCTTTCCAGTATATTTTAAGACAGGCTATAATTGTGGAGAGTGAATTTAATTCCAGCATTCACCATTTAATTTATCATTTGGTTTCAGACATTCTTTTTTGCCCTGAGAAATGTAGCTACTACTTTTATTAAATTTAGGAATGAAAAATTGTTCCTAAAATACTAACAAGAGATTTTTGTGATGTTATCAGACCAATTTAATTCACATAGGAGCAAATACAAAACGTTTTGTGCTATCACTTATTTCCTGATAAGAAACAAGTTGTGTCTGGCTTTAAAACACTTCTTGCACCATGTATCCACTTCCTTATAGATATATGTTGGGTTTATATTTGAAGATGAATACATGGATTTTTCTGATATTTTTAATCCATTCATTTTCATAGAAGGAAGCCGGTGACAGGAAGATTCCAGGTTATAAGTAGTATTCTTAGTTAATAATGTTTTATAATTTAATATCATGTATTTAGAATTGTGGTACTACATAGCTATCAATAACATATCTGCTGAAAGTAAGGAGTAATAAAACCTCATAAAACCTCATGTATATTTTCACATGGTACTTCTCAAAATACTTTTCACCAGCGTGGAAAAAACAGAAATCCAACATAATAGTATTTGCTTGAGAGATTGCTTCTATGAGAACTCATTTAAAAAGCATTTAAAATGCACTATTCTTTTTTTTAAAACTCAGAATCTTTAAGACATTAAATAAGAGGGATATGTTTTATTAATTGTATTGTTTTCAGGTATGCACACCACAGAAAAAATTTGGTTTTAACCCACTTCTTTTAAGAAAATGTGCTTATCTAAAGAATCTGCCTTTTATTAAATGAGTAAGTGTTTAATTCATCTTCTTCATTAGTACAGGGAGTATATTTAATCTTGAATGTATGAGAAAAATGTAAGAGTATCTTAAAAAGGCAGATTTTATTTTGTGAGGGGAGACTAAGGAAAACAAGTACTCTGATTTTTGCTATAATAAAGAAGTATTTTCTTATTTAGAAAGAAACTTCTGAATATATTAAAACTGCACTATGTGGACAACTGGATTTTGCTTTATTCTTAAGAATATACATGTTTAGTCTTCAAATGTTCTGATTACAGTATTGAGTAATTCAAGTTCAGTTATGCTTACCATTGTGAAGTTGCATTTATCAGTGCTGAAGTTTTCAAGATTTCTATGATTTTTAAATCTCAGCTATTCTGTTAATTTCACCTATTAAGTCCAGTGACACAAAATACAGGTTGCTGTAACACTTTATGAACAGCATGATCATGTCTGTCCATTTATGATGCACATTATATTTTTACAAATACACACAAAGGAACACTGTAGAAGTCTTAGCCCCAGTTCTATAATCAGATAGATCTAAAAAGATCACAAGACAAATAGTCAGAAATAAAGAAATTAAAAAAGAGTATTTGTATAAAGTCAGTTTAACCACTTTATTGTTAGACTTTTTGTATGAACTATACAAGTAATGACGGCACAACCACAGTCTAAGTAAATTTCTGTTTAGCTATGTAAAATCAGAAAATAACTGTTGATCAATACAAATTATTTTAGATGGCAGATCACAAAGAAGTAATGAGTGGTATTGAGCGGCATCCTGGAGTACAGTATCCCGTTCTTACACCTAATCTTCAAGGTTTTCATTCTGCTGTAAGTGCCTTCGTAAGAGTTGTCCACATTTACCTCTTTTATGTTGCAGATACTTTCTGTTCAGTACCAGAAACTAGCTTTTTAATGTTAGAAGTAAGCTGTAGTTTTTTTTCACTGAAAAATTCAGTTCCTGTAATGAGATATCTGTTAAAACAGAAACCTGTGCATAGCTGACTTAAGTATTGACAGACAGATTATAGTGCTACAACTTTGCCTCTGTGGTAGCCTGTATGAGTTTAATTGTGCTTTATCTCTATCCTGTATTTAGTGATATAATGAAGGGAAAACAATGAAACAATAGTTGTAGATTATTCCTGCATTCTTCCTTGTTGATGTTTTTTTCCCTCTGTTTGAAAGAATATTTGTCTCTGAATTGTCTCTGTTGCTGAATTTTAGACATTACCCTGCAGAGAGTAAATGCAAAAACTTCATACTTTTTCACTGAACAAGAGTGTTATTCTGACTGGAGAGTGGGAGTTAGTTAGTTAACTATTCTCCTAAGCTTAAAAGTTTTCTTCTATCAGCTGGCTTTCTGCCTTCTAGTTTGCCTCATGTTAGTTGATTTACTGAGGTACTGAATACAAGCTCAGGCTAATTGCCTGTTCAGTGAAGTCACCACATTTACACATTTTCTAGACTGGTGTTTGCTCTGAGACTTCTCTCAGCAGACTCTCATGTACACATTTTCCATATTATCCTTATTGACTGTGACACCAAGACCAATGGAGCCCTTGATCCTAGAGTTGGCTCTAACAAGGAAATCCCTGTTGGTTATTGTTGCTGCTCTAGGCACATGCACACAGAGAGCTTTCCCAAGAATGACTTCCTGGTATTCAGGAGGAACAGACAGTGTGAGAGTTGTTGTATGGTCTTTTCCTTTTCTGAAAAGATGAATGTAGATATCAATCATTGTTGTTTGTATAGGTGATTCATGTGATTTCTTACATATTATTACCTTTATCATTCATCATTTAAACACGTTTAACTAATTGCTAAGAAGAGGCAGAAAATATGCCATAGTGAGTGATCACAAAATTTTATTCAATCTATCTGTATGCTCTAGCTTAAAAAAAAATTGGAATTAAAGTTAGATTTTAGATATGGATGATATACTTAATGTACTTTAAAATTTTAGAATTCTATACAGAATTAAATGCCTAATCTAATACTTTAATATAATGTTATGATTCTGTTTTCTTTAAATGTATTTTTTAGATTGCAGCAGGAGCTACAGAAGTCTCAGTATTTGGTGCAGCATCTGAATCTTTTAGCAAAATGAATATTAATTGTTCAATTGAAGAAAGCATGGAAAGGTTTGAAGAAGTCACTAAATCTGCAAGGAATATGAATATTCCAGTGCGTGGGTAAATATACAGATTCTGAAGTAATACAGAGTGACTGGAGTCATTGTTACAGGGACTATTTGGTACCAGTAGAAAAGTTTATCACCAAATTTTTACAATTTAGATGAATTGTAATAATTGTCTTTTCAGTGATTTTTATTTTTAAGATTGAATATACTTAGTTATTTTTGCATTTTTAGCTACTGATGGTGACTCTTCTGCTGTGGAAGTTGAAAAAGGAAGGCTGTGTTTATGAAAGTTCATTATTCTAATTAATTTTTACTATCACAGATGACAATAAAATTTTTTTTGTGCTGTTGAGAATTCGTAACTGTGGTACCTTAATAAAATGCCCTAGAAATTTTTATTTTATTGTAGAATTCATAATATATCACTACATACATTGCAGCATCAAGGTATAAAAGTGAGAAAACAAATTTACTCCAAAGAAAAAACTTTTTCTATATATAAATTATTTTGAAAACCCAGACATTGTATTTTTTGAGTCTCTAGTTCATGAAACTAGAATTGTCCAGCATTTATTTTTTAACTTAAAATTATCCTGAATGGTACTCACCCTTGAAAAGTATAGATTTTCATTTCCATTTTCTTTTGCATCACAGGTAAGACCTACTTACCTAAGAGTAATTGTGAAGGTCCTTGTGATTATTTGTGAAGGTCCTTGTGATGTAGAAGGGCTCATATAGATTCAAGGGGAAATTCAGCAGAGAATCTAATCTAATCTACTAGGATTAGAATCTACTTAATCCTAATCTACTAGGATTGCTAGTAGTTTAAATTACATCATGCTCAGAAAATACCTGGACTTGAAAATAGGTAGAGGTAGATACCTCAGAGACTAAGTACTTGAAAATCAGTCTGCAAATAAATACTGGTTTCTCTCTTTTTTCCAGAAATAGTGATGAGGTAATGCTACTGCACGTTTTTTTTCCACAGCAGTGTGTGGTTGTTTGGGCATTTGCCTTAAGAACAGGAAATCTGATTTCTGGTTATACCTGTGCCCCAGAGGATCACAGAACAGCAGTATGGTTTAGGTTGAGAGAAGACTCTGGAGACCATCTTGTCCAACCCCAGGATTTGTGGATGATGATTGGCAAAAAACCTGAGCCTAGCAGTGTGTGCTCACAGCCCTGAAAACCAGTTGTGTCCTGGGCTGTATCAAAAGCAGCATGGCCAGCAGGGTGAGGGAGGAGATTCTGCCCCTCCACTCTGCTCTCATGAGAAGCCACCTAGAGTGCTGCATAGCGTTCTGTTCCCCTGGCACCAGAAGGACAAGATGGAACTGTTGGAGCAAGTCCAGCAGAGGTACTGAAGCATGGTTCAAGGTCAGGCTGAGAAAGCTGACTCTGTTCAGCCTGGAGAAGAGGTTTTGTGGAGACCTCATAGCAACTTTCCAGTATCTGAAGAGATCTGCAGGGAAGCCAGAGGGGGACTCTTCGCCAGGAACTGTAATGATAGGACAAGAGGGAAAAGCTTCAAGATGAAAGAGTAGGTTTCAGTTAAACACTAGGAAGACGTCCTTTACTGTGAGAGTGATGAGGCACTGGCACAGGTTTCCCAGAGATGTTGTGGATGCTGTATCCCTGGAGGTGTTGTTCAGGGCCAGTTGGATGGAGCTCTGAGCAACCTGATCTATTGGATGGAGGTGTTCCTGCCCATTTCAGAGGTGTTGAAACTAGATGATCTTTAAGGTCCCTTTCGACCCAAACCATACTGTGCTTCCATGATTTTCACACACACACACAAGAGCTAACCAAGGATTGCTCATAAATGCTTGGGTTGTTTTTCTTTAGCCTGGGTGTATTTCAGGAGGAAAATCACCAAATAGAGAAGTAAGGACATTTGCTGTATTAAGAAATAGTAACAGTTACAGTAAAGAGAGTTTAAATACTTTTTCCAGTTGCTAATCTGCCAATAAAGTCATGATTTGCCTGTTACTTAAAATCTCACTACCACCACTGTGTATCACATTTTTTCTGAAACAAAATTCTGATCTGAGAACATAACTAGCAATTTGAGTTCTCCAGGAGGATTAAGCTCAGGGATGTCTGAACTTTAGATCTCAGACAGGTGTGGCTAAAGGAGTAGGCAGTCAATTCAGGCAAAACAGCAAGTGTATAGCAACAAACCTTATCCACTTGCAAACATTTTTACACTAAACTTCTGTTTTCTGTTTTTTTCAGATGTCTAGGCATGTCAGGAGATATTTTCTATTTCATATTCTTGCATTTAACTAATAAAATTCAACTAAATGGTACAATGTAGGCAACCAACCATCCTCAAAAGCCTATGTATTGTCAAAGTTTTTGGATTATTATAGAGGATGTCAAAAAAAGGGACTTTTCAGCTTGTCCATAAGATGTAAATTGTAGGTGATGAAGAAGCCCCTGTGGGTTACTGTAGATTTGCTTTCTGCTTAAAATGTTAACTTGTCTTCCGTGCACTATATTTCACATGTTTAAAAAAGTGTCAGCTTGGTGCTTTTCCCCCTGACAGATTATGTCTACTGCATTTGTAACATACCAGAAGCAATTATTGTGGCACTGATATGCTGATGTGATGGAAGTAACTGTTTCCATGACAGGATTCTACAACATTCCCAAACATTTATTGTCTGCTATCTAACAAACGGTGTGGCTTTTATTTTACTTCACAGAGAAAAAAACAAAAAACAACAAAAACCACCAAAAACGTAGAAGAACAGTATAGAAAAAAAATATAAAGAATGAAAACAAAACAAAGAGGTAAAAGGGAAGAATATCAAGAACCAGGTGGTGATGCAAACAAAACGCTACAGAGATGAAGAGAAAAGAGATAATTGAACTCAGGGAATATACAATCAGATTATATTTTGAAAGCACTTATTTTGTGTATCCAGTACAGATATCTCTAATTTCAGTGCAATATGCAAACATAAGATAAACTTCATACAGTACACACTGGAAAACTTCATTGAGTCTGTCATGCCAAGCACTGGATGTTACAGAACACTTCAACAGAGAACTGCTTAATATCAGATAAGCTACAAAGTGAGCAGATTCAGATCTGTGAATGGAAATTATGTAAGTGCTCTCCAGCTATAGCTTTCTTCCTTAGGCTTACAGGGCTAGGAAAAGTGAATCATTCAGAATTAAATAGCCATTAACATAATAATTCAATTTGTGGGATTCTAATGAAGTAAAGGATCCAAATAGAGAGGATATGTATATTGAAGCTACATTTATGTGAATGTTACAAGTATCTTCATCACATTATATTAGTTTGAGAATTAATTTATCCCCTAAAAAATAGAGATTGAGGAACAAGAGGTAAGATGATGAAGGAATGTTACACTTTAACAAATTGAAATGTTTAAGAGAGAGCTGCTGGTATTTTTCCAAGGGTGATCTAATACAACTCAATAATAAAGTAGCCAATCTGCTAAAAACCTGCTGAGAATCTAAATTGCAGAATTTGGAGCCTTATTTCATAAGAAAAAACCCTTTCTGAGGCAATAATTCTTGGTATCCACTGAACCTCGATTTCAGCATATGAAAATATTGGAAAGAAGGTTTTGAACACTGTAATAAGTTAGAAGATAAAAGAGAACTGGTTAACCCCATAAATTTGGATTTTAAGTACACTTTTAAAAAATCCAGACCAGGAAGATTTTGAGGAGTCAAAATAGTAATTAATGAGAAATAAAACAGTACATGGATCAGACTCTAGGCAAATACGTTTTAAAGAGAATAATTACAAAGTATTGTGATATTTTGACTCATGTCCGTCCCTGTTCATACTCATTCAGGTGCAGTCCTCATGAGTTGCACAGTTACAGAAGTCTGTGGGAAGCATTGAGACAGAATGATTGCTCAGAAATAATAACCAAAAGGGATTGTTTAGTATCCATATACTTCACTACTTTCTTTAAATCTCTGGTGTATTTTCTTGAGTAGAATTCTGAAGACCAGAAAAAAAAATAGCAGAAGCCTGAATATGGAGAGGATTCAAAATTCACATTATTCTTTTTTAATAGTTGATCTCCCAGCAGTAGAATAAAGGTCTAGAAGGTGGACTTAAAACTTCTATTTAGTCAAGAAATGAAAAAAATAACAGTAAAGAAGAAGCATCAGTTTTGAATGCCAAATCCAGGAAGTAAATCTGTTTACAACATTTCAGATGCTTGTGGCGGGGAGGTTATAGAAGCAGTCTGACATTTCAGACTTGATCCTGGAAAATTAAACTATGATTTTCTCTGGTAGAAAAGTCTGCACTACTATAGGGAATTCATTAGTACTTGAGAGAAAATACTTTATTAGCTCCCAAATATTGCAGTTCATTTGAAAGACTTCTGGAGTTTTTCATTGCATTTAATGAGATCAAACACTCAGAGAAGTGTTTCTCTTCCTCAAAGAGAAAAAATGAAAAGATAATCAGAAAATAAAACTTAAACTGAGATTTCATAGAAGTACTCGGTGCAATCTGGATGACTTCTTCCTGGAAATAAAACAATCAAAAAAGAATTCACTATTAATGTCTGTGATATATGATCCCCTATTTAGCTGCTGCTGCAGAAGCTGCTTTTAGTGACAGATACACTAAATGGCATTCTGGTATCCTGATTCCATGCAATATTTTTTAGAAGCTGATGCAGTCAAGGGTTTGTGGTAAGTTTTTTTTTTGATATTCTGTGTCTGAATAGGTGCTCATGGTTTGACTGATCGTTACTCAACTGAAGATTAGTTTCAGTTCTTTTGTTGTGCGGCTATTATTTACTGAAAATAATTATATATTGTTTTTTTTCACTATTGTTGTAACATGATCTTGACCACACAAGCCTGAGCTTGTCATCCTAAATTTTCTAGTAGTTACTAGAGAGAATTAGGCAACCTTCTTGGTGTGGTTTACTGTATGTGCTTTTTAAAAGTACCTGCCATAGGATAAGATGAAACACTCTCTGGATGATCCATCCTTTTGGCTGCAAAGGAGTTTGGTCCATCCAGTGTTGGTCATTCTATAGGTGGCCTGTCTAAGCCTAGGCTGTGGATGACTATCTCTGATATCAGGAGAAAAAACAAATTAATCCTGTCCTACCTCTGCATAGGCAAAGGATTAGGACCTTGTAACTTGTGTAAATTACAAGAAATAGAAGAAATGTATTAATAGGCTTTGTGCTGCAAGGTGTCACAAAATGAAGCTGTTGACTGTACAGAGAAAGATTTTTACTCTGTGGATTTAGTTTTTAATCACCCTTTTAGACATTGGCTGATTTAAAGAACCATACCCAAAACCTGCAGCCCTTCCTCAAGCAAGCTCCCAGGACCACACATTTTAAATTATAATATAAATTTTGTAGGCTAAATATTTTGCTAGAATTACTAAAGTAATAAAAATAATAATATGCATAAACTGGATTTGTGTTCATTTCAATACAGAGATTGTTTCCTTTATAAAGCATTATTATTGTTTAAAGCATTATTTATTTGCAGGAAATGGATAATTTTATACCTTGCCCTAACTCCATATTTGAGCAGTTGAAAAATACTTCCAAAAATAATTTTAAGGGGTTCAAATTGTATTTCCTATTTTTTCTGGCAATTTACAATTTATGTAGTGAGCATAAATCATTGGCAATCCTTGAATCTTATGAAAAATGCACTCAAATAGTTGAAACTAAACTTTAGGTTTTCACGTCTTACTGTTACTACAGCTGCACTAACATTGACTCCATCATCATCCAGAAAATTTATGTTGTCAGCTGTCACATTTAAAATCTGTAGTGCAGTCCACAATTTTCTAAATGTTTACTAAATCAGTTCAAATGTTTATGAAGAACTGAAATGTTGCATATGGTCTTAGAAGTTAGACCATTTATTAGCATCATAAAGGGGTAGGGTTATGTTGGTTTTTCTTTGGGGCTTTGGGTTTTTTGGGAGTTTTTTTATTACATGCATAAAAACTTTACAATAACATCTGTGACACACTCTGTGAAGACGCTGAGCCAAATCAGTTATGAACTGTGTGGTCAGCTAATTATTACTGTGTGTGTTTTACATGTAAAAGTGACACAAAATAGTGCTAGTTTTATATTTGCACCTTGCAATGCATAATTCTGGTACCATTTAAAATATCACAGCTTATTCAGTGATTAAAAATTAAGCCTTAACAGCCAGGATTGATAAAAATTGTGAGAAATGGTAACTGGGAGTAGTCACTTGGATTGTCCTTTAACTTGTGTATCATGAATGTATATATGAAGAAAATGTTGAGTCAATTCTGAATAAGCTGGTTTCTTCCGAGTTAATGTGTTCCATTAATCTAGAGTCTTCTAAGTTAATGTATTCCAAAATTTAAAAAGACACAGGAATTAATTGCATTTAGTGCAATAGAACAGTAAAGGAAGTAAGGACTGGTATTTTTTTTTCTTTTCCAAAAGTGGTGCTTTGGGTCCTCTGACCATGACAATCAGACTATATCCCTCTGAAACATTCAATACTATATAGGACCGCCTTATTCCTAATAAAAAATGAACCAGGGATATAAGCCTGAAAGGTTGTAATTTTCTTCCTCTACTAAAAGAACCACTTCTCCATGGCCAACAATTAAAAACTGTATTTATGTCCCAGACCTGAAAAATTTTCATATGAATACCTCTTTTAGGGCCATTTGTTCAAATGTGAATGTATATGCAAATGTTTAGAGGCTCAGTGTTAAAAAACCAGCCACAAGTGATTGCTGTAGAATACCTCTAGAGACATTTCCTTACAAAGCTGCTGCTTCATAAATTGAAGCACATGTAATCACACATTAATTCTGAGATGCTATATGTAATTTCTTTGTTTATGTCCTGTGCCTCTTAAGAATGGGTTTTATGGTGCAGTTCATAGTACATAAAAGCATTTTGAAATGTATCACTATTTGGCTTGCGTCTGTCTTTGTACAGAATTCAAATACTGGTTGATATGCTTGAAAGAAAGCAATATTTTTTCCATAACAAATAGATAACAAACTATGTTGTGTTATTGTTATTGTTATTGTTATTGTTATTATTATTATTACTATCACCTTTTATTTGGTTTCAGAAACTAATAGTGATGCCTGTTTTGTTTATAAAGACACATCCAGATTATCTAAAACTCCTGATTATCAAGATAATCAGATCTTTGTAATTCAGTTCAATGATGTTCTTTTTTTCTTCTTTTATTACAGTCCATCCTAAATGACTTCAAGTTGAGATATTTGGTTGGCCTTACAGTAGTGAATCTTTTATATGTCATTAGAAATACCATAAGATAAACTCAACAATTCAATTTTGCACAAATACATACAGTTTGAAGCTGTGTGTGTCTTACAAATACAGACAGAAACTCAGAACTCATATTTTCTGGTATTCTGGAATACTTAGGGCTCAAATACACATTTTTTCACATTGCTTTAGATTGCCCATTTTAAAGACTACGCTGTGTAGTTTAGCATACTCAGAATTATTTTGAGAATATTGTGATTTATACTGTTACTACTTTTCGAGATAGTAAAACCAGTCTAACACCTTCATGTCACTATATTTGGGGTTATGGAAAGAATAAAATGTAGATGAGCGTTTAATAGACTTGGAAGAAACATGTTTTTGTATGTGAATGATAAAGAAATCTACAGTGTTATGCAGTGTTAAGCCAGCTGCATAACCAGTGCACTAGAGAAGTTTAAGAATCCAGAGATTGCTGGGATGTGGGGACTTAGTGAATTTCTTTGTACTGGGAACAGTTAAAGAAAAGGATCTTGGAGTCATTGTAGTGACTCTGTTGTACTGGATGATTGCAGTATGTGAAGGTTTTCCTGAGGAATAAAGTTATACCAACTTTTTCCCATTGTTTTTGTACCGGCAGAGAGAAAATAGTATTGGCAGGCCAGAAGAGCTGTTTTAAAAAGAAAAAAAAAAGAGTAATCCCTGTGGGATGTGAACATAATCCCCATGTCTTCTTACAGGGTGGTGTAAATCAGATGTGAAATGTTAGTATGTAATGATAAGGTAACAATGTGATGTGTTTGCTAGTATATTACTGATAGCTCCATAGGTAACCTGAGAGAGTTATTGAAATTTAAATGGTTAAGCGGACCTTCATTATTGTAAAAGTTTGGTTATATTTTTAGAGAAGTAACTATTTTCTGGAACAGTTCACAATTTAACAGTGTTTTTTTGGCATTAAAAGATATTAACAAATATTTTTTTCTGTAGTATTCACTGAGAAAAGGATATGTATTACTTGTAACTGGGCACTAAAAGATCCTGGCCCTATTTACACATTTTGGACTTGGCTTAGAGAATCTGTTTCTGGAAGATTCTCCTTTCTCTCTCTCTCCTCTATTCTTTGTGTTTTCTCTCTCCCTACAGTAATGATTCTGTTTTTAACAAATGGTTTTCTTTGCAAAGAGACAGAATAGATCAGCCTTAATATTATGAATGATAGGCATGTACATTTTAGCACAAACATCCAATAAAAATAAATACATCTGCAGTGAACATGGTAAATTATATGCAAACTTACACTATAATAATAAACAGGAAACAGCAGCATCTGAGTCTGCAACTGGCTTCTCAGGAGGCTTCATGCTTCCAGCTGTGGTAGCAGCTGTGGATCTGGCTCTGGGGCTTCTGCTGAAATAAGTTGACAAAGGGCTGATTACAACATGGAGTTCAGTTTCTGCTTGAATTCATTTTCCTTTTAACACACTTAAATTAAGTGTGTTTAAGTTAAGAAATGTTTGCTCATTTACCCTGTTTGTGGTTTTATATCCTTCACTTCACAGGCACTGGGCTGATGTAATTATCACCATTCCTAGTGACCTTGATCATGGGGACCTTGTACTGTCTATTCCATTTGTGGAACACTGAAATTTGGTTTTGGCATACTGGAAGAAATTGAAAACTCTCTTCCTCTTCCTTCTCCCTCCCCATCCCCAGAGACTGTTCAGCATTTTTGTGCAAAATATTACACAGTAAAGTTGATGTGAGGGTTTTTTGTTGTTGTTGTTGTTTTTGTTTTATGTGCATAGGGAACAATTTAGTAGAAGATTGATACTCATCTGCAGTGAAACCTGCAGACAGACAAGAGACTGGGTAAACTTTGCAAGGTGAAAAAAGTAGAAAACTTTTTATCACTTTTTTTAAAGGGAAATATTCTGATTTCTCAAAACTTGAGTGAGCAAAACAGTGTATACCTGTGAGTTGCTAAAGCAGCTGTATCAAGGTGCTCACTTGCAAGTCTTTCCACCTCTGGCTTCATAGGCTGTTTTCTTTTTTTGTGTGCTGAAGATGTAGTTAAGCTATGTCTGGCCTTTATTCAGCAAAGATTTAAGCACATACTTAGAATTAAACACTTCATTCCAGATTTCACTTTGTGCACTCTCAGATATTTGCTTCTGCTCTCATACTGTGGAGTGTCTCTGGTGAATATTCTGAGACTGGGACAGTTTTTTCATTATGGTATATTTTTTTCTTTCAGTCCTGCTATCTTTTTAGAAAACAGCTGTATTCTCCAACTTAATTGAATTCACAAATTAAATCCCAATTGCCTCTGTAATTTATTGCTCAAACTCTTCTCTTTCCTCTGCTGCTTTTCTTCACATAGGATCTTGCTTTTACTCCTAAGAAAAATAGATACCATATTCTCTTCCTTCTGTCCTTTCTCCTCCACTGTCAGAGCAGCAGAAGTTTCTTGTCTACTTTCCATCTGTACCCCCTCCACTTGCCCCAGTGACCCCATGTTCTGTTCTTCCTCTTACTTCTTCCCTCCCTTACTCTCTTTCTTAACCTCTCGCTGTCCTCTGGCTCTTTTCCACTTGCAATATAAGCAAGCATTTGCCTCTTAAAAATTGCACCTTTGACCCTACTTGGTTCTTCATATCATATCTCATCGCCTATCTCTTCTTCATTCCTAAGCTCATTGAAGGCGCTGTTTATAATTACTGTCTGGAGACCCTCTTCTGTGATTCCCTCCTATAACTCCTACACTTTGGCTTCTGTTCCTTGCTTGCAACTGCAACAGCTCTCACCAAACTCCCTGATGACAAGATCTCGGAAACAGTAGTCTATCCTCATTCTTCTTGATTTGTCTGCAGTTGACCAGACTATTCCTTTAACTTGTGTCTTCTATTGCTCTCTGTGGCTCTGTCTTGGTAATTTTCTTCTTTCCAAGTAGTTCTGCAGAATGCCCTTCAAAGTTGTTTCCCATGTTGGACTAATGTGGGTGGAGGTCCTGGGGCTCTGATTTGATTGCATTTTAATGCCCTATGGGTTCTTTTGTTCCCAAATATTAAAGAAAATTATAACAGACAAATTTATAGATAACAAATAAATAGCTTTGTGTTGAAACCTATTTCCTCACACATTCACTTAATGGTTTATAAACACACAAATGCAATTACAAAACATTCCATTCAGCACTGCCTTAATTCTAGATATACTGGCAAGTACTCAGACCAGGCACATGATTATCTTTGCTCTTTCACACAGACATGCATGTTTTCTCCTTTGACGTGCTCTGTGTTCCCCCACTAGCAGTACTCAGTGCTTGCCTGCATATGTTCCAGCTTGTGTGTAGTTTTCTGCAACTTCCTATAAGAATACAGCAAGACCTTTTCAACAAGAATTCTACAGGGCTTCATCTTAGGCTCTGTGTTCTGCAACATCTTCATAAATGACTTGGACATAGGACTGGAAGGTATACTAAGCAAGTTTGCAAATGACACAAAACTGTGAGGAACTGTCAGCTCCCTTGAAAGCAGGGAAGCCCTGCAGAGAGACATTGACAAGTTAGAGGGCTGGGTGATCACCAGCCATATGAAGGGATTGTGCCAGGTTCTGCACCTGGGATGGGGCAACCCTGGATGTATGGACAGCCTGGGGAGTGAGATGCTGGAAAGCAGTGCCCCAGAAAGGGACCTGGAGGTCCTGGTTGATGGCAAGTTGAACATGAGCCAGCAGTGCCCTGGCAGCCCGAGCAGGACCAGCCCTGTCCTGGGGACATCAGGCCCAGCATGGCCAGCCAGGCAAGGGAGGGGATTGTCCTGCTCTGCTCTGCACTGGGGCACCCTCACTTCGAGTGCTGAGGGCAGGTCTGGGTGCCACAATATAAGAAAGATATTTGTGAGCATTCAAAGAAGGGAAACAAAGATGGTGAAGGGCCTTGAGGGGAAGCTGTATGAGGAGCAGCTGAGGGCACTTGGTCTGTTCAGCCTGGAGGAGACTGAGGGGAGACCTCACTGCAGTTACAGCTTCTTGTGAGGGGAGGAGGAGGGGCAGGCACTGATCTCTTCTCTGTGGTGACAGTGACAGGGCCTGAGGGAATGGCCTGAAGTTGTGCCAGGGGAGGTTTAGGTTGGATATCAGGAGAAGGTTCTTCACCCAGAGGGTGGTTGGGACTGGAACAGGCTCCCCAGGGAGATGATCACAGCACCAAGTCTGACAGTTTGAGAATCATTTAGACAATGTTCTCAGCCACATGAGGTGACTCTTGGGGATGGTGCTGTGCCGGGTCCAGGAGCTGGACTTGGTGATCTTTGTGAGTCTCTTCCAGCTCAGCTTATTTTGTGATTCTGTCTGCTATTTTATGTCCTCTATTAAAAATGCTTATCCTGATACATGTCTGGAGTGCACTTTACTCTTTTATAGCTACATTTTAAGTATTTTGCTTTCAAATTTAATGTTATCACCACATCTCTACTTTTTATTCCAACTCATTAAATGAAAATATTAGAAAAAATTCAGCCAAGCTCATTCTTGATGAACTCTACTGAAAATTTGTTTTTTTCATTCTCTACAGGACTTCGTTGTCTCTGTGGAAGAAAGTTCTTTTCCTGTCAAATTCTTTCAGTAATCCCTATTTTCTCCAGTTTAATATTGAATATCAGATGCCCAGATAGATTACATCTACCATACTTTCCTTGTTTAAAATGTCAGTTTAGTCACAATGGTGTAAGTATGCAGAGAGTTCATAATCTCAAACAGATTTGTGTATTGTAGTAGGCAGATTCCTCAGGTCACCACATACTTTCATACCCCAGCAGGCCCAGCTGAATTATGTGAGCTCAGGCAAGTTACTGCTCTCTGGTGTGAACCACAGGGAGTATTCTGTTGTTCTCTAGATACCTTTTGGCCTGCTTTTACTTTTGTTTGTCCTACTCCATTCCAGATGTCATTCATGCCACATTATCACTACCAAATACTTGTCTTCTTGATCTATGTAGCTTTTAGGAACTTGTTAAGATATGTAAGTAAATGGAACATGTTCACACACTTATTATATGTTTTGCATTTACTTTGTACTGTTCTTAATCACTTTGCAAAACGTACTGTGTCTGATATTGAAAATAATTTCAGTAGGTGTATGCAGTCACTAGCTCAAGGCGCAGTAGTATTATGTAAAAAGGAATCCTTTGGGTCTGAAATCCTTCATGCTTAGTTTAATTTGAAAAACTATGCATAAAAAAAATTAAGGAAATTATCCTTCATTGCTTTTGAGTTATGTGTCACTGAAAATCGGACAGTGTTCAACTGTTAACAGTAGCTACATTTTTATCTTTAATGTAGATATGAGAATACAGAACTTTAGAATTTAAACAGTGACATCTAAATTGGGGCTGATAGTTAATGAATTCTGTGGCCAAGTTTCAAAAACCTGGTTTTCATAATGACATTGAAATCATGCCTAGTAGGCATCTGGATTAGAATTATGGGCAGGATGTAATGGACCCAACCACTTTTGTGGAAAGCAAATTCATTTCCATTTCTTTGTCAAAGCTAATCAAGCTCTTTTTAGATTTAAGGTTTGCTTCATTCTTACCATTAATTCTAGTGAGCCAGCACCATGCTTTCATATAAGGGATGAAATATACACTATGCATTAAAATGTGGAATTTTTTTTCGCAATTTGTTTTTGCGTGTTACTGATCCTAATTTCACATTCTATCAATCAGTTTCTCCTTCAACTGCAAAGAAACAATACATCCTTTACCCCACGGACCTTGACTACGTACAAACTGGCATCTGTTCAATCCCTTTTGCATTATACAGTGTATAATTTTACATTATATTCTTCAGTGTTGAGCGAAAGGGAATGATGGGAGATCGATGAAGGCTCTTGTTCTCTTTTTAAGCAGTTGAGCAACCTCCCACTGGGACTGGGGCTCTGCAGGCCTCTGAATCTGTTGTAAATCCTTTTACAGTCACACTTTTGATTTTGACTGGATGTTTCTGGTTAGTTTAACCATATTCCTGATCAATTTAAGATACACAATTAGAAGTTTAATTAGAATTTCATGGCTCTTAATTGTCATTAAAAAGAGGAAATTTAAACTGAATTCTATGCTAATAGAACATTTGGGCTGAACAACGGAAGTTTAGTTGTGGCTTTCAGTTTTTATTCTTTGTGGATCCCATAGCTGCTGAGGGACACAGTTTGGCTTCTCAGTTTCTTCTTGTCCCAAGGCATACCTAAGTTACAGCTTGCAATGGAGCTATAATTCTTATGGGACACTGGGACAGAAATGCCAGAACAGAGAGAGTGAAAGCTTCCTCATTCACCACAGTTCTGATGAGATGATGGGGTTGTCGGAAGTAGTCTGTGTCCGTGGTTGCTCACTATGATCTGGGTAGGTAGTACAAGGAAGAAAGTGACATCTTCTTCTGAATACTTTGTGAAAGCAAGGCAAGGCGAAGTTTGAGCTGGCTCTTGCAACTTCAGAAGGAAATACCAATAAAAACTGAATCTCCTACAACATTGTAAACTTGACCAAATTGCCAGTCTTTTACAATTCGTGACATACTGAGCATAATTAAAGCTATGCATCACTATTCCATGATCTGAAAGGAAAATTGATAAACCTTCTGTTTACATCTGATATAACTTTAACTTTCATTCAAATCTTTATTCTACATTGACTGGTTTATATGTTCAAAATTATACTTAACTTTTTTTTTGATGTAACATGGCTGAATACAGATGCATATAAGACAGAACATTTTGTGTTCTTTTTGTTACAGGTATGTGTCCTGTGCCTTGGGATGCCCATATGAAGGAAATGTTGTACCAGATAAAGTGGCAGAAGTAAGAGTGAATTTCTGGCTTGCTTTTTTTAATGAACCAAAAAATACATTTTAAAATATCTATAATTAATTTTCTCTACCTAATCATAAAAAATATCTTTAATGGATAAAATTCAAGGAAAACAAGCAAAAATTCTAGCTAATGCTAAAACTTGGTGCATAACTTCGCTTAACCATATACAGTCAAATGTGAGAAAAATAGTATATTTTGATTGTTATCAGTCATGAGAAAAAACATGCACTCTTTCATCTAGAAAGAAGGTAAGAAATTACTTAAGGAAATAGACTCAAGCACATATGTCAGTGGACAGTTGTACTAGAGGGTTTCCAGCACAGCTTCTTGCTTTTAAATCCATTTAATGCTGGAATAAACACACTGTGCTTCAGGTGAGGGTCATGTGATCGACACATGAACCAAAACTCATCCCCAATATAATTTCTTAAATTGCTCTAGTTCCATGATGGAATAAGTTGCATCTTTCTTCCCTGTCCCTTTTTTTCCCATTTAGAATAAAGGATAAGGAAGAAGATCTCTTAGTCCAGCCTTTTTTCCAGAAGAGAAATGAGTGAAACACAAGTGTAAAATTTTGCAGGAGGGCAAAAAGGGCATCAAAGCTTAAATGGAGAGGTAAAAAAGAAAGTGGAGTAAAAATTTCCAAGAGACTTAAGGCAGGACATGCTGGCCTTCCACCTAGAGACAAACTTGTCTTCTCTGTTACACTTAATCGCCTATTTTTGTTGATCTAGCAGAATATCCAAACTGTTATTTTTTAATTTGTAGCACTAGCAGCTAGTCAACATTTATCTGATATTTATCTGTGTGGGTGGTTTTCAAGTCCTGTTCTCCAGATCCTGTTCTCCTGCATCTTCTTCTAGTATGCACTCCAGATGAAATTTGTGATAATACTTCTCCCACACCATCCACACATACTCGGACTCTTTTGGAAAATAAAAAGAAAAAAGAAAAAAGAAAAGCTAATTTGGAAGGTGCCCAGTATTTCTAAATTTATTGCTTTAATATGAAGTGAGGGATAGAAATGACACAGCTTTAGTTAGAGCAGTGATGACATACTGCTTACCATGTTCCCCAGCAGGCTTCTTTCCATGTGTTGCTTGTTTTTTACTGACTCTCCTTGCACAGAAGAGATCCTTCTCAGTATACCACTGGGATTGCTGTTTAATGTTCCAGACCTGCAAAATTTTACTCACACAGCTATTTTATTCTCTATATTCATCCTAATGTATTCTTGCATACCTGTATACCACTGTGTATATGTTCATGAATAAAAGCTACTGCATTAAATTTATTAATTCCATCCCTGATTCAGAAAACTCTGCTGTGTATATAGAAGCATCTAGTGTATTTTATGTAAATACATCCACAGAATCAACATTATCAGAACTACTGGCTGAGTTGCTGAACTTCAGAGTGCTGCTGCTCTGGTCATCATCTTATTGGGATGTGAGCATTTTGACTCTGTGTGTATTGGAATCAGCAGCTATGATTGAAAGATTTAGGCAGTTGCTCCTGCAGCCAGTAACAGTAGCCATTTTTATATTTTTTTAAACAAAAGATTTTTTTTAACTGAAGCAAAAGCAGTTAGAAGAGGTGGATTATTTTAAACTACATGCATTATTACAGATTGTCACAGACTACATTAATTTCTAGCATCCTAGATACATACCTACGCATAGTAATCTAGTGAGTGAAAAATTCAGATGCCTTCAGACTTGTAGAATTTAACAGGTATATTTGTATGGTTCTTTAAAATAAACAAACAAGCAAACTGTTTTCATATCCTAAAATAAATTGCCTAGTCTTATTACTCTACTGATTCTTGAATGGCAGTCACTGTTTAAACATTTGTTATTTTGTGGCTTGAGTCACTGCTTAACCATTTATCATTTTGCAGTTCAACTTTAGGCATATAAAGCTTGAAAGTTGTTGGAAGCACTGTATAACATCCTTGAAGCCAGTTGTATAATCTATTATCATATAATTCCATCATATTCTTGGCTGTTTTTATCTTTCTGCCTGCTTATTTCTTACTTTAGCTTTCTTTTAACCTAAAGCAGTGAATTAAGTAGATTAAATATTATCCAGGACACATCCTGATCAAATTATAGAAAATGTGTTTACTCTTGTTTGAATATTGTTGCATCAATAAAGTTTCCCTTACAGCACAAGAACTGCAGGTTTTTTAGATTGTTAGTTGCATTAAATAGATTTATATAAATAAATCTATATATATAGATTAATAATAATCTATATAAATAGATCTACACAAATAAATCTATAGCTGGATTATCAGCTTTCATATTGAATATAAGAGTATAGTTTTAGATATTATTTCCAGGAGTAGGACTGTTCACGTGCTTAAGATGTTGCAGTGCTGCTTCCCCAGTTCCCATTTTGATCAATACCTGGTGTCGAGGGGACAAGGTTCCCAAGGGAAGTAGCACAAGATTCATGCATAGCAAAACTGATTAATGCTGCAGAGCACAACCTTGTTTAATCAACAAAGCTGCAAGCTCATAATAACATTCAGATTACATAGAAAAAACAGTGTGTTCTTTTCTCCCACACTCTCCTCCTAAAAATCCACATTGAAAACTTACAAAACTATAACTAAGAAGCTGTCTTTTACTATGGTAGAATAGAAAATTCAGTACAAAAACTCCCATTCAGCTTCCAAGCATACTTATTCTTCTTTAAATTAAATATATATCTCTTTTTAAGGATCGTGTTAAGTTTAGATCATGACATGGCAGTGATGATGCTCATCTTGTTAACAGCTTCACACTCTCTTCTTCCATCTTTCAGAACTCTGCATTCAGGAAGCTGAAAGGCCTAAGGACTGAGCATGAAAAAAGTGAATGCAATATGATTTCTTGCAGTTTATATACCTTATGACTTTAAGTTATGACTAAGATGCTCATCTAGAAAAACTTTGAATCATGCATTAAACAGAACAGGGGAAAAAATGCAGTACATTTCTTCACCCTGATCTTAAAGAAACACTAAGGTTTGGAGTTTAACTGAATGTAATTCACCACTAACTGCAGATGATCTTTTTTTTTTCTTTACAAAAGTTGTCTAGTTTAAATGCCTGCTATATTTTGATGATATAAAAATATCATCAAAATATATGTCATCAAAATTTCTGTGAGATTAATCCTTTGCATTCCAGTGAATGTCCCTTTCTTAAAATGTATGTTGAATTTATGTGTGTATGAATCAGGTAATCTGAGTTTAAAGCACAGTTTTACCACATTTGCAATAGTCATAACACTTCCAAGTCTTAAGCAGGATGATTCAGACCATTTGAAGTTCTTTTTCAGCTGTTTGAATTAAGTGAACAGCAATATTAATCCAGCACTTCCGAGACTGCTGGTGCAGCACTTTGTCCACTTCCTCAGACATGCTTGCAGCAATCCCACCGATGAAGTCCTGGAATTGTTTTAACAGCAGACTCCAGTGTGACATAAGATGTCTTTCTGGAACAGGGTTGTACTTTTTCATTTCTAAACAGTTAGTTTCTAAACTGGGATTCCGTTCCAGTGGAGCGGTCTTTTGGGATCTTTCATACGCAGTGGGGAATTCTAAAGGGGACAAACGTACTGAGCAGCTGAAAATAAGGTGGAGTCATTCCAAATGAATCCAACAAAAATAAGATGGAATGATCCTGCATTCAACTCCTGAAGCAATATTTTCAGTGAAAACATGATTTTGTGCTTCTGAATGTGTTTCTCTCCATGCAAAAATTATGGAGCCGGACCTCAGTTTTCACTCATGCAAAGAACTCCTCAAATACATAATTCCAGAAATATTTAGGGCTCTGCTTACATAAATAAGACCTACTTGTAATAGTTTTGTTTGATATTAAGAATTTTTTTAAAACTTAAGGACCAGAATGTTAATTAAGTTGCAGTTTTACTTTGTTAGTATTTTAATGTTTGATTTCATGAAAAAACAAGAAAAATTAATATTGAAAAATTAATGTTGACTGCAGCATGTTAAAATTTCAGTTTCCATTGGATTTTTTAAGTGCTAAGAGAAAAATCAGGATTTTTGTTATTTATTTATTATTTTTGCTGGCTTCATATAATATGCAAACAAAAGGACAGGTCTTTATCCTGCACAGCTTGTAAGCTGAAAAGTACATGGAGAAAACCAAACAGCTAGGAAGTCCCCAGAGTGAAGAAAATGTTAGGAAAGAGCTTGACAGAAACTTAATTCATAATGTTAAAATCTGGATTCTGTGGGAAAGTCAGAAAGCAAGCTTTTGATGGATTTTACTTGCTCAGAAATTCCATGTACAGAATGTAGCAGAACTGTAATTTTAAAATAAGAGGATCTGTGGGATGTTCTTCTTTGATTGCAGTTTTCAAGAATGAATATAGAGTGTCTGATAGATTGATCCACCTCACTAGGTCAAGACCTAAAACCTGTACAGAAGTATGTCCTCTATAATATATGTTCTTGACCTCATTTTATACTCTTTTATCTTGACCTCTTGGTGTTTTTCTGTTTCTAATCAGGTATCTAAGCGGCTGTACAGTATGGGCTGTTATGAAATCTCTCTGGGAGATACAATTGGTGTGGGGACACCTGGAAGTATGAAAAAAATGCTGGAAGCTGTTATGAAAGAAATTCCTTTGAGTGCTCTTGCTGTTCACTGTCATGACACATATGGCCAGGCGTTAGCCAATATCCTCACAGCCATACAGGTGACTTGGTTTCTTATTTTATGAATACAATAATAGTATGCTTATTTTAATTCAATGTGCAATTTTAAAAAATCCTGCCATTAAAGAAATCAGTATAAGGGTAAAAAGGCACTCACTAAACTTCAGCAAATTATTGCTCACACATCAGATTGTCTACTGGTATTATTGCTGTTGCTTTTACCAGTAAATGTTAAACCTTATCTATTAATTACCATCAATTCCATACAAAATCACTAAGAAACAGTGATGATTATTATATTTAATTGACATTAGATGAAGGAGGGACATTAAATAATTTTTTTCTGGTATCTCACATTCCAGTTTTCTTAGGAACAGCTGTGTATGTTTGTTTTCCACTGAACTAAAATTTCTGCTTTATAGATGTATCTGAAAATAAAATGGAATAATATATAATTACATATTGATTTCAGAAGGATAAATATAAAATAATGGTAGTTATGTACACAGAATAGTCTAGATAATTTTATCACTATTCATATGCCTTCATTATTCTTTTTTGTTTATCAGTTATGCCTTCCAAGTAAGATTAGCAACAACTTTATATCTTATTTAATCAGCTTTAAAATCTGTGCTTAAATAATCAGAGTTAATTTCCATAAGAAGTTTTTTCCCTTATGTTAATATATTTTTCAGAATAGGACACAATGCAGAAAACAGACTGCAAGTTCTAATGTAGTTTTTGTGAAGATATAATCCTGGGAAATATATTAATATGCATATGCCTTCCTAAGAAGATTTACTTTTACTAAGCATTACAGAATCAGAAGCTATTTACAAATTGTAGGCCTTTATTGTTCTATTTTATACTTAATGGCATCTTCTGTTTCCTTGCAATTCAGTCAGTCCTTTTGAATGTCAAAGTTTCCTTTGTCTGACTTATTATTTGGGCAGAGCTCATACTATGTTATTTAGATACAATTGTGTTACCAGTATTAGTGGTATTACACCACAAGACAGAACAAGGAAAATTTCAATATGGGAATCCACAGGTATTCTATTAAACAGGGAATGACAAAATCTGGTAAGAAAGGTTCTAACTTTTACTCACAGCATTCAGTATTCACCCTTACTCAGTTATATTGTTGCAAATGTGTGTGTATGTACCATGGGATAAATAAATTGCTAATTTCACAGTTAGCTTCAGTTGCAGATGCAATAGCTAAAAGCATGAAAACCCCTGAGCATGGGAGGAGTTGGCCATAAAAATACTTGAAGCATTGTTTTTTAAATCCTTCCTTAAAATAATTGCTGTCATGGTGCCTGCTAAACACTGAACAATGGCTATGCTTTGTTAACTCCAGTATTTGTTGTAAGTGATTCTTGTCTCATGTTTACCTCTTGTTCCTATGTTTTTATTTAGTTCTTAAACCAGCTGTGTAAGAGCTGAAGGAAGAAAAAAAAACTTCTTAGGTACCCAGTGTGCAGCTTAGGATAATTAACTTGCAAATTCAAGAGAGAAAAAGATTTAAAAAGAAATTCCTATGCAACTTTCTCAGATTTCTGGGAAGGCAGGGGTGCCTGAGACCCACCAGAAAACTTCCCTCTGTTGTTAAGGTCTCTTACAGTACATGTCTAAAGGTGCAGTGGTTTTGGCTGAGCTGAACTTGTCATAGAGTTTGCCAAAAGTCCTTGATGAAGCAGGCATTACACAGTCTCTGTGACTGGCTTTGTGCAAGCATCTCCTTGGCTCACTGAAAAGAAGGTCCCCAGACTTTTGGATCTTCAAACAGATCCTGCACCTCCCAGCATCCTCTCTTGTCTCTGGTAAAAAAACCAAGGCAGCTAGCAGTGGATTATAACTCCTTCTAAAGCAATATTCCTTCTAAAACAGGGACTCCTTAGTTGCACGTTGGCTGTGTGGTGAAGTGCTAAAGCCAGTGGATCAGAGTGCCCAGGTCACTTCTAGTCCTTGCTGCCAGGTTTGCCTGTGCTCTCCTTTCTGCCAGAGATACAGGAATGGCAGAGCACTGGAATAAAACCCCTTGTCTTCAACTCAGCTGCTGTTTCCTAAACCAGAATCCTAGACACAATCTCTTTCACTTCCCCCTTTATGGGTCTGCGTGACCGACACAATATTTCAGCAAGAGTGAAATGTGTTTGGGGGGTCGTAGAAATAATAGGCTACAGTTATTGCTTGAAAACAAGTTTAAAGAACATTCAGTAGACAAATTACACTCTTCCTAAGACATCACTGAACAAACCCAGGCTGAGTACTGTTGCATTGTATATTGTATTTCCTAAGAATTAATGAATGACAGCTGGAAAGCCACAGATCACTCTGCACTAATTCAGGCATTGCTTCAATGGGAGATCTCCTAGGAGTGGAAAGAGTTGCTGGTGATTCAGTAAGTGATTTTTTATACAGATCACATTGTTTCATGCAGGATTATGCTCCCCAGAATATTTTCTTTCTTTTGGGGCTGATCCAAAGTCATCTAGAACTGACAGGCCGTATCTGTATAAGAAATTAGCAGGGCAGTAGTCTTGCAATTTTAGTACTCAGTTTTATATGTGTTGTTTTAGCAAAGGGATAGGTAGTGAAAGATGGGAGAGTGATTAGCCAACTTTTAAAGCATAAGTAATTTTTTGAATTGCTGAAGCGAATAATACAGATAGAAAGGAAATTTATTTATGAAAAGAATCTATATGAAAATGTGAGGAACATGAAGTGATGCTTCAAAACAAACCAGTAAACATTTAAAGTAGATACATGCCTGGCTCTTGGTTACATGGCTTAATATAAAACTACCAGAGTATAGAATTTACCAAAGAGACAATTCAGAAGATGGGAAATGATGTGGAGATCTAGTTAGAGGTTATGGTATTTTAAGTAAAATTACATGTGTAGGTTAGCAAATGTGACAAACACATAGTGTAGCTAACAGAAATAGTAAAACATTTATGGGAGATTGTTACAGACCTCCAAGGAAGGGTAAAAACATGGGTTGGGGAACTTCTTTCTGGAGAGGCCCTGGTAAGGCAGGTCATTGATCTAAGGAGATTTGAGTTTCATTGACAATTGACTCCCGTTGTGTGTACAGAATGGGTATGGAAGGGAAAGTGTTTAATGGAAGTGTTAAAGAACTCTTTTCCTGTAAAGCTTGTGTAGTTGTTAGAAATAGATTTGTCTGTCTCTATAAAACATATTCAAACATGAGAAAGAGTATGAGGCAAAGAGGATATTTGTCTGGCTGTGATACCTGAAAAAAGGAAACAATCACATGATAGTCCCATAGAATTTTATCAAACTCAAATTGCTATGCTAATTCATTAAAATGAACTGATCCCTGCACTATGAGGATGAAATTCTAACTGAAAGGAAAACAAGTGTAAAATTGTAATGACTTAGAAAGACCAAGGATTTTTATCACCTTGTTTAATCATGTTCACCTTAGGACACAATGAGATGAATGCAATTGATTACATACCAAATGTAACTTCATTTTATTAGTTCTTTCTTTTTCTAGAACAGGAATTTTGAAAAAAAAAATCCCCACTTTAGTACCAGAAACAAAATTTAGCAAGCCTTTAATTAAACTTTCAAGGTTCAGACTGCAAAATCCAGATTTGAGAGTACAGATTTTTATTACAAACATTATAATATATCCTCTTTTAGAGAGCTTAAAATATTTAATGTTTTATGAATTTCTTCAAGATCCTAGAATTTTAAAGATTAAATAGACTTAAGAGAAAAGTAAATCCAAGTAAGAATGGCTGACTGCTGACCTTTTCCCTGCATCACTTAATTAAATTTATTCTAGTCTCAGTGCATGCTGGAGACCCTAACTAAACTGAATATTTTTGTGCATCCAGTTTACTTATATAGTAAAATATAAGTTCACTCAAAACCACTCAGTATTGGCCTGGCTGTTTTAACTGCCAGAAGCAGGAAAGGAATCTGAATGTAGGTGCTGAAGTTCATGGTTTATTAATTTACAGGGATCATTTTTTACAGGAATAGAGTTCACAACAGCCAGCAGCATGAAATGGTAGAGCCTAAGTTAAGTGACTAAAAAAACCCTGTGTTTAAAATTCCTTCTTCTGTGATTTACATGAACTTCCATGCAAAACATTAGATGAGATGAATTTTCTACATAAAACTATCTCCTAGATGTAGCTGTTCATCTTGTCCTTTTTTTTAATTTTCAAATACAGGATTTTGTTTTTTATAGCTGTTGAGCTTGCTTGAAGTCACAAGCTGTCATGGCCCCTTTCAGGTGCTGCTGATATCTCTTAAGATCACTGAGTATCTTCAGTGCAGTCTCCCTCTCCCTCATCTGGCAGTGGCTTTAAACCTGAAGCTCTAGTGCTTGGCCCTTGCCTGAGCTACTCTGCAGCAGCATTGCCATTGCACTTGTGTCGTCTCGTACCTCCCTGACTCTCATTCTCATCCTCACCTGCCAGCTTGACTTACTGGCTTACCCTCAGACCTGGCTGATCTTGTCTGATCCTGGTTATTGTGTCCAGACCTGATTCCAATGTTGCATCTCTGACTCAACTTCTTGGCTTTGTTTTCTGGTGATGTTGCCACCACTGCAAGTCTTTAGCGAAGGGATTGGCAACCAAGAACTTGAGCTTTGCTTTTAATGGTAGGTAGTGGAGTGTGTGCTGAGAGTTGGCAGGTCTCATGTGCTTTGATCTTGGAGCTCAGCTGGAGGCTTTGTCTTGCAGAGGCAAGATATTCCTACTTAGCTAAATTCAGAAAGCATTTCCTGGTGTTTGAGTGCACATAAAGCCCTAACAGTTCTCCACATGCATCTCTGTTAGTATAAAAATGAATTAAGAAAGCCTGAGAAATAGGTGTTGGTGTCTGACAGCACTTAAACGCCTCTCTCAGGTGCCAGATTACGCTCACTGGCATTTTCCTCTCAAGTTTTCAGATATGCATTTCTGTGACTGATATAAAAGAATATACCTGTAATGCCTGTAGTAATGAATTTCCAAATAAATAAATCGTATGTAAGAAACACTTCTGTACTAGGAAATCCACTTAGCATTTTTATCTCACAGTCAGTTCTTTCACCTTGGATTTGTCTGGCATATTTTAGTAGATATATACAAGGATGAGGGCTCATCCTAGCTTATCCCAGTGAATGCTGGTAGTTACAGCTAGAAGCCAAGCAAGGTATCTGAATAGAATAGTGGAATGATAAAACAAAATGATGGTAAAATGGCATGAATATATGGATAGAACCGGTGGAAGGTTGAATGGGAAAAAGGCAAATACATGTATATAGGAGTTCCAGATAAATTGTTTCAGGGTTTCTGTTGATGATTTATTGCCTTTTTACTGAATTATGCATACAAACATGTATACAGTCACCAGTTAATCTCTTGATTTAAAAAGAAGCAATGGGATAATTTTCTTCAAGTACAGTTTTACGAAACTATTTTGTAAAAAATTGTAAGCACAATACCTTTAGTTTAGTTTTCACGAGCTTTATGTACTGAAAAAGAAAGGAAAAAAACACTCCAAAACAATAAATTATCATTCTTCATTTATGAGCAACACTGTCTTTTTATTTCCCTGAAAAGCACAATCATCCAGAGCTATAGTGCAGTACAATGAATTGATACTTGTGTTTTAATGCAGAGAAGATAGATAAGTCACTGAAAAAGTATGAAGCCTTGCATCTTCTCATTGTGCTAGGAATTTCTCCTGTAACAGTGAATATGAACTTTTTAACTAAGGAAGCCAGTCCAGCCAGATTTGTCTGCTGCTACACACACCAAAAAATACTGGTTTTGGGGAGTTCTGTAGTAACTGACAAAATGAACTTGTAAGTATTGACCTGCCAAAATTCTTGCTTCAATTATGGATTAAATGATACTAGTATTTTGGGGTTTTTTCAGCAGTATGCTGGGGCACCTGGCAATTAAATTATTTATATCTGAGCTAAATATTAACAGAGCAAAAAATAATCATGACAGTTCAGTTAAAATTTCAACTGTCTTACAGATTGTTTTCCTAAGCTAACAGGGAGGTACTGTATGGAATTAAGGAGGTACAGAGGACAGGAACCATAACATACACCTTGGCTTGTCGTTTCCTAATTTCGACATGTCGCTGTACTCATGGATTTTTTTTGTTTTTTTAATTTATTTTATTTGTAAAACAGAAATAAGGCTTTTTGTTTTACTTTGTGAAGTGCTAGGATGCTAGGAAAAAAACAAAGGAAGATCATCAGACAAGTACAGATAGTTTTATTAAGATTTAAAACTTAATTTTTGAAACTGAAATTTAAAAATAGAATAGATTTCTAGTTTTGTGCTTTTTAGATTAAAAAACGTAAGGTATATGACTGAGAAAATGGTCAAAATACATATATGCCTAATCAAATTATCTGAACCCTGTAACCTTGCATTTCTTTTATTCTGCACAACCTGACACTCTGAAGAGGTTATGAAGCACAATGTGAGCATAGGAGAGACTTGCCATATGAAGCATGCACATATATGGGGATATTGAAAAAATTCTAATATATTTGCATTCCTCCTTTTGAGGAAAGCACAGAAATGGAAAGGCTTCAGCAGACCTCACAAGTTTGCTGTCATCTGCTGTTTACAAATATTTGCCAGGAAACTGCAGAAGACTTAACAGAGATCTCCAGAAACTAATTTCAAGGTTCAGATAGGGAAACATTACAAAAAAATTCAGCTTGACTGAGAATAGCTTTACAGAATTCAGGAAGGGCTGGTCATGCTTCAGTATTTTGCTGGAATTCATTGAGGAAATCACTGCCAAAGAAGACAAAGGATGTTCAATGGCCATCATATGCTTTAAATTTTTAGAAAACAAATTACAGTGTTCTGCACTGGAAGTTAATATTAAGGTGTGGAGGCATGTAATAAGTGGAAAGTTAGCTAAATGGCATGAAACAAATGAAATTATGAAAAGGAACTTCTTTGTGTTGGAAAGCACCCATAAGCTGAGTTGTGGATGTATTGGCTTGTGGGTCCTAGGTTTTCCTGCTTAAATAAATAATTTGCAATACTGACTGTAATGCTCATGTTAGCGGCAATTGTTCTAACTTGTAGAAATTATTTTTTTAAAAATTTTAAATTTCCATTGTGAGAAACAGGATAGCTAGCACAGTTTGTAAGTGGAAATCTGTGTAATATTCTAGAACAGGCAAAAAGAACTGTTTGAGATCAAACATAAGAAATGGGAATACACAAAATTTTAGGTAAAACAAGAAACTTTTTTACAACATGCCTCTTCTTTTGAATAAGGCTATTCCCAGATTTCTGCTTTTGGATTTTTTTTAAGAATTGAATTATTCTGGGCACTTCCTAGGTATTTTCTGGGTTTGAAAGTATAAACACTACTTCTGGATTATTTGTTAGCAAGGTAGGTGAAATGTTGGCAGTAAAATAAAATTCTTTAGAAAATATCAATTTTCCTTTTGGTTTCTGTTTCCTTTTATTCCCCCTTCACTGTGGAAATGACATAGCACTTAGCTAAATCTAGCAATTAAAAAAGCTGATGTTGGAGACAAAGAAGTATGTGATATTAGAAAAGCACATGAGTAGAATTGTTTGAGATTGAAAGCTAATGAGACAGGTGAATAAAACTCTATTTGAAAGCAGATAAGTTAGGGGGGAAAATGGTGAATTATGCAAAGGTACCAGGTTGCAAAGTGCTCATTTTCTTCTGAAGAAAACTTTAAAAAAGGGTGTCTGAGAAAGTAGAAAAAACTTCCATTTGATCAAATAATATTGCTACTGTGAACAGTCAGCCAGTTACTATTGTAAGTGAAAAAACATACTGCACAAATGGATAAATCAGACCTCCATATAGGAAGAAAATGAAAACATAGGTGCTCGTGCTCAAAATCTGTCAGATGTTTTCTAGGATTTTGTCTTCTTTTTTTTTGTATTTTTTTGCCTTTTTTTTTTGGTACTGGTATTATGTTTTTGCCTGTAATATCAGCAAAATAAGGAATTAAGCAAATGAACAGGCAGCACCACTCCTGCTCTTTTCTTAGATTAATACAAAAGATTTAGCTACTTTATTTTTATTGTTCTGCTGCTTTTGTAGAATGTGCACAGTATGCAATTTCTGAGGAAATTAAGGTTTTTGATCCCCATCCTTATGCTTAAGAAAAGCTTGGTAGTCTGAGAATGAACAAATAAATTAATCATTACTGTAATTACAAATGTTACAGCATAATTGGGAAAAAAATCTAAATGGTAGACTTTGTTTCAAGGTTCTTATTGTTTGAACATTTTTGGATAGGAAGGGGAATATATTTGTTATTGTGTATTGAAATAGCAGTGAGAGTTCCTGAGGCAAAGATTTGTTTATATGCATATACCAATAGTATAGCCTGTATGTGTGGTCTTGTGGGTTTTGTTTTTTATTTGAAAATGAAAAATGAAATTTTTTTTGTTTTATTTGAAGTGAAATTTAGCATGCTATAAAGGATTACTGAGTAATAGAAATGTACATTGTTTTAGCTGCCTGTAATATGTTGATTTGATTTAGGAAGCTTTCAGACCTAGTTACTGAACCAACAAACCTCAAGTCTAAGTCTGTTTCAGGATACTAAAAAAAGAGAGCATTCATCAGGTATAGATTATTCTCATCTTCAAATTACCTCACTAGAGCTGACTTGGAACAGTAGACATGACTTTCCTATGGCTTACAGTCAAACCTCAATTGTCTTCTAAAATATTTTTAAACATTTGATTTTCACATGCAAATCTATGCCTCTTTCTTTATATTTCTGCAAATTCATAGATACTTATCACTAAATGGAATATGAATGGAAAATCATTGCAGCAGCTATACAAAAAATCTGAAGTGGTTTTAGTTTTCTTTCTTAAAAGCAAAGATCATTTCTCTACAAATAGTATTGAAGCTGTGCATTCATTAAAAAAATTTGGCCCAAATATTCTTTTTCTGTGCTTATATCCTCCTTGCATGCTTCTACTTTTTTTTCTTGGAATGCTGTTTTATTGTACCTTGCCTAATCACATCTTAAATGCTTTAATTTCTGACTTCTCCATCCTGTAAGTGGCATTTGTTTATACATTAAATTCTGCAGTGTCAGTGGTACATTCCAGTTTAAGCTTCATGATCATTTTCTGAGTCATTAAATCTAGAAACATTAAGGCCATATGGATTCAGTTGATCAGTACCTAAAATGCATTTCTAATATTGTTTTTATTACTGTTCATATTTGTGCTGTTGTAAATGCACTTCTTCCTATGCAAAAATAAGGAGATTCAGAGAATTTACTTTAAATGGTTCTCTGGTCTTCATCACATTCTGTTCTGCTGCATCTTTAGTTGTCATATCTGGAACTATAGCTTGCAAAAGGGAAAAGAACTAGTATTAATCAGATATGAGAAGACAATTCTGTATTTTTCATCTTTTTCCAGATTGTAAGAAACTTGTAAAGTAGTGCGCTTGCAAACAAGGCTCACACAAAATAGCATAGAATACAATTTAGATACAAAACTAACAGATTATAGCTGCTTTTTAGGATAACACTCCACACAGCCTGTTAGTGTTGGCGTCCCCCTTCACTTTGTTGTCCTTTGTAATGCCTTTTTGCCATTCTTTGCCTCCATCAGTGCATAAGCAGAGTAAATATCCTGCTAGCAGCTCACTGGCAAGAGGCAAGAATTATGTGAACAGATACCGTGCTCCTGCATTCACCTAACCCAAATGTTTTCCTTGGTATTTATGTTAATTTTTTTCTCTTTCACTATTTTCCTAGTCATTGTTCGATAGTTTTAAGTCCACATAGCCAGAGCAATAGTCTCTTTACAGACCTCCTTTTATCATTCCAACTGTGGCTTGTTTAACTTGACTATTTAAATGGCTAAGAGTCAGCATCATCCAGTTCTGAAGTGGATTGGGCAGCAATCCAGCTCTTTTTGTTAGAGACAGACATTCATTTTTTTGGACTAGAAACAAATTACTTCCAAATGCTGGAAATGTAAGAAGGCTTTAAAAAAAAAAAAAAGGGTTTCAGGTGTTTATAGAACAAATTAGTATAAAATAGTTTTCAAAATGCTAAGCCACATTTAAAATAAATATTTAGTACTTTTGGAAGCTGTGAAAATACAGCATTAAAAACATGAAATCACTGATCTTTAGCATGCATAGAAAGTATGGTGAGGGCACACTGGTATCAAATTCCCCATGCATATTTCTATTGTGCCTTGGATTGCATGCATAAAAGGCAGTATTTTGAGGTGTTTTTTTGCATGATCCATAGTGACTGGCTGTAGGTTTAATGAGATGACTGTAGCAATCAGAAATTGAACTGATAACTGTTGCTTTAAAATAGTGTTTGATTTAATTCCTAAAAAATTAAAGTCTTGATTGTCTAGATGACTGAAAAATAAAGAATTTTCATTGGTCTGGAGATTGTATCTTGTTCCTTATTCAGCATTATATAAGCACTTTCTCATCCACAGAAATGCTAGTTCTCCACAATTGTTGCTTATCCCTTTTAGTTTTATTGTGTCTAGCTCATGTCTCCCACATCTTCCAACTTCCACAACAAACGAAATGGGATTTCCACAAATGCAATCCTACATAATGGGCTCATCTCAGAACCCATCCTTGCAGGCCCATCCCATTCTCCCTTCTCAGCACCCCTGCTACAACATGCATTTCTTCCTCAACTGGTAGCTCATCAGCTGCCATGGTTATTTTAGAGATGATGTTGTATGTCTTAATAGGGTTTGCATTCCTTCAGTTGCTCCATCTCTCCTTTAAAGGGTTGCCATGCTCAGCACTCCTTGTCTCTGTGGCACTAAGGCCAATTGCTATGTAAAGCTTGCATCCTGAAAACCAAACTCTTACCCTCCAAAAATCCAGACTGACAACCATGTATGTTCCCTAAAGGGTGCTAGTTCCCAGACTGTGCCTGAAATTGCTAGGTGGAGTTCTGTCTGCCCCAGGACAAAGCTGTGCCAAAGATTTGGCACGAGTTACACACAGTGGACAACTGAATTCCAGTCCTGATGCCATTTTGGTTTTTGGTCATATATATAGCCACAAAAGAGCACAACTTCCTGTGCATTAGCTGCACAAAAGAGAGATTTTTATTGTCATTTCTAGTAACATTTGTGGCATTCCACAAATGACATTCCATAATAACATCTAAGGATGTCTCTGGAGATGGGATTTCAGAGGTCCTGATCAGTTTTGAGTGTGCTGCTGATGCCACTGGGGATTTGAGTTTATATGCTGGACTAAAAAGGTATGTAGAGCAGTGAAAGAAATAAAATAGTGTATTTCAAAATAATTTAAAAAATAATTGTAAAATAAAAATTTCAAAAATTTAGTTAAGAAACAATTAAAATTTAAGTACCCTTAAAATAACTTTTTTTTTTTCAGAGTTTAATTCCTCACTTAATTTACATTCTTTTTTGAAAATAAATTATTTCTATAAGTGTTACTTGAATTGTTTTCAGAAGTTCTCCCTGTAATCATATGGAACTTTAATTTGTATGCGTCAGCTAGAAGAAGATAAATGGCTTTTAGACATGTTTATTTTTCTGCTTAATGGGAGTGACTCCCTCTTCCTTTTTACCCTAAAGTAGTTTTTCTTAAAGTTTATTAGCAACTATAAAAAAAAAAGGACAGAATCATTGCAATGGTTCCCTCTTGGAAATTATTGTTTTCATGACCTTTCATTATTTGTGAGTGTGTGTATTCTAGCTTTTGCCTGAAAAAGGGGACATTGGATAGAATCTGAATTTCAGACCTAAGCAAGGATCAGAGGAGTTTGCCATGGCTGGAACAGACTTGGGAAATGACAAATCCCAGAGTCTCCAGTAGGGAAGTATAGTGTTTACAGGATGATGTTTCCTTCCTTTTTGGGCAGCTCTACAGACAGCTGTGCTGAGGGGGTGGAACTAAAGCTCTGGCCATTCTTGCATATTTACAGCTCCTCAGAAGGAATTTTATTGTCATCTAGCAAACAAGGAAGGAAAGAGAGTTAATTCCTACACTGAGGGGCATCAGGTTGCTTTAGACAAGATCTTAGGGTGTTTTCTAAGGTAAATGAAACTGCAGAAATTCTGTAGATAATTGTGACCAGAAGGCTGGAGTTCTGACCTCATCCAAATGAGTGTTGGGTGGATCTTTGTAGCTTGGGAGAGCAAGTGAGAATTTGCATAAGTGGAATAAATTGAAGATGACTCTTCAGCTAAGACAGAAATCAAAGCTGATGTAGTACTTAAAGTATGACAATAATTTTTTCTTTCTGTGCTGTGCAGAAGCAACACAGAAAGTCTCCTGAGTCAAATAATTTGTCATTTTTTTTTTCTTTTGAAATACTGCATTATTAATTGAAACAGCCAGGCATTCAGAAATAAAAAAAAATTTTACAATTTTTAAACACAAATGAATGGTAGTGTTATATATGCCATAATTTTGCCAGCTTGCATGCTTTCTTGTTTACTTTTTTCTTGTTTGTTTCTAGCACAAATAATATCTGCTAAGATTGCCAGAGGCAAATGATGTGATTTGCTTAAAAGAGTCCATTCAAATGCATAAACTAAACACTTCTAGAAAGAAAGATATTTTTTTTTCTGTAATCAATGTTCATAGCAGTTAAATTTTGCTTGCCCTAAGAGTTGCAACAATAGAAAATAATTTTTAACTTGATGGAGTATTTTTTCCTCTAAAGAATAAGCCAAGTAAACAAAATAAAAGTAGGTTTAGCAGGGCAATGTAACATGCATCTATAGAAAAATATAAGATGCTAAGTTGTATGTCTTTTTAAACAAAAGAAGTGTTCTGGCTTTACTGCTGGCAGATACATTGGATAGACTATTACAAATGTCTTTTTATAAAAGGGAACTTCCATCAAAACAAGAGAAAAATATTTTCAGGACATTTTACATTTTGTGGCTCCCCACCTTAATGCTACTGCTTAATTAATCAATGTATTTGAAGGAGAGTCAATATAATATGCTAAGGTACTGTAATGTGATGAACATTATAAAGTTGATCCAAATATAACGAAACGGTAGAAGGTAAGAAACTATCACACTTATAAAAAAGAGTTTCTTGCATTATAATGAAAAACTTGATGAAAATTTTATTTGAAATAAAAATTCTCTCTGCCTATGGTGGCCAAAAAATGCCTTATTTGATTGCATCTTCTTTGCCCATGTTACTGTACTTATTGTTTCTGTATAATCCCATCCTGGAATTCCACTCAAGACACTGTATTTTTGCACAAAATATAAAGTGCTACTTCCTTGAAATTATACAGAAGAATGACTAAAACATATATTCCATAGTTCTTAAAGGGAGGTTGTTCCTTGGTTCTAAATCTTTGCAGTAGATTTTCCAGCAAGACCGTAGTGGCCCCATTTGTTAAGTACATTTGTCTGAGTCTTGAATCAAATAAGGATGTGCACAGCCATTTGCAAGTTCACAGGCTATTTAGCAGGAATGAATTTTAAGAAAAAAAATGCCAATAGAAGTAATTTCTTTTTCATGTTAAAAAAAGAAAAGAAAAGGAATAATCAAATTGCAAGCAATCAGAAATACATGGTACTTTACTATACTATCTTGTTTACTGTAATATTGCCATGATTTTTGCTTAACTAATTGGGAAATTAGTCTTTAATTACTCTAGAGAATGAGGTGCACAAGAATGGATGCATTTGGCTTTGCATTTTGCTTTATGGCATTTGATGGGGTTGTATTTTTTATCTTGCAATGATTTTCAAAACACAAATACCAGTGAAGGAAAAAAAAAAAATGCAGGATAGCTGCTGTAAATATTTTGTAAAATGTCCATCTGAAGCCCCTCAACCACTGGTAATTAGAAGCCATACTGTGGAGATTGACAGGGTAAATTAGCAGTTAATGTTTACACAACAAAACATATGCCCAGTACAATATCCTACACTGATGTTACTGAAACCAGAGTCCGGAAATGTACAGTGGAAACAAGACGTGGTACTTTTCTTGTGCCAACATAAACAGCAATTACAGCACAGTGTGAGAGAAGTCATAAGAAATACTACTGCATATCAGTAGTTCAACAAAGTCAGCACTTTTGTGTAATTGCAGGGGAAAAGGGCTGAAAAACAGATCTCAGCAAGAAATGGCCCTTTATACTTTTAAACTGATCCTTGATAAAACAATGCCGGGGTCATGAGAAGGCTACTCTGCCAATTTTGCTTCACTGTGGGATCCATTGACATCTGGCTGAGCTGCGGAAGCTGGAAAACTTCTTTAATATTCTCTTGACAGTAAAGTGGACATGTGGAAAACATTCTAATCTGTTAATCTTTGGTGCTCCTGAAGAAAAAGGATGTTTGGCTTTATACTTTGTGATGATAAATATTATCTCCAGTCTAGCTGTAAATAAGTTAAAAGCATTTGAATGAGGATGCAGTTCTTATTTTCCATATATGGGAGAAGATGGATGTGCACCTGTGCAATCCAGAAGATGTAAGGAATGCCAGGAGGTTTTTTTCTAAGGTTAGTTTACCATACATCTTGGAAATACACTTTTCTTTATGCTGAGTGTGGTTTGTCAATGAATATTCGTGGACAGATTCTCTGGACCGCCGTATATCCTACATACTAAAGTAGAATAAGGTATTGTTTTACTCAAGGGATTCTGTAAATAGAATTAAGAGAGATTTGATATAGTAGTTAAGTCTGAATAAAAAGTGCAGGTTTTATTTAATAGCATTAACTGTGCAAATTATTTTTGGTTGACTCTAAATCTAATATAGGTGATAAGGTATGTGTGATATAGTGATAGTGATAATGATAGGGAATGATGGAGATACATATCTATTCAGTTTGAGTAGGATGCACAATTGTTCATTTGTGTTGTGAGATTTATCTCCAGAAATGAGAAAAGGTATCTCTCACCTTAGAAAATAACTGCTATAAAATATATTATGTATTGCAAGTACAAAGCATCTATTATGTATATTAATATAAAATGTAAAAGATAATATGGGTTATGTAAAGACCAAACTAGGATTCAAAATTCTACATATTTTTGGAGTACATTCTAAAATAATCTGAAAAATTGTAACGATGCACGAATGCTCAGGCTGAATTGAAGTCAGATGGCATTTTAAATGGTGTTATTTTTTACTTTAGATAACCTGATGTTGATATACAATAATGCTACTGTGGAGTGAAAATAGTTCTGCTCTACTTTCCCTGTGTTTTTATAAATGCTGTCATTGCTGCAGATTTATTTTAAAACAATAGATGTTTTCTGCCATCCATCTGTTTTGTCTGCTCACATTACTACAAGGTAGTGTTCATTGCCACTTAGTGCATAATGCTGCAAGTGTTCTGGCTGTAAGAAGTGAGGGAAATTACACCTCCAGGAACCATTTGGTATTTGGTCACCCAGCTTAAGCTGAAGAGTGACTCAACACAAATTTGTCTTCTAGTAACTAGAAGGGTTAGGAGTTGGCAGAAGCTAGCAAGGACAAAAAAAAAAACAAGGTTGGAAGAATTTGTAGTTTCTTTCTAAGGTGCGGATACAGTAAAAGGGATACATAAAATAGATTAAATTTATTATGTGCTCCCTTAATGTAGGAAAAAGGGGGCTTTTCAAATACTGTCCTGCTTGGGTCAGATTTGTCATTTTCATTGATAGATTCACATGTTCCACATTTGTCATGTGTACTTCAAATACTAGACCTTTCAAATCAGTGCCTTTCCCTGATTCTTCATAGTAGTCCTCTGCCCTTTTCAGTATTGTGGCTCACAGAGAAGTGCCTTGTCTGCAGCCTTCATCTCAAACATTGAATTTTACCTATTCTGTCCTTTATTCAACTCATTCTCAGCTGAAGTGCCATATTATGATAATTCAGCCATTCTATTTTAGTGTCTACTCAGCTTGTCCTCTGTGAGCCATCTGTGGAAGTAAGTGGAATTTTTTTTTTCTTTCTTCATTGGACCTTAACAGTCAGCAGCTCCTAACATTCTTCTTTAGTCACAGCTAAATTTTCCACTCCCAAAGCTACCCTCAATTACTTTACCATGGAGTTAAGTAATCGTTTATCTCCCCTGTCCATTCAAAGATCTCTTTATTTTCCAGTTTATTTTTATTCATTTACAGTGGCATGTAGAGTATGAGAAAAACCTCTTTACCTGATGACATGTAGGGCACAGGCAACCTGGCACAGCTGCTGCACCTCTGGATTAGACAATTCTATCCCTGCCTACCCCAAAGCTTCTCTTTGCCTTTTCTGTCTAGTTCCCCCTTTCCCTACAGATCCCCAGATTATTACCTTCTCTGCCCTACCTATTTCATTGCTCTTCTGACTGTGTCCAAACTTTTATCTATAGAAAAAATACCTTTTGGTTATAGATCAGATTATTTCATGACATAGTAAGCAGATAAATTATTAACCCATCACAGGTTTGCTTGAGAGCAGCAAATTCTGCTGAAGAGCATCCGGGGCAGTAGCTACTTACTTAGAGTCAGCAGCAGCATCTGGCAATGCCCTGGCTTGCCTAGGGAGGGAAGGAAGGGAGACTGGAAAGTCACTTACTGTTTTGATGGTCATTGCATCTTCATGGGTTCCAACAAGACCTTAGCGTGCCTTCTGCTCCCCCTGCAGCTTTGTGGTCCTCAGTAAGGGAGAGTTCGAGTTGAGCACAGACCCACACCAGCAGTGTTTTTAAATAAAAGAGTGCACATATTCCCTAAAAGGAGCACAATAAGCCTGCATAGGCAATAAGAATAACGATTTGTGAACAGCTGCTTCATTCATCATGCCATGGCATAGGATTTTTATTAGGATTCCATCTCAAAATCAGTCTCATGTTGAATGGAATTGATTCCCCCTAAATACCCATGAATGTTTTCTGAAGAGCCAGATCTGCAACACAGACCTCACTGCTCAGGCTTTTTGTGCAGATGATGCATTGTCAGTCAAATACAGATTTTCCAACTCAGTCTGAGAGAAATTGCTTCACAATTCTTTGTTGAGCTTAAGAAAAAATTATGGTCAGCTGCTGCTCTCATGACCCCTGGACATTTTAACTCCCAGACTGACCCATTTCCTGACAATAAGGTGGAAATAAGGTGGAAGCTTGTAACTAAGTCCAGACTGGGACCTCTTAGGATCAGTATCCCATCTGTGCCAAACTTGAGAGTGCAAAGCTACAAAAATATCTCCAAGAAACTCATGTAAAACTTATTGAATATTAACGTAAAAGAGTGTTTTTCTTCCCCAAAACTTGTTCCCGGAAGTGACCAAGCCCATTTTTCACTAAAACTTTCAAAATAATCCAGTCTGAGGCAGAGACAAGGCATGGAAAATATAAGTTCCAGCAGTTAAAGACTGACAAAGTAATAAACAACTGAAAGTGGGGCCTTATGATGGAAAGTGTTAGGGAACTTTAACTCTAGATGTCATTGCCAGCTTTGCTTATAATAAATGTGTCAGTAGCAATATGAAAAGATGTGTACAATAAGTTAAAAGAATGCAGTATTAACCTATTTTATGTGGCACGTCTGCCCACAAATTGCTTGCATCTCAATATGTTTTGGAAGAAAAGGATTTTTTTTCCCCGATGAATGTATTAATTTCAAACGATATGAACTGGGAAATTAGAGATTTTAATCTAACAGTGACACCCTGTGGTCAGTTGGGATGGTGGTAACTCTGAAAGGCAGTTTTGTGATGTGTTAACTTCTAGCAAAAGCAGAGAAAAAAAGAAGCAGGAAGGAAATGCAGATAACTTTCAGGGATTTCCACAGAGAGATGTTATCCCATTTTATTGCCTTATACATAGAAAATGATGCTTTTAATTTCTTAAATACCAAAATAATATTTATTTGCATACATTTATTTTATTGAAATACAGAAGAATGGCAAGCTTTGATTTTAGACAACTTGACAATGTAAATTAGAGAAGAGTTTTTGAACCTTTCAAAGCATTGCTGGCATAGTTATTTCTGTTTCTGTGGTTACATCTCTGTCTCTCTACAGGAGAGGGTATTTCTGCTACTGGCATACCCTGTAGTAGTGGGTAGCAGACTGATGCCAGAGGGACACAGTAATATGGCAGAACCACACCAGAGTGCTAGCTGGGTACAGACCAGGCTGCAGGATTAAATAGAATTAGTCTCTTACTGCTTTTCGTGTGGGCAGCCTTTAACCTGACATATCCTACTTCTTCCTCCCTGCCTCCTCCCTTCATTGAACAAATGCTGAACTAACTCAGCTATTCCTTGCCGTATCTAATGCACCTATCTTTAAGACATTGGGTACTGAACTTCACAGTGCTGTGGCCCCCTGACTTTGTGGTACAAATATTTTCCTGATTAACATGTACCTTGTTTCCTTGATATTATGCTTTCAAAATCTCATAGTTTAGAATAAGCCTAATTTATGAAACAACTGATTTATAGCTTCTGATTTATACCACATACTTTCCTGGAGTTACTGATGCTGACCTTGCCATTTTTAAGAGAGAAGCAAAGTTAAACTTCTGCCAGACAAACCAGGTTTAAAGATCAGTAAGGAAGGAGACTGACTGTCCCAACAAGAAGTTATGGGGAGCTAGTAAAGCAAACTGAGAAACATGAAGCATTTATTATTCACTGGAAATAATGGTTTCCTGTTAAAACTGGCTCTTTGACAAAGGTGATGAATTTAATTCCTTGCTTTCTCATTGGGGAATTAGGAAGTTAGCATGGGACAGGAGCAAAAAGTCCTCTCCCTTCTCTGGAGAGTAACCTAAAGCTAGCCAAAGCTAAGGTTTGGAAGGTGTTCAGGAACCACTGTCAGAAATTTTGTGATTATCAAAAAGTGTCAAAAAATATCGAAGTACTATAGTTGTCCTAGAAGCCAATCCATTGTTCACCCTCACACATATCCATATGTAAGCAGCTCAGTGAGTGGTCATCTAGGACATATCCTATGAAAGAGCTGCAGTACAACTTCTCATGAATGTCAGCACAATTTAGTGCCTGTCAGGAAGTGACAGTGAGACTGGACTTTTTAAATGTCAGATTGACTGAATTTTTTTGTAAGCGTGGATTGCTAAAAGGATTGAAACTCTTTGTCTCCTGTAAAAGTCTGACAAATATGTAAGATATGATGAAGGAAAAGACCTTGTTTTACATATTTTGTCAATTTTTAGGTTTTACTTTAGAGCTCCTTGTGCTTTTAATGGCTGCAAAAGCAAAACAGCTTCATAGCTGCTCGAATGTGCAGAGGAGATATTTATTAGGTGCTATTTCAGACTCTGTGCTTGGACAGGCTAGGCTGTAATATCAACCTCCAAATTAGTTAGTAGCACTGCTGAGGGATGTTTTCCAACATCTGTTTTTAGCACTGTTAGATTGGAGCTTAGAGTATGGATTATTTAAGGAATTTTTTGAATGGGGCCACACTGAAGATGAACTGGAGTGATTCTGTGCTTGAGTCAGCAAACATATTATAACTGTCTGTACAAAATGCAAGAGCAGACATGCAGCTGACCCTGTTGCTGAAATAGAAGTACATTTCAGTAGATATCCTATCAAAAGCCTTATGAAGAGAACTTTAAAAGACGTTATCTTAAAGGAGAGGCACCTGCTCACTGCATATTAAGACCACTGGTTTGAAGAACTGTCAAATTTGGAGGTCAGTCAGGGTTGCTGTATGCATATGCCATGTTTATATCTTGTCTACCACTGGCTTAATTTTCAAATAGTAAATACATCCTGATAGATAGACAATTTTACAGACTTCATGTTTATACACTGTTTCTGGGAGGCAATGGATTAAGTGTCCTGTATTAGGGTTAAAACCATCCCCCCAAGGGGTTAAAACCATCCCCCCAAGGATGCTACCAATGTAAAGGCACTATTAGACTTTCTCCTTTTTTTATATTTAGCCAAAATAGTCAATGATTTAAAATACAGGGCAATTATCCCTGTCTATCATATGGAAATTACTGCTCCTATTGCTTAGCCAGCAAAAGGCATCAGGGTTTTATATGCTCTTGCATCTATGGTAAGATAAATTGTCTGAGCTTACTCTGGCTTCCAGTGAAGGTACTTTCAGTAACTCAGACAAGGCTGTCTAAGAATACAAGGGTGTGGTTAGACAAAGATAAGTGTTTCATGTTACCTTCAAGTCGCTGTGATATCCCTGTGATACTCACTTTCAGTGAACAATTATAAACAACGTACCCCACTGTTGTGAGATTTGCACTGCAAATTCAGAATTAAGGTGGCATCACTAGTGTATGTACAAGGATATCAAGAATTAATATGTGTATATATATTCAATGCCTTTAGAAAACATGCCCTTTTAATGCTGGAGGATATTTTTCTTGGTTTTGCTTACAGTGAGTACCCTGTGAAGGACTGGAGCAGGCTACTGATATTTTTGGCTGTTTTTTACAAAATACTATTTAGTTGATATTTTATTCCCATTTGTGCAAAAGGGCAAGAATTTATTGAGATAATTTTCTGGGATTAGAAAGTGACTGTTTATATGCTAATGAAGCTGTTTCTGAGTCTGCTGATATTCCTTGGGAATTTAACAGCCATGATGTACCTCACCACATTATTTGCCTATTGTTTATCCCCATGTAAAAGTTACTGAAAATGATAACATGAAGAAGAATGCTCTAGCAGTTACGATATAACCTTCCAGATTGGGAAAACCTCCATCAAAGACACTTAATTTTATCTTTTCATCTCTGAAACAATAATTTCTAATGGAAATCTTAAAATCAGACTAAGAGAGGAGGCATAGTAGTGGGATCATGTTGTATGAACCTGTACATCCACATACTAGATACTCTTTTCTGCAGATCTTCACCATACTCCAAATCATTCCAATAAGAAGCCTTATGTGTGTCTCTGCAGAGACACTTGTGAGCTGAAAGCTGTCACTGTGGAGCTTGGCGCAATGACTTCTAGAGTAAATGTAAGAATCCTAGCAGCTAGTGCAAAAAGAGAGAATTTCCAGTGGTCATGAATCCATATCCTCCAAGTACTGGACACAGATGTGTCATATAACACATTTTCTGACTGGTAGTTTACACAAAGAGTGTGACAAGAGACAGAAATGTGAAATATACACTTGGTGATTCACTCCAGAAGTCACAGATTACTGTACTTTAAAGTGCAGTATGTCTTTTTAGAGACTCTCATTTTGTGAGCAATATTACATAGTCTCTTGCACATCACAGTTATGCACCTCGATTCCTTTGAGGTCTTCATTACGGGCTTTGAGTAGCTACTTAGATCAAGATAATATTCTCTGTCCAAGAATAGGACCTGGGACAACACTTAATTCTTTATTATTGCTTTCCAGAGATGCTGAAAGTTCAAAGAACCCATAAGGCCTATGATAAAACTATGGAACACACTGTTAAAACCAGAAGCAAATGCAAAAAACCCAAAAATGTTAATTTATTTCAGAACTTAAAACCCAACTAGTAGGTATATTCGGGAAGAGGTCTTAGCAACTGCAACATGTGCAATGTATCGTTTCCCTTCCTTGCCAGCTACTTGTGTACATGTCTGCTAAGGAGAAGCTCAGGCTCCCAGGCCAGCCTGCAGGGACAGGTAGGTTTCTCAGGAGGGAGATCAGCAATCTGTGCAGTCAGGCCTCTAAGCCCAACTCCCTGATGTGCATATGTTTGTAACAGGCATGGTTTAACCTCTGAATCTCTCCGTACCTAAAGTCAGGGTTTTGAAAATTTATCTCTGCACAAGAGATCCTGTTCTGAAGTTCAGTCTGCCTGACCTGTCTTACAGTTTTGGTGTGTGTCTCTCTGAATTATTCCTTTGGGGAAGGGAACCCTCTAGTGTGCATAAGGCAGAGAGGAGCTAGTGTCTTTGAAGACCTAATAATTTTTCTGCCTAATTCCCTTGCCTGCTTCTGATTTTCTGTAGAGCCTGAACGCTTCCAGAGGCAAGGAAAAGACTGAAGAGCCTTCTTTGACAAGGGAGACCCAGAGTCCTGAATCCCATACCTAACATGATGTAATAGAAAAATATTGCTTTCCAGTTTCAGCTTTATTTTAATGTCAAGTCATAGAAAGAAGGAAGAGCAAAAGCTCACTACACACATATCAATAGAAGTCACTGGCTCAATTTTTTGTCTCCTCCATTATTAGTCTCCTAGGGAAGACTTTATCTCATAGAAAATGTATTATCTCCTGGGTGGAGTTGGTAACCAGTTTACTTCTTTTTATCATAAAAATATGATGAGTGGATCAGAAGAGAGAAGACATTTGAATGCAGCAGGAAGAAAATAAAAAGCAAATAATTACGAATTGACCACAGCTGAGTGTTTTTTCAAGTATTTAATTCCAGTTTAAATGAAAAAGCT
The DNA here is from genome assembly GCF_001522545.3 of Parus major. Lineage (NCBI taxonomy): Eukaryota > Metazoa > Chordata > Aves > Passeriformes > Paridae > Parus > Parus major. The sequence continues at coordinate 89,159,419 of NC_031770.1, forward strand.
TAATACAGTGCACTAAGTATTCTCTTAAAAAGATTCCAAACTCAGAACCTATATAGATCTCTGGAGAACTTCCACTGATTGTTTTTTTTTTTTCTGCATGAAAACCTTTCATACTAGATGCAGTTTATTTAAAAACACCAAGTTGAAAGATAAAGAGATAAAAGACTCAAACCTCTGTCTATAAAACAACAATCATCTTATTTGCCAAAATCACATATAATGGACCATTAGTTCTTTGTTCCATATCCTGTGTTTGAAAAGTCTTACCTTATAAAGATGTCAGGACTAAAGCTATTATTAGGAATTTTCTCCAAGGAACACATCCATTTGTGGAGAAATACATATTTTATACAAGGTAACTAATACATATGACCTGCCATTTATGAAAAATTATAAATTATACTCTGTGCTGATGCTTCATTTTTGTGTTTTTATTTTCCAGATGGGCATTGCTGTAGTGGATTCATCTGTTGCAGGACTTGGTGGTTGTCCCTATGCAAAAGGTGCTACTGGAAATGTAGCCACAGAGGATGTGATATACATGCTGAATGGTCTGGGGATCAACACAGTAAGATATTTTTATTTTCTACTTAAGATTCTAAGGAAAAAAAACTATTTTAGGAAACATACAATACATACCTCACAAAAACTTGTGCTGTACAATAAAATATTCTGAGCCCATAGTAGTTTTTGCAAACTCAGTGCGTTAATATGGCTTGACACATAACAGGAATGATGTTGTCTTCATTATCAATTTAGACTAGAAATGGTTTGTGTATTTAACATAATTTGAATAGTCCACTTCTTCCTACCTGGAGCTATGAGTAACTTAGTAGCAGCTTCTTTGTGTCATTGCTCTGCCTCAGTAACCACAAAAAAATAATTACTTTAGACATTGCTCATAAGGGCTGATCGTCTCAATAGTGGAAAGGCTGAGCAGAGCTCAGCTTCTGTCTTAGTTTTGGATTTGGCTCATAGTGTTTATTAATTTGTTGTCAATTTTTCTGACTTCAGAGTTGAAAAAATTTGTGATGTTTGGCACCTAAGCACAGGACATTGTTATTTCTCAAGTCTCCACTTAATATATTTCAAAATTGTACAGAAACTGTTACTGGCTAAGAGGCTTCACAGTCATTTTTATTACCAGCCCTGTTCTTGGAGGAGAGGGCAGAGCAGCTTTTATGCACTGAGCTGCACTTTAATGAACCTTACCAGTGAACATCCACACCTTAAGAGCACACATTTAGTATCCCTGGCTTGGTTGGCATGTTAATTATTCTGTATTCCTAGTACTCAATTACTGCCTTCTTCAATAAACGTGCTCATTGGTCTTCCTGTCGGCCCCCATTTTTCTTGATATGTGGAGTAATGAGTTCATGCTAACTCAGACATGCAGTAACTTTATGTTTAATTTACACATAGACTTGGAGAGCCAAGTTCAAAGGAGAACAAATAAAGAACTGCGAAAACTACAAAGGGAGTGGTTTCCATTTAAACTACTGCAGAAAGAAATCTAAATGCCTGATATCAGAAACAGGAAGATTTGAATTATTGAGGAGCTTATTGGAACTTATCACATGTTTGTAGGCTGCAGTTCCATGTGCTGTACATGCCAGTGGAGTTCCTTGATGTGAAAGGATTACAGAACTTGTTTCTGAGTTGCACATCCCCTGGGCAATGTTAAAGCATATTCAGTGCCTTACAGAGTTCACTGTAAGCATTTTTCTGCTCTCATTTGCTTTTTAGGAAGTTCAGGGTAGATGTCAGACACTTATTTAGAAAATGTTCAATCACAAGTGTCCAATGTACAAGTGGACTCTGTTTTGAACTGTTTGTACACACTTTGGGGTAGCTTTTCTTCATGAAGAAGATGTTTATTCTTTTGAAACAACACAATTCTTTGTAATAAGGAGGAGAAATAATGCATTTCACTTTACATTGCTGTGCACCTTAGACTTGGGCTTTTAGTATAGCTTTCCTTGGGCAAAATACTCATTGACCTTTCCAACTGACTCATAGCAAATGGAAGTAATTAAGCAAAAATAGTCTGATTATATTAAATATACAGTGTCCCAGGCTTCTTGATAAGATTGATTAATCTTTTAACAATCTGGTGGCAAAGCAAGAACCCAATTTGTCCTAAAGGTTGATATAAAATCCCATGAAGACAAATTCATAATTAAATGCTTAGTTATTTTGTTTGGTTTTGTGGTGATTTTACTCAGGTTTTGTTTAATTTTGGATTTTAGATTATGCAATAGCAAAACACAAGACTTTTCTTTTTGAATTCTGTCTGGCTCTTTAAATGTTTTACTGGATGAGAGACCTCAAATTCATTGCCACAATATATGAGATTTTTTCTTTATAATGTTGGCTGGTTTTGGTACGATTGCCAATTCTGTAAAATCATTATTGAAGAAAAATAGTAATATTAATTAATATTAATATTAGTATTTGTGTAATGGAAAAACATGAAATTGTAATTGTTAATGTCCCTTTGCAAGGAGCAGTTTCTCATGGTCATCTCAACTATACACTAAAGTTTTCAGTTAGTTGAGTGAACTCACCTTAAGTGTCAGGCAATGTTGGACATTATTTAACTATACATTATTTTAGCTGGGTTAGTCAGAGCATGGTGCTGATAGCACCAAGGTCACAGGTTTGATCTCCGTATGAGCCATTCAATTAAGAATTTGACTTAATGGTTCTTATGGGTCCCTTCCAATTCAGAGTATTCTGTGATATCTGTGAATTACTGAGTTCAGATTGACAAGATACATCAAAATAATAATTGTTGCTTTTTCTATACTGTTCTTCACAACACATAAACAATAAGTGACCTGTGAAATTAATCTTTGGCAGACTAAATGTGAAATGATTTTGAAGTCAATGAGAACTAAAGGATTTTGCCTTCTGGCAGAAGCTTTTGTGATTTAAGGCACCTATCCAAGTTTATTAGAGGCACTTTTCTTTGGACTTTTTTGGGGGGAAATTAATTCCTTGGAGTACATGAGTAATTCTGGATATATTGAGTGATTACCAAGTATGCTTAGGAAATACATTCTGGGTATCTATCTGAAGACACATTATTTTGTTGACAACCTTACAAACACTTACTCCTGTCCCATTCCTATCTCTGAGTCATGCTAATGAATGCTGGGTTTTTTTCTCTCATGGTAGTCCTCTTTCACAATATTATATTAAGGAAGACAGTATAAAAAGCAGAGATTCATGTATTCCATTTAATGAATGTGAACTGTGAAAGTATGTTTCTTACCAATACATACCACATGGTGCAGTGTTGCAGTGATGAAAACTTGACTATTGTGTAGGTATGGGGTGTTTATTTGGACAGCTTTCATAATCTAACTATCAATATGTCTATGGGGGTAAATTGCTCATTTCTTCCATGTTAGAAAGTGCAGATAGATTAAAATTTCTTAGATTATGTTATGTGTGATAGCATTTTAGAAACTAAATTTAAGTAATGACCCATAAAAGATAAACAGAATAAGCTGAAATAAACCTTGTTATAACTGTATTAAAATGAGATAGATAGATAGATAGATAGATAGATAGATAGATAGATAGATAGATAGATAGACAGATAGATAGATGTCTTTGAATTATGTGGTTTAGATGGTGCTAGCATTTTTTTCAAGTTAAAAATATTTTTTGATTACATTTCTGCTAAGTCATTTCTATTCTCATTAACATTTTAAGCCAATTCCAAGAATGAAAAAGGCAAAGTTTACCACAGAACATGGAAATAAGTGCTAGATCCAGTTAAAGGATTAAGTGTTTAAGTCAGGTTTTGGTCTGAATATTAGTGCATCAATTTGGAAGTGTGATGAAAGTGTAATTTCTGGTGCAATACACCTTGTACTCCTTAAAGAAGAGTGACATCCTTCTCCCAGTTTTGAATGACTGCTTGGTGTATTTGTCATTCAAAGTCTCCTTTTGCATCCTTTCTACAGGAACTTTACTCTGGCTTCTATAGTGCAGTCTTTGGAGGAAGCACTTAAATCACAAATATGATCTAATTTTAAAACTTCTACTATACATGAGTAATAAAGGAGACTTTTAATGAAGTGGTTTTGCCTCTTTAATCAGTGATCTGATTAAATTTTAGCAATCAAGCAGTACTGATATGTAGTTAAAAAACAGCTGCTCAAAGGGCATGTTTTTTAGTATGGGCAGATGAAGCAGTTGTGAGTTTTTGCTCAGCTGTGTTATCAAGGTAGATTGTAATTTTGAATTGAAATGGACTCCTTCAAGAAGGAGATTATAATTATTCAAGAGAATACAGGATCCCATTTCTCCTGGATTCAGTTGCTGATATAAGTGTGTCTCCTCCATTTTCCTGAGCTGCAAGTGGGGCACTTGCAAGCATGAAGTTTTATAGTGTTGAATGATAAATACGTATAGCACATATTTAGACACTATATTTTTCTTCTAACTTCCAGTTGTAATTCCAGTTCTTTATTCCAGATTCTTTTGGGATTGAAAGGTATTACTCCAGTATTTGGTCCACTTCTGATGGGACAAGGAATCACTCTCAAAGTAGTAGAACCTTTCAAACAACTAGAAGCTGTAACTATCCGTAAATCACTGTAGCTTTACTGATCTCCATTACTGACCTATAACATGAATCAGGCCCTTTGGAAAAAATTAGACCCTGGAGCAGAAAACTTGCAGTCTAAGCATTTTCAGCATGTGCATTTATTATTATTAACATTTTTAACCTCTTTTTTAGGGAGTAAATCTTTGTGCTGTGATGGAAGCTGGAAATTTCATCTGCACAGCTTTGAGCAAGAAAACAAACTCGAAGGTTGCACAAGCTTCCTTCAGTACTGGAACTATCAATTAAATGGATTTTTCTTTTTGCAGCTTGATTACATTTTCCATTTTCCTTGACCAAGGACATTTGCATCAGGAAAAGAAACAAGAAAATCATTGAATCAAAGAAGCAAAATTGTTTTGTTTTGTTTTGTTTTAATGGGAAGAGTTATTGTACTGTACTGTCTTGTCAGGAATTGTCAGACTTGTAAGTAAGAAAAAATGACTGCATTATAGAACCCTGTACCCTGTACTTGGTACTTCTAAAGATGAGAAAAGTGTATAAACATTAGGACATTTTACCATGTTTTAAATTGAATTTTTAGTTCTTTTCAGGAAAACCAGGTAGAAGCGATGAGTACATAGTTAAATTTTAATCAAGATGTCTTTCAGAACAGTACAAATATTTTCAGTAGTTTATGAGATCTCACACTGTGTGTGGCCATTCTATTATGTATTTTATTTATATGAATTCTTGCTTTTCATTTGTCAAGTCACTGTGTTATGAACATGGAGCTAAATCTGAATTCACCATAAGAATTTTTTAGCAATAGAACTTCTTTTAAATTTTGTTTAACATCTGTTAAATTATGGATGACTTTATCTTGTTCCAAGACATTGTGGTGAGTGGCACTCTGCCAGATGCTTCAAATACTCCTGCAAATTTCCTTATTTGTTACATATGTTAAATTTGTTGTAGTTGCCTTTTTTGGTCACCTTATTAAAACCTAATTATATGAAGCAAATAAAAATTGAGAAGGTTTTCAACATCATTCAGGTTCATAGTGGTGTCAAAGGGGATACATTTCATCCAAGGTTTCATCAAACAACTAGATTTTTCATTATGTAGGCTATGAATTGATATTCTCATTCAGAAGTCACAGTTTTTCAGGATAATAGTATTTTACTGGACTAGCTTACATAAAGGAGACCATTTACAATTTGTTTTTTCTGCTTTATTGATAATGATACTGTTCTTTTAAATGCCTTAAAAGAAGGCATTTAAAAGACAATATCACAAGATGCCAGTGAACTGCACTGTCATTTCTAGATCAATAATGAACAAATGGACACGTTCAAAGAGCCTAATCCTATCTATAAATGTTCAGGTGTGCCATGAAAATACCGCCATGTTTTTCAGCCTGAAACTTCAGTACTCTTACTGGTTGGTTGTGTAGGATCTGTCTGTACTTTGTGTACTTAACTGTACTTTTTCTGAACCTGTTGACATGAAAATCTAAAACCCTGGTCTGTGCTCTTCATCAGTATTCACAATTTTTCTCAAAAATATGAAATCTTGTCAAAAGGTAAGATGAAAGAAAACACATTAAAAAAGAAAAGGCTGAATTTTTTTTTTTCTGAAACTCAAGTCTGACAAGTTACAGCTGAGGCACGGTTTGCCTTTGAAATACCAAAGTGAATTTTTCTGAGATCTTTTAGCCAGTTGTGTAGTTTAGAATTGGAATAGCTTAAGAAAGTCAATCTTAGCATTCCAGGCAACACAAAACTATAAATTTGATATAATATCTCTATCCTGTTTATAACCTAAATGATAGTCAAAATTAATATAAGGTATTTTGTTTCACTCTTCTCATGATAAAAGTCAGAGGATAAACAAAGAAATGTGTTCAGATGAGGCAAGAAGTATCTTGTCTATCATTCCAAAATACTAAATCTCTCCTGCAGAGTCTAATAAGAAGACTTTCAAATACTTCTGACGGTGTGAACACCCTGATTTTCTTGACCTGCCCTGGATGCATGGTTGGATCACCACAAAAAAGCTCTTTCTTCTTTTTCCTGTGTTTCAGCTGAGGCTTTGCTATTTAGAAGCCACTATAGCTCATATATCAAAACACAAACTTAAATAAAACTAGGTCTTGAAACATTCACAAGTTTAGAAATTCACCCAGTGAAGAGGTGAGCAGTACTTAGACTGTACTCTGTCTAATAATTAGTAGTTAAGCCTAAACATGGTGCCAGAATTGACATCTTAAAGACTCCCTAATTTATGTACTATTTACCCCTGAAGGTGACTAACCCTACTGTAATACTTTCCCATTTAATAATAAATTTTCCTGTTTAGTTTTCTCTGTAGGCACAGAATTGGCTCATTTTGAGCTGAAGTATGCAGTTTTCCTGTAGGTCCTGATGAATTTTTTTCCATCCAAGACCCTAAGAGCTAGCATGTTTAATTGACATAAACAATATTGAGCTTCTCAAGGACTGAAAGTGAAGTCAGCCCTTGGAAAAAAAAGTAGTTGTGATGCAAACCTGAATGTGAGACTAAACAACTGAACTGAGACTGAGCTTGCTACCCAGCCTGGGAAGATTAAATATATACTCATGACAGGACCTGAGGGAATGGCATGAAGCTGTAACAAGAGGTTTAGTTTGGATATTAGAGAAGTGTTCCTCACCCAGAGGGTGTTTGGGTGCTGGAACAGGCTCTCCAGGGAAGTGGTCACAGCACCAAGCCTGACAGAGCTCAAGAAATGTTTGGACAGTCCTCTTGGGGACACAGTGTGACTCTTGGGCATGGTGCTGTGCAGGGCCAGGAGCTGGGCTTGATGATCCTTATGGGTCCCTTTCAACTCAGCTTATCCTGTGATTATGAACTGAAAAAGAACAGACTTTCTAGTAAACCTGGATGAATTTGTGCCACTTGGTAGAATGGAATTAAAAATTCCTATGACCAGAAAAATCCCAAGAAATAATGTCAGTGCCTCTGCAACAGATGGCAGGGTTCTTTTTCCTTGAAGGTGGTGGTGAGACCTTCAATTATCCAAGTAAGGAACTGAACAGCTGGTGTCCATTTTTATGCCTCTGTGCACAGTGCATCCTAGGCTTCTCAGCATCTGGACTGTCTGGTTTGGAATTCTAAGGCTCTTGATTTTTGCTATGCAGTGAAACAGGGTACCTATTAAATCATGTGGATGAGCAACCTAAAATGTCTCAGTTCTTTATTGGGTCTGCCTTAGAAACTACTTGGAAACTTGTGGAGAGCCTTAATTGCAGGTCTGTTATTCTGTAATGATGTGAGCATTGGAAAAGATCAGCAGTAACATCTGGAGCCCGTACTTTACCCACATGTTCAGCTTCAACCACATTGTGAGTTATCATAAGCCAGGGTGGAGGTGGTGGAGGACAGACAAATAGATTGTTTGTCAGGATTGTTACAGGAGAGAAAGAAACATAGAGCCAGAATAAAAAAGAAAGTAAGCCCCAACCCAGTGTTTATGTGCCAAAATTGCCACCTGGGATGAATTTAGGTCTGTGGGTCCAGGTGAGCAGTCCCTATAAAATCCTTGTTTATTTGTAGTGTGACTGAGAATCCTGCAACATCTTAGGTTCAGCCTACTGACATTTTTTAGGTGTGTAAAATGCTGCTGCTCTGCCTTCCTGTGCTGGCATAATTTTGACTATGCAGAACATTTGACACCTAATCTCTGGCTTCACAAAATAAGCATCTATTGCTTTTAATAGCAAAGATTAATCCAATAGCTATACCATGAGTATGCACCACTCACATAGGCAGCATTGAATTCAACATATAGTAAAACAGCTGAGACTATACCCCTTCAAAAACTTGTCAAGACATGGGATGAGGCTCTCCAGTGCTTCTGACTTCCTAAACCTTTATGCTTATATTCAGAATGACTCATCACAGTGGTGTCTTCACTTTTAGTCCCTGTCACTGTCCCAACTGAATACATCGCTGTCACTTCATCAAATAGCCTCCTGGCTATTTACATCCAGGTGTCCATGAGCAGGTGTTCTTATCTCTGTGTCATAAAAATTATAAATCAAGATATTCCATTGTTAAGGCATGACTGGTGTGCTTTCTTGGAGGAGAATTTGATCAGTTCCAGTAGTATGGCATAATCATTCTTCAGTGCCTTCCAGAACACAGCAATGACACAGATCCCATACAGTTCTAATGTCTTCCAGCAGCAGCTTGCTTTGTAGTTTAAACTTCTATGTATTAGGGAAACTTGGCTCTGGACCAGGACTTTAATGGTTCATTTTCATGTATAACCAGAGCTTATGAAATAAGAACTAAATATCCTAGTGCTGTGAATAAGTCCAGAGAGGCTTTGGCTAATTTTCCTCTCTTAATAGTGTCATTTGAGTTCATAAAATTTTTATTATTGTATTAAGAAGTCACAAAATGAAGACTTCAAGTCTGTGAGGTAAAATTCTTATGTTTCGGATCAGTGCATAATACTTATCCAAAGAGTTAGTGTGAATGTAGAAAGATCTGCCTCTTTTTTCACTGAGTTTGTTTTAAGGGGTAGAAATATTGTTTAATTACTGTGATTATCAGAAAATTGGTACTTTCTGCCACTGAATTTTTCTAAGATTTCTGACACTGTCTGAAGTTCTCTTCATTGATTGTGAAATATCTAGAAAAGTGGCTAAACAGGTATAAGAGTGGCAAAAAGTAAATGAATCCCAGTTCTTGACTTGCTGATAAATTATTTTCTTTTGTTATATTTTTGAAGATTATTTTTCTCTACAGTCCTGCTGTAATGCAGTGTTGACCTTCATTGCTGCAATAACACAGCAGGCAGAAGGACTACAGCCAAAGTCAACTTAGTCCTTTGAAACCAATGTCAAAGAGATGATATGTTTGTCAAGGAATTGTCATGTATCCGCCTGGTTAAATGCATTTGTGATTTTGCAATATGTGGTGTTGAAGCTGAAATAAAATCTGTCTCGCTGTTTATTGAAACTGATATGCTCATGTATTATGCCAGATTCAGCAGCTTTGACTAACCAGCTCATGCATACAGCATTAGCAAATATAAGCTGTCACTAACGTGTATGCCTGTGTTGACTTTGTTACCTTGTAATCCATTTTGAGTGCTTTTTCTTAGGATTACCTTTTAATCTGGTGTTCCTGTGTGTTTTTATAGCAGACAAATCTCTTTTAAGTTACTAGGGAAACATTTCTTTCCTCCATTAACTAAACATTAAAAGCTACAGGCAGGAATGGAGGTAGGAGTTGAAAAAATTCAATGAGGCATTATCTAACTTCAGATGTTCCAGTGCAGGATAGAAATCTGTGCCGTCTAAGTGATGTCTAAGATTCCCTATACACTTTGTGGGAGACTGAATGACTTCAGCATGTGGTCTGAAACATGAAAATGCTGATGAAGGAACTTTCTTGGCAAAGTCAACAGCAAAATTCCCTACCCCATGCTACTCTTGAAGTGCCTCAACATGAGCTGCAGTTAGTTATCTTCACTAGCTTAAACATAAAGGTTAGTATTTTCTTTGGTGGAAAGACAGCCACAGTCATTTTTTAAAAGAACTGAATGGTGTTCTCTGTTTTATGGCACCATCTTCTGGTGTTGATGCTGCTTCCATCCATCTTCCGTGTTCCTAGCTTGGTCTGATGTCTAGCTCAGAGTACCAGGATGTGATTCCCCACAATAGCCTCAAAAGGCTGAACCCATGCCTATCCAAGTAGCTCACTCTTTTGACCACACAAGCAGGGGAGACAGCCAGGGAAAAATGTTCATTTAAAGAATTCAAGAATTCAAGAATCACTGTGGCATGACAGAAGTAGAAACTTGGGCTTTACAGCCTTGTAGCTTCACAATGCATAAGGAAGAGCTAGTCCTGTGTACTTGTTTCAAAAAATCTTCACACATTTAATTTGAAATTATTGTTAGATAAAATGCATAAACAATCTTCAAAGAAAATACTGGAACCCAGCATTCTCCCTTTCAGATGGGAGTTCTGTAAGGCAAAAATTCATGCTTTCTCCCTCTAGCCAAATCAGCCTTCATTTCTTCACTTTGGGATGTCCCAGTTCCATTGGAAAGAGGATGACATCCTTACCCAAAATGATGTGTCCTGGGAATCCTGTCAGCAATGAGACTTAATTTTCCTCATCTGAGTATTGGATGCAGATGTTTTAAAATGTTTTAGTAATGAAGCTCTTAAAAAATACTGCTTTTTCTTCCATCATGGTCAAAGATCTTAAAGTTCTTTTCCAAACTGGTTCTATCATTCTCTGTTCAGAAAACTGTGAAGCAGTTAGAGTATAATCAGGATCACAGGAATACAGATCATCCCAGCAGAAATTTCTTTATTTAATAACTAACACCCAGATACAGACAGACTAATTTTACACATAGAGTGGGGGGAATGTACTTTTCCCATTAAGCATTTTAGTCATCTCTTAAGAGAGAGCCTGTAAAATTGCAGAACACAATAGCCACTAAATATCTTGCTGCCTCTCAGAGTAACATACCTTCAGTTTCAAACACATTTTACATACTTGTTTGTGAGCATGTGTGTGTCTAAGAACATATATGAGATGGGTTTCTAGTGTCTAGATATAAGATAATTAGAAAACAAAAAGTTTCCTAGACAGAAGGTAATTTTTATTGTTGTTGTCAATCAAGGTTTAGTTAAATCTGAATTTAAATGGATCTCTTCAAATTTTTTGATGCAGAGGGTTCACTGGTTTTTGAAGTCAGACTGAAAACCAGCACAGGTTTCATGTCAGAAGTATATTTCCTGTATAATTAAATGTTTTTATCCAACATATTCTCAACAGTATTTTCAGTTTTAAGACTTCCCACTTCAAAGTTTTAAAATTCAGAATATGAATACCACTTTGGTGAGAGTTAAGCCAGATACTGTAAAAATTGTTGGATTGCTAAAGGAGATATTTTTGAATAAAAAACTAACCTCACTTTTATGTTTCTATATTTCTGTCCGAATGCTGATTTAGTAAGGACAGAACATTTGATTGCAAAACAAAAAGGACTTTCTTTGGTTTATGCAGATAATAAAGACAAAGAAAATCCATGTTGTAATAGTTGTTCAAGATTTCTAAGCCTCTCCCCAACACAACTGCACACTTAACATTTTGCTCTACAATAATAATTTTGTGAGCTACCAAAGCCAGAAGCAAGAGTCACACTGAAGTGCAGAGATTCTTGCTTTTCTGATCACATTTATTTCTAGTCCTGCATCTGTCATCTAGCACTAGATGTGTTCCTAGATCAGTCATCTCATGGTCAAAACTGGAGGTGAGTTACATTTAGTGATAATTCAAACAAAATTAAAACTAATCACATTCAAAATAAAGTTAATTAATCAGATGCTATTATAACAAGACAATACATGAGCTATTTGTGGTAACAATTGAATAAGAAATGGCAGTCCATTACTCTGTGCTCATCAGAACCAGATTGTTACAAAGATTTAACAAAGACAACTCACTGGTAGTAAACAGAAGCTTAAAACTAGCAAAACAACTCAGCTATAGAGAGAAATCCAGAGCTCATAGTCACAAAGTGGGATCCAGAATGGTGTTTAGGGACCATGACTCCCAGGACAGTGCAAGGGGACAATTAGGCACTTCGGGTCTTGCCTAGGGACAATGAATAGGAAACAGATGATGAGATGGGTGATAGCTTCTCTCTTGAGAAGCAGGCACTTCTGCCCTAAACAAGTGACTTTATCAACTGGGCATTCAGACCAAAAAATGCTTTCTGAAGTTATTGAATTCAAAGTGGCCAAACCTCACGCATTTCTTTTAGAAGCATATTGGAGGAGAAATTAGAAATGGTTTCAACAACAGCATTTTGGAGTCAAAGCATTATTCCAGAAAGTCTTTTTATTTCTGAAGGGGGTTGTAATTGTGATCTTCTCCTACCCTGCAAAAGCTCCACCATCAAACTCCAGGCAGCTTAGTTGTGACTGCTGCTTCAGGTACTTGGTACCTGGGAGCCTGCTGTAAAAACTGCCACATATGTGCTCTTTACCGGGTCTCTAAAATGTTTCTGAGTGGATTTTTTTTATTTCTTCCAGATGAGTTGAGATCAGAAAGGGTGGGCTTCAAAGATTGCTTTTGTTGATACAGCATTTATACCAGTGTTATGTGCATCTAAAAATGTAGGAAATGTACAGCTCAGGAGAGATCTGTGAATCTACACAAATAAGAAATACCACAGTTTTGCCATTTTTTACCCCTTTTTTCAGCTTTTGAAAGGCTTAAAATAAGCTAATAAATATAAAAAAATATTTAGTATGCTTAACTACAAAATTCCATAATTTATAGTAGTTTTTCTAATATATATTTTATTATCACATATGTACAACAGGCTGGCTTTCAGGAATACCCTTAAAAAGCATAAGCAACAGAGTTCATTTGTGACTTTTATAATGGGCCATAAATGTTTCAGAAGAATGGTCTGGCGAGGGACTTCTTGACTCATATTTTGTTCTGCAGGCTCTGAAAACAAAGAATGTGCATGTTTTTAACAATAAACTATCCAGATTTTGGTTTGAACTTTGGCTTAATTGAAATAAGTGGCAGAATTCCTTTCTTTTTATGATGAACATTGTGGTATAAAATGATCCCCTTCATTGTTATTAATGCATTTTTCTTTCTTCTATTTTCTGTATTCTTTAAATCTGAATTTTCTTTATATGCTGATATTTCTGTAACTGCAAACCTAAAGAGAAAGCCTGTGTTCCCATATATCCTTGACTTGCCTTTTGCATTTTTCTACAATTCCTCTTTGATCTGCCTCGGAATTTAATAATGAAATTTGACCCAATATCCCTCCCACTATATATAGCTCCTGCTACATCATGTTCTGTTACCTATCATCTGACAGTGTAATTCTTGAAATCTGGCCATTTAATTTGGTCCAAGAAAATGTATCATTTAAGAAAAGGCCATGTTCATTTAACTAAGTGAATGCACATTTCTTTTTTCTTAAAGCATTGGTGTATGGGCAGTTTCCCATATGGAGGGAGGGACAGAGGAAGAGAGGGGGGAAAGGGAAAGGATGGTAGGGATGGTGAGTGTTGTTTACAGACTCCTATGAGCAAAAATGGCATTTGGCAAGAATATTAACTACAATAGCAGCATTCACAATTTGGTTTCTAAGTATGTTATAATGCTGAATATTCTCATTTCCTTTTTGCATTACCCCTGCCTGCTATGGGGCTAGGAAGGTAGTCTTACAGAATTTTTGAATTCAGATTTCACCTTTCCCTGCCATGGGACAGGAAATGAAACCTCCTAAAGCCTGGGATCTCTGCATGAATGGAGGGCATTGTAGATACATATCGTATTTCACTCTTCCCTGCTGACACCCGCAATGTCAGTTCTTTCCACCACTGGGGCATGCTGGACTGTTTTTAAAGACAGTCAGAATGTCCACCTTTTAACTAAGTCAAAACGTTTTATTTTCTGTTTCTTCACTTTTCTAGAACCAGTGATTAATATCCTTATCAAATACCTGATCTTTAGGAGAGTCAACAGGACTATTCCTAGGATGAGAGCTATACAAGAGGAGTAAGCAATAATGTAGACAGTTTCACCTAAAAATAAAAACAGAAAACAGAAATTAAATATTTGCATTTTTAGTAATAAGAATCAGACTTGAGATCTGTATTGGAAATCATACATATGTGAGCTAAATTATAAATTTTGACAAAATTACTTAAGAGGAGGAAAAAGACCTAGATGTATGTCAATGGTAGGAATGACTCTTCCTTTGCCATTTGATGCAACATAATTTTCAGACTTCTTTTAATAAATACCAGCTCCAATAGCACTTCATATGTATAGCAGTGCCTTTCACTGTTGCAGGGGAATAGCTTGGTACTATGATTTTTAAGTATTCTCCCTACTGATTTAAAAATGTCTGTTTTATTCTGTGTGTCAGAGCAGACTTAGCTCTTACTTATCAACTAGACTAATTTTCCTTTTTCACATATTACTGTAATTACAGTATGGAGTAATACTCCACCTAGAATCAAATTAACTTAAAATGGGATCTAACACTGTTTTTCTGGGCCCCATTCCCATGGAGTTTCCTTTTTCTGTTAGGCTTCTCACCAAAAAGTCACCTAGGTGACTTATGTGCTAAAAATTCCAACTGTTGAAAAACTGGGAGCTGTTTCAAATTTTCCAGAGGAGGAGTAACTTTTTTCCCTGAATCCATTGGTTTTGATCAAATGTCTTAAGGAAACATTTCGGTTGAGAGTGTAATACAAGCCCTGGACACAAGATGGAGAGGTGTGGAGGTTAGATGATTTCACAAATGCAGAGCCACAAGCATAAAACATGAGGCCTTTCTGTGATTTTCCTGTTGCACTGATTCTGTCATCTTTGTACAATCAGATAAGTTTTGTTTATATAGGAATTCAAATGCAGAGAGCCCTAACTGCTCCTGAGCTTCTCCATCTTACATAGCCAGTGAAACATTTACTAAGAAAGAGATGGATTCCTGGACTCATCATTGAACCACTTACCTGGGCTGTGAGAGGTCATATTCTGGTCTCTGAATAAGTTATCAGCTATTATATATTCCATGTGTTATGTATATTCACAGAACCCCCAAATGAGACATTTCTGTGTACACTGCATACATGAAGCAGGTGTAATGTATCATCTAATACAAGCACAGGTGGTATGGATGCTGGAGCAGCCCCAGGAAGAGAGAGTGAATATGTATTCCACAGCAAGGAAAACAAGGAGCTGAGCAGGGCATTGGATCTTCCTGGCTTTTGTTGTAGGATGGTGCTCACTTTTTCTCTGAAAATTATCCCAAGTTCAAGCTTTCCAAGGTAAGAAAATGAAAGCAGTCAATGAACCACCACAATCTGCACAAATGGGAGGAACATTCCATTTAATCCAGTAACGTGCTGGAAAATAATATGCTGAATCTTTGAAGAAAGAGGGGTGAGGTCTATCTTAGAGAAGGACTTCTAATAACATATATTAAAAACTACATCAGCAGTTTGCCTAACTCCCAAGTTACAACATTTCTTTCAGATGATGGGTTTTAGCGAAAGACTAATTTGTAGGCTTTTTTTTTTAGTTTCTGAACCTTAATTGTACATGCAGCTATTTTTTTAAAACTTTTTACAAACGTAGGAGCAGCTGTAGGGGCAACAGTTTCTTACTGTTTTGAAGTGAAAAAGTGACTTTCACACATATTTTAAACAAATGGAAACTTTTAAAGTAAGTCACCACAAAAATTATTATAGCTAACAAATTATAAATTGTACAGTCATGGATGGTTAAAAATGGGCTAATAAATTTTCAGCAAACAGTGTTATTTTTTTTTAATAAAATTTGTAAAAGGTGCTTCATTTCAATCAAACAAAATACTGAAATGACCAACTGAAACCTTTTTTCTATTTTTTTGACAAAATCCGAAAAAATGCTACTTTTTTGATGAATAGCTGGTAAAAGAGATGTTGATTCAGTTTTATAGGGAACAAAGGGATTTTGGTGAATCTTACTCTATTGTATATCTACCTGCTTACGTATAGCTAATGCATATTCAACAAACATTAATCCCAGCCTCTGCTCAGAGGTTTCCTGGCTACCTGCAGCTTGTCACAGGCTTTTTTCTACAATTATAGAACTGTCAGACTGACAGTGTTTGATACCTTATAAATTAAAGTCACTGGAGCTGAACTAATCTCAGTTTCCACAGCAGCTGGTATACTTACAGATAAAACCCACCAATTACTTGGTTATCTAAGTACTCAGCGCAGCAAAACTCCTCAGTAGGAAATACATGATAACACTAAAATCTAAGACAAAATTTTAACCATTTTGGGTCAAGCCCAATTTTATTGTATCTCACAAGAACAGGGTAAGTGTTCTGTCTTTCGAGCTTCCTCTTCCATAGAAAACCCACAGCTTTGCCTCAAAGCTCCATGGTGATAAAAATAAATCCTTGTCTTCTCACATGAATAATTTTTCAAACTAAAGTGCAGGAAGCATTCTATTAAATTACTTGGATCTGTAAATTCATTGATATAATTTGCATAGGATAAAGCCAAAACCAGGCTGAAGACATATAATTAGGTAGACACATTAGAAGTTTAGATAAATTTTACTTGATTTATCACTTTTTGAAATTGTTTCCAAAATGTGATCAAATTCAAGCTTACAGGAAAAGCCTCATTAACTTTTGTATGATTCTGACTCTGCCCACACCACATCTTGTTAACAGAGTTGTATCAGCCCAAAGATGAGTCTGTTGGCCTGTTCCCTCCTGAGAATGTGAATGTGTTTAAATCTAGTAAAGATTTCTACATAATCCTGGTATTGCATTTTTACACCCAAAGCTGGAATAATAATTTTTCAACTTCCATTGTTCTATTTATTTACAAATGTATTTGAATCTATGTATATATGCTTAAATTTATTTTTTATTGTGAAAGACTCCTATTACAGCAATCTTATCCAATGGGATGATTTTCAATTCTGATGAATAAAATAGAGAAATCTGTGTTTTTTGAACAGTAAGCTATATTTTAAAGCATAAAACTAAGAAAAAGCTGAAGATATGAGTTTCTTCTGAGCATGTTCATCTGTAGACACCATTCATTTCATCTGGTGAAAGAGTTCCTTGTATCTTTCAATGAAAAACTAAGTAAAGGATTCTTCTGAGATTTTAATGTAGAGATATCAGCAGATTTTATCTCATGTTTTTCAAGCAGAAAATAGCCAAGAAGCAAATGTCTTCGAAAGTCTTCGCACATGTGAAAGGCCATATTTGACAAGTTAACTGCTTTGCCTCTGTGCCCTGAATTCTTCTTGGGATTTGATTTCCTTAAAGATAAATATTTTGTGAAGATGCTAACTCCCTTTGCAGCCTGAGTGAAGCATATTTATTAGCATATGAATCTAGGACACTGAGTTAGATTTTTGGCAATGGGATTTATGAAACAATTTGCAGTATGGTTTTTACCATCAGGCAGATATCCTGAATCAAATTCTTCTTCTTGACCTGGCTTCCTATGAGACTTTTATGGCTTAGAGTTCCCATCTCGTGTACATGACAGCTACAATAGAAAGAGTATTTTATTGTATGGTTTAGGCTGGTCAGCATTCTTTTTATTTTTCTAAAGCCATCCAAAGTTCTGTTAAGACTTCAAGGAAAGGTTTTTGGAAAGTTTTCAGACTTCAATGTGAACAGAATTAACTGGGTGCAGGCTGCTTCTTGCAAATATTTATCTGAATCTCTGAGTGAAATGTAAAATACATTTTAGCCACCAAAAAGGGCTACATTAGAACTAGTCACAGGGGTGCAATATCTCACGTTTTGCATTTTCAAGTGTAGAATTTCTTGTATTATGACTTGCATTATTTAACCACTAGGGTCTTGTTCCAACTAGGGATTCAAGCTCCCTCTGTAATTGGCAAGGAGAAGTCAATACTTTCAGTAAATGCAATCCAAAAAGATTGGACTACTCTTCCTTTGAGGGTCCCTGACTTTCTTCTCTGGCTACACAGAGCACTTGGATGACATTCATGATTCTTAAGTAACTTTAATGCTAACATTACAGCCAAATGCTTAATTGTGCACATACAGGTCTCAGGAATCTCATTCCCTTAATCCATTTTTATATCCTTTTTATCCCTTATCCAGGTTTCCCACTTCAGGAATAGTTGAATAGTTGATGGAGAGGTTAGAAGTCACTTTATTTTCTACTGCATGCAGAAATTGAATTATTTTTTTCACAGTTAAAAGTGTTCTGTATGAACAGTTCTGGGAACTAATTTGTAGTATTGTCTGGAGAATTGTAATCTGCCCTGCACAAGGTATAACAGGTCACTCTCATTAGAGGTGATATTTGTGCATTAAGCTCTTTAGTGTTCTCTGTAATTGGGCCCCTCAAAAGGAAATATAAAATAATATTATTTCAGCAATGAAAACATTTGTATATTAATTCAATATCCTTTAACTTTATGTTGCTTAATTTCTTACTGTAAATGCATGGAAATAAAAATAGCTGCAGCTCTTCAGCCCATGGGAAACTGTGTGCCCTTCTGCTGTTTTAGGAGGTGGAGTCTGATGGAGTGTAACACAAGCCCCTTCTCAGACCACTTACTGTGGCTTCTCATTTTGTTGTAACTACTAGAGCAAGTCAAGAGAGATTGAAGTAGGTGTTACACCAAAAATAATAATTTGTATTACACATTATGACTGCTACTCTCTAATGACTGTACAGATAGTCAGGCTCTGGCAGGCTTAATAGCTTAATTTTCCCCAATTATAGTACACTGATTGTGAGACATCTATTTCAAAGCCATTTATCAGAGTAATTGGTTCAGTCTGATTAACTTTATTTTGTGGATATGTAAGTTAAGCCAAACAGATAGGGAGATTTCCAGACCAAATGAATGAGCAACAGGTCAAGTCCACTTGCCTGAATCTACCCAAGGGACCAGCCTTTGGTCTCTTCTATCATACATGAGGGATATCTCAAGAGCATTGCTGTGGAAATCATGGAGTGACTTGCCCAAACTCACCATTAATTGCAGAAGAATGGAGCTGTGCTCCAGAAATCCTTTCCCCTGCCATTTCTGTATTTACCCAGTGAAAACCTTTCTTCCGAATAGAAATTTGACCTGGATATTGGAAAGAAAATATCCATTCAAAATATTACTTTAAAATAATAATATAACATGAATATTGTTTGATACTTTGATAACAGCCACAGAATTTATAAAGGGAGCTATTCAAAAATACTGTTTACTGATAGTTGAACAAATTGACTGAATGCAAAGCAGTTCTTCCTGTTCCACCTCAGTTTTCCTTATGGATGACAAGCTTTGAAAATATTCTCTGCAACAAAACAGCTTAAATTCTCTTTTCACATGAACTGTTTTAAAAATAGGCCCGCCAAAAGAATTATGTCCACCAAACCAATATAGAATATAGAATTTCCACAAGGAAGAGTTTATCCTCCAGCTCCATTTCTAGACATCAACAAATTTTTTCACAAGGGCCTGTTGTCTCAGTGGGCATAATTTCACGAATATACCTGAAAATACATATCTTCTGTTGAAATTAAAAATAGGAGGTTTACTTAGGTAGTTTACAGAGTAGGAGCCTAACCCATACAAGGATACGTCTGGTTAATCACATGAACAGAAAGCTGAGAAATTTTTTAATATAAGAAAGGCTCACATTTGCAGCTTGGAACATTGTCCAAATAACAATGGACTAAATCTACCTGTAATTTGTTTTGGTTTTTTTCTGTGAAATCCAAAAATACAATTCAGAGAGAAAATATTTTGGAAACTTAAATTTTTTCTTTCCCTCACTGACATTTTTGCTTATCCCCGTTGAGACACTGATCCTACATTGGCAATGATTCAACTGTGCTTCTGCTTCATACAGCAGCAGTCACAATTCTTGCCTTTTACTGAGTCTGCAGCAAATGCAATCCTGTGAGCACAGCCTCGAAAGCAAACACTTGCAGCAAAGGCAATGCCATGCAAGAGTAGGAAGATAACATGGTGTAAACACCGCTGCTGGGTCTGTTCACAGCAGTTCTGGAGGCAAAGACCCCCTTTCCAAATCCTGGGTATTTACCCATTCAGAAATGTTTCAGAGTTTAAGATCATTGCCATTGTAAGAGTGAAAGTCTGCCAAAGATCACCACCAGGCCAGAGGAATAACTCAGCAGATGGGGCTGGGTGGGTCCTGCAACAGAGTAGTCACTCTGTACACATCTCTGTACTGCCACACAGAGAATGGCATTAAAAACATGCTTTATAATAAAACCCATAATCACCACCATCAGTTTAGCTGCACTACAATCAAATATCTAGGGGAAAAAAACAAAACAAATAAAGCAAGAATAACAATAAGCTGAAAGTGTTCAGTGGAGTATGTACTGATCCACCAAAGGCTCTGGATCCCTGAATTTTTTGTTTAACCACCAGGAAATTGTTGTACGACACAAGAAATATAAGCTTCTGTTCTTCAGTCGTAATTAGGTTAGGGAAGTTTCAATCACAAAAACCCTCAAACCATTTTATCCTAAGACTGCTTCAGGGCATGGCAAAAGCTCGTCAGCAATTATTTGATTATTCAGACATGAGGATCATTCTTTTGCTTTGTAGGTTAAGAAATAACTAGCATGGTGATGTGTTCACTCATTTTGACTGTTAAATTCAGCTCTAAAGCAAGCAAGGAAATAATATTCATCAGCAAAATCACTGCTAGAAGTCTCAAGTCTAGCAGTGTTACATTATCACTTTTCCAGGGGAGTTGTTATAAGATTTTTAGTATTTTCTCAGAGACTGGATTTGAGTAATGATTAACTAAACTAAGAACAATGTTTCAGCAACTTGATTTTAATTTTTGGGTAGCCTTTGAGTGACACGAAAAAAAATGACACCCTTATCAGTGGGACAGTTTTGGTTTTTAGAACTAAAAGAGTAGCCACTTCATTCAATGAAATGCATGCACCCAATTCATATATGCTTTCAAAGTACTGTCCATCAGATAAAACTATGAAATAACCATTTCTTTTCATTTAAATCTTTAGGTATCGTCACCTCTTCCAGGTTAGTTTAAGAATATATATAATTTTAGAGTACACATGTAGAAGCTGGCATAGGGCATGATGCACTGGCGAGTAACATATCCTAAGATGATTTAAATTGCAAAGTAGTGGGTGTGATAAGTCAGGGATTTGAGGAGAAGAGAATACTTTTGGTCTTTGATCTGGTTGATGGACCAGATGTCTGCATGCAGCTGGAGCACTGCAAAGGCTGCAGATGAACCTCCAGGTTCAGTTTATGCTGCAGGAGATCAGGAACTGCCCTATGATTGAAAACCATCCTGTGATGTGACCCATGGCACAGTACGTGGGGACAGAGGAGCTTTGCTTTGAAGGCACTTTGCAGATTCATACTAAAACATTAATATTGCTGTTTATTGCATTAACAATTCTCTTAACCAAAGGCTTGGCAAGGACATGTATCTTTAACAACAATAATTAGCTAATTAAGCACATGAAAACCATTACTGGTTCTGAGAAAGTACCTATATTTCATCTCAATTTAACCCAGTTTTTTCACTGAAGACCAAATCCTAAAGCCTACTTTAAACATTTGAAGCTATTTTCTGCAGAATGAATTCTGTTGCTAATTACATGTAAGGTTTACTAAAATTCAGACTCCAAGAAGAAAAGAAAGAAAAACCAAATGCTACTTCATATTATTTGTAAAAAAAGTGTACCAAAGTACATCATTAAGCCAAGAACAAGAAGGCTTTGGAGTATTCCAATCTGCATATTAAAATAGACTCTAGAAATTGCTTCTTTATTTCAGAAAATTCAAATAATGAGACACGTAGTCAATTCCATTGGTTTACTACTATTATAACTTTTTCCCCAGACCAGAGGAATAAAAATGTGTGTCCAATTTTTGTTTTGATTTGGATTTTAAAAAGCCTTCATCTGGAAATATCGCTGAAACCAATGGTAGCAAAGATATAGTAAAGATTTGATGCAAATCAGCATCTTAATTCTCTTTAAAACTAATTATTCTGTAAAGCTGTAAGCGTTACTCACGTAAGTCACTGAAGCAGGATTTGCTGTGCAGCATGTGATGGAAGAGCTCACACAAAGGCTGCTCCACAGGAGGCAAATTCTGGCAGGTGCACTCCATGTGCAGCATCGTGCCCCAGTTGCTGATGTAGGCTTCTTTGCAATCAGCGTTGGCAGAACAGGGCATGTCATCCCTGATTAAAGTTTCAAGACAAGCTTCATCATTATAGCATTTTTTTGTCACATGTCTCCAACACTTTGACCGAAAAGTTGTGTATTTTTTCCTGGTAGGGGTAAAAAAAAAAGAAAAGCAAAAGAAGTGTACAATGACTCTTCAACAACTGTGATTTCATAAAAAGACATTTAATGAATACCACTAAAAGAGAGTGTATTTCCAAGGTAGCATTTAAGCCTTAAAAATCGCAATATTCAGTGATAGCTGATATAAATTTTGACAAAAACTGCACTTCTAATCAGCACCTGTTGCCCAGAGTCCAGTAAAAAAACAGTATGAATTCCAACAATATCAGATATTCAGAGAAGAAATATGAATATAGGAATTAGACCAGTCATCACAATGAAACTACAGCAGGTGCTGTTCTAGTGGATAAGTTTTTGAGCAGTGTGAACGAAGAATAAACGTTCATCTTATTTTGCGTTAAATAATCTACATCCAATGTCAACCCCTTGGCCACCCAAATGCTAACAAATACAAAGTGTCCAAGGCTCAGGAAAAAGTACAAGTAATTCAGTAAACTTAAAGATGAATTGATAGCAAAGATAAATTACATAAATAATTAACTTGTCACCAAGTTCAATAATCTCAAATTATTTCTTTTTATTTGCTGTTAGGATGGAACAAAATTGGCCTTTAATGCACTGTATATTACAACAGAATATACCCATTATAAATTAACTAAAAAATATGTAGAAATTAAAAACAAATCTGTCATTAAATTTTAGAGGATGATAAAGGTAAAGTCTAGTATATTGTACGTTAAGTTATTACAATATTCTTCCTTAATCATATAGATATGTTATTAACTTTCTGTTGATATTGTGTTCACAAGCATGTCACATGGAAAAGTGTGGACTGTTGCAATACAGGCTAGAAAATTTTTGTACATATTTTCATTCAAAAGTAAAGGTTTCAAAGCAGATGCCACCTCTGCTTTAATGGAATTATTTTCATTCACTTCATGATTTATGGATGTGACTAGCCATAATTCACAGACTAATTTTGCTAATTGTATGCATTTATTGTCAATGCCAGAGAAACGTTAATGTTCCCAAAATGATGAGGAATTCAGCCATTATGACCTTACATGTACAGACATATATTTCTGGCCCTTTGGTCGATCTCACCGACAGCAATCTAAGTAATCTGCACAAACCCAAAACCATCTCTTGGCCTCCTGGTTTATTGACTGAAGGTTAATTTGAGCACAATTTTTGAGGTAAAATTCAACCCTAATCCACAAGGTGACTACACGAAAAACAAAATGGGCCAATTGACCATCCATAAAAGGAGGCAATGAAGTTGAACTACAAGTATGGGTAGTCCTGTTGTATGTTTTAAAAATATAAAAGAAACTTTGAAAAGGCATTATCCTTCATGAGTTTGGTGGTCTGTGCATGCTTCAGGCCAGATTTTTGAAAGGTTTTTGCAAGTATCCTTGAGATGAAGACAATAAGACAGAAGTTTTTTGAACAGGCCAAGTTGTTTGCACGGCTGCTGAGTACAAAGGGTCAGACTCTGCTCTTGAAAGGTAATTACTTTTACCAAACAAACTTTGTCTGGTCTGTGGCACACCTTGTGCAAATTGCTGGAGGGCAAAGGTGCAGACAGGCAGGTGTTATCTGAAGAAAGTGGTAATGAAAATATTCAATAGCATAGTTTGTCCAGCAGAAACAGTGTTAAGTGTCTTGACACAGGCAGAAGAAAAGCCCACATTAGTTTCCAAACCTTTCTGAAAATTAATCATTTCAGTTTACTTGTGGTATTACTTCTGGAATTACCACAGTTGGTGCAAACATCTGTGAAGATGTCAAACACAGCAGATACAGTACAGAAAATAATTTTGTTATAGCTGAGATATAAAGAGTATAATAAAAATGGTTTGACCAAATCATTATTCTAAAGCACCTTAGTGGGCAAAATACTCACCTGCATGACTCATTCTCTTCACACATGCGGATTACATTCAGACATGATGGGGGTGGAACTACAGTAACTGCACAGGGCTTGCCATGGAGAAGTTCTTTGGCTCTGTGGCAGGATTCATCATGCTGGATGCAGTCACAAAATATCATCATTTGGGCAACTTCAAAAGGCATATTTCGATAGAAGAACCTTATGGCTGCTTGACATCCTTCCACATTGCATTTCTTATTTACTGAGCAAACTTTAAGGTATAGGGACAACTGTTTGTTACACACTTCATCTTCAATGCACTCCCTGTTCACATCCAAACAGCTTCTGTTTGTTGTGTACACTAAAAAGAATAACAGGTTTTAAAATAAAATCTCAAGAGCATGTTTCTCAAGTGATGACTGGTAGGTATCCTGTCTACAACATTCCCAGTAAATCAAGATTGATTCCCAAAACTCTGACACAGCTCTCCTAGCATTACTGCTTTTAAGCCTAGTGAGTAACTTCACACTTCTTTCTTGCACTGCTTGGTGCTCACAAGCCACCCTCGTGAAACTGCTGAAATCTCCAGTGTGCAGTCTTCTGCTAGGCTATGTAATAAGTAATGAAGAAGAGAATATAAATGGCATTTTTTTGCTATTAATATCAGTTTAGATATTTCCAAACTGTGAAATAAACCTTCCAAAATATCTAGAAAATTCTAGACCCTAAAATGCTTATGGGATAAGATTTGCCTCTGTAAATTTGACAGAATCATGATTGTTAGCTGATTTATATTTACATTACTTGATTGTTGCCTGTTACATTTTTGGGTTCTTCTCTATCCAGTACCTTAGCTGAAAATATATTGGATCTATTAACCCCCTGCTCATCCATTTGAATGAAAAGGATTAATTTTAATCTGAAGGTACATCATATACTGTCTGAAAACAGAGATAAAATTATTTATTAGGATTCATCAGTAAATTCAGCCTTACCTTGTTTGGAGAGAGCAGATAAACCCCATTGCAATTTTGTTTCCATACTAATATTGTCTAGAAGTAAAAGATACAGATACAGGCATAAACTGTAAATAATATCTTTGCTTTTTAACACTTAAGTATTGGCTGTCTTGCTGGCATAGTGCCAGGAGTGAAAATAAAGGATAAAACAAATTGGTTTGACCGAACAGAACCCACTAACAAATTCTAAACCCTCTATTGCATACATTCATATGTTTTAGGGTCAAAGCACAGTTTATTAAAGGCTGCTGCTAATGTTTTTTACATAATTATAGAACCTATGAACTCCAGAAGAGTTTTTTAGAGCTTCTCAGTGCATTATGAAGTCAGATTTCTTGTGAATAAATAAAAGCCAGAGGCCTTAATGTGTTTATCAGTGGTCCAGTTTCCAAGTTCAACTAACAACTTGTCATGGACTGAAGTCAAGGCTGGCAGACAATTTTTGCTATTCAAAGATTATTTTTATTGATCTTATACTGTGTCTAGTTATAGTGAAAAATTAAAACTGGCTGATTTAGATTAGATTGTATCAAATTAACACATTGAATGACAACAGTATTTGCACTCAGACTATCATTTTCTTACAGATTATGAATTTATTTATAAATAAATCTCCTAAAATGATCTTGTTTTCAATGTTGAATTGCAAATGGGCAAGAAAACCTTTTTTTTTTGTAGACTGTGGACACTACTGTTATGTACTAAACATTCAGACTGCTGGAATAGCACTAACCTGTGTCAGTGACCAGATTTTTCTCACCATCAACATCAGCATTATAGTCATCATCACTGCCATCACTTTCACTAGCTCCTGAGGCTTGGCTTTCCTGAGAGTATTGTAAACACGGGTTGTTAAATATTCCCTTCCAGATTTTAACGCATCTCGTCTGAAGCGGCTCTGAGCACGTGCACTTTCCCAGAACTGTTTTCCTCAGTTCTTTCCAGGCTAACAAACACTTTCCAGGCACGGGGAAGCTGCAGGTGTCTGCAGCTGCCTGGCACACACGCTGGAAGCTCCTGTACGCGGCAGAGCAGCGAGGCTCCGCTCTACAGCGCTGCTCTGCGCTGCTGCAGTCGCTCTCCAGCTCCTCAAAGCTTCTTTGGTCTTCAGGGTTTCTGTGATGCCAAACACTCAGTTCAGTGTCTGACCTCGAGAAAGACTCCAAATAGTCTGTAGAAATAGGTACAAACACAGTTATAAACCAAATGGATGATGGATAACTGGAGTGTGAATATCATAGAAAAGACAAAACTAATTTTTGGGGGCATTTATCAGACTTGAGAATATGCATCATCATAGCACAAAAATTCAGGGAAAGGGTACTTGTCTCAATGAGTCATATAGCTCTAGTTTAATTCTGATCTGTGTGTAAAGACATAATAATTTCAGAGTCTTACAAACTAATGAATCTTTCTCATGTTTACTAGAAGCTGTTAGCTGTATAGTACAGTCCACTCTGACAGTCCAGCTGCAAAACAGTAGTAAAAATATTCCCTAAAATTATTGCATAAAAAGTTTAGCTTCACATAATTTTAACCACCTTCAGTTTTGACATATCATGGATTATGATTTTAAGCAAATGCATAATTTTTAAAGAGAGAATGACAATTCCAGAAGATGCTTGATTCATTACCTAAAATAGTAATTTAAGTTAGACAGAGAGAATTGCTCCTGAAAGTGCATAGCAACACCATATGCTGTCCTTTGTAGGTAAGTTCAGCACTAAGTCCATCCAAACTTGTTTCTACAGTGAAGATAAATGTAATCTCAGTTGGCAAAAAAATACAACATTACATCTTTTTGCTAGAAGCAAAAGCAAGTGCTCCAATGACATCAATATCAGGTTTCAGATATCCATCCTTCTTGTTTGGGGCAAGGAGTTTGGGGCAGATCAGGGTGTTATTATTCCCTCTGCAATAAGACCATATATTCTAGTACTGTATGATGAATGCTGTGTGATGCCAATAGGGTGTGATGGATCAGTGCCAGGAATCACTTTGAAACTTACTTTGCAGTCTCTCATTTCTCATTCACTGGCTGATTTTAGCTCTCTTGTGTCAGCTTTGCTAATTATTATGCCAGGAGACTTTGGACAAGAAATTACAATTTCTTCATATACCAAGTAATTCTCAATTACAGAGATAGGTTTTCTGCAGGGATAAGAGTTCTCAAAAAAAAAAAAAAAAAATTAAAAAAAAAATGAGGGGAGTGGGCCCATTGATCACCTGAGAATTTTTAAAAGAGTTTTTAAAATATTATGTATAGCTTTATGGAGGTGGTGACTATGTTTCACACATCCAGTAGCCTGTCCTAGATGTAGTAAAGGTCCTCCTGCAAATTAGTGTGACACAACTGCACCCCTGTGCATCCCCATTCACTCATTCTCCCAATCAGAAGGTACTGGATGTCTCTCTAAATACACAACTTGGATCAAGTGGCTCTCAAATCTCCCTGGGCAATGAGTAGCCCTCAACACACACTGTGTATTCACTCTTGCTTTCCAGTGGATTCAACAAGAGTTTTAGAAGCCATTTCAATTTCTTACAAATATTTTTTCATTTTTGCTTGTGGCATTTCTTTCATACACATACTGGAGTGTGAATATCATAGAAAAGACAAAACTAATTTTTGGAGGCATTCATCAGACTTGAGAATATGCAAAGAAAGTTGAATCCACTTAAAATGATAGTTATAAAATTACTGGGTTTGGTCTTCATAATTATAACTTTATGCTTAGTTACCTTTACTAATGCTGCACCATTTCCCAAGCAAAGTTGTGATGCTACAGATATTATCTGTAGTGCAGACACAGTTTTTAAATTCTGGGTATTTTTCAGCCAGGACCTGGATTATTCTATTACATCCAGCAGTGTCTTCTGCCTTGCATCTATTACCTAGAATGCACCATTAAAATTATAATTTCATTAATGTTTATGAATGCTTAAGGGATATGGTTACATAAAACAATTCAGTTGAAGAACAAAAATAACATGCTTTGCTAAGAGAAGATGGTTTGTCATATTTTAAAAAAAATTAATAACATTCAAAGTAATATAATAAAGCCGTGAATACAATATTGACTTCTTTTATTTGATCTGATCCATTGCCAGAAGCTCTCATTTACAAAGTGCATAAAACCTTAAACTCACACCTTTTATTTTAGGCAGGTAAGGCACTGAGACCAAACTAAAAATGTGCCCAGGAGTGGAAGGGGCACACACTGAACTCAGAGACTTATCTTGATCCTATGTAATAGAAAGAGGTGCCTGGTACAGGGACAGGAACACACAGTGCAGGCTTGAGGCATCACCATGTGATAGAGTGAGAGACAGGACACAGAGGGTAGACCCAGCCCCATGATAATGGTGATGAGAACCCCAGGCTGAGGAGATACCAGTTCTGGGTCAGATTCTCTCTCTCATGTGAGGATGGTGTGCGCCTACAAATGCCATTTGGATACTCCCTTGAACTGCTACCCTATAGAACAACTTCACTGCCTAAGTGTGAGAATGACAACAAATTTAAAGGAGGCCAAGAGTAGTTTGATTTTTCGGATTTTTATAACAAAAATGAGGGAGAAGTTAACATAAAAAAAAAATAAATGTGCAGAAACCTTAATTTGCTGGCCCAGTTTCAAGTCTGTTTGCACATGCACTTGGACTCAGTGGTAAAGACACTCACACAGGATGTCTTGTTTTCCGTGTACGGGTAGTGAAAATAAAGCACATGTACTAGTTTGTATTTTTCCAAATAATAATAATAATAATAATAATAATAATGATGATGATGATGATGATGATGATGATGATGATGATGAAAGTGGGATCAAGTGCATCCTCAGCAAGTTTGCTGATGACACCAAGCTGTGTGGTGCAGGTGGCACGTTGGAGGGAAAGGATGCCCTTGGAGAGACCCTGACAGGCTTGAGAAGTGGGCTGATGCAAACCTTCTGATGTTTGAATGAAGCAAAGTGCAAGGTCCTGTACCTGGGTCACAGCAATCCCAGACACACCTGCAGGCTGGGCAGAGAAGGGATTGAGAGCAGCCCTGCAGAATAAGACTTGGATGTGAAGGTTGATGAAAAACCTGTCATGAGCCAACAGGGAGTGCTCACGCAAAGCCAGCTGTGCCCTGGGCTGCACCAAAAGCAGCATGGCTAGCAGGTTGGAGGAGGTGATTCTACACCTCTGGTCTCATGAGACCCCATCTGGAGTGCTGCATCCAGCTCTGGTGTTCCCAGAATAAGGAGGACATGGAGCTGTGGGAGCAAGTCCAGGAAGCTGATAACAGGACTGGAGCTCTTCCCCTGCGAGACAGGCTAAACAAGTTAGGGCTGCTCAGCCTGGAGAAGGTTGCGTGGAGACCTCACAACAACGTTCCAGCATCTGAAGGGCACTACAGGGAAGATGGACAGGGACTCTTAGGAACTGTAGTGAAAGAACAAGGAGTAATAGGTACAGACTGAAAGAAGAGAAATTCAGGTTAAATTGTAGGGCGACATTTTTTACTGTGAGGATGATGAGACACTGGAAGAGGCTGTAAATGCCCCATCCCTGTTAATGTTCAAAGCCAGGTTGATAAGGCTTTGAGCAACCTGGTCTAGTGGGAGGTGTCCCTGCCCATGGCAGGGGATTAGATGATCTCTAAGGTCCCTTCCAACCCTTAACATTTTATGATTCTATGATTTATTACTGCTTAAGAAAGTTACACATAAGAATGTTACATGTGAAGCATGTAGTTAAGTTTTATTTTGTGAAAGGCATGTTCTACCTTGTTCAAACAGGTATGTAGGTCCCCAAACCAGCACATTTCCTCTCTTTACCTCATAGATATTAAATGTTTCACAATATGTAAGAGAAGCAGCATGTGGCTCACAAGATCCAGCCAGGTCACAGGGCAGCATGAGGATTGCTTTTAGGCTACTGAGCATACAGGCTGATGTCTCTGCCCTGTGCTGTCTGGTTCCTGCCTTGCTGCTTCCCCACAGGTGTGGAGCAGCAAAGACTCTGCACTCAGTAAAAAGGCAAAGTGAAAAGTCCTGTGTCACCAGCACCACAGGCAAGCTTTGATGTGACCAGAGTTTTAAAATCACATGTTGTTGACACAAATAGCAGTGCAAGGCAATGGAGGCAAAGCTCTGCAAGAGGAAACAGTGCATTTTGCCTTTACCTGAAATAATGAGAATCAGCTATTCCAGATTTCACATCCCTGTCCTGATCCCCTTTTTTCAGACTCTCAGTACTCCCCTTTCTCCAGTTGCTGACTAAGGAGGGTTTGGGGGTATATCAAATAATATGCTACTGGAGGGGAATGTCCCAGGCCAGCAAAAGCTGCAGGTCCCAGGCTCTGCTCCCACTCCAAAGAAGGAGGTGATGGTGGCTGGGATTGCCTGTATCTCTCCAACCCCATTTCCAACTTTCCTTCTGCTTTTTCAGAAGCAGGTCATGAACTCTGACCCTTAGTCAAGGAACTCAGGAGATTTATCAAAGGTTGCAGACACAGGATACTCCCTGACCATAAAAAAAGGATGGAATCCTTTCCATTGTGGTGACACAGCCCATGAAGATGAGTGAGTGGATATTCTATTCTGTATTTTATCAGCTAAATAAGGGATAATAAAAGAATTTCAGGAAAACGTATTCCAGTAGAAAAAGAGGAATAAAGATCAGGAGGGGCTTGTGTAAAAATTAGCTTACTCACACAATTTATGACTGTTTTTTTCAAGGTCCAGAGTACACTTCAAGGGTAAAGGTGAGTAGAACTAGAAGAATAAACCCCCATACCCCAGTATATTTTGTGCAGCACTCCAGCCTCACTCAGCTCACCTGTCTTCACAACACTGACAAGTCGTGGCCAGGAGTCAGGGGCTGTGTTCAGTGTGTTCAGTGTGTTCAGTGTGTTCAGTGTTCAG